>NW_028262313.1:10613750-10920625 GCF_047370975.1 Nipponia nippon
CACAGTGTGCATACCACAGAGCACATCAAAGGGGCATCTTCATGGAGCAGCTGATATGCTTTAAGCTTACTCCTTAGCAACTCCTTAGCACTGTAGCAGAATGAATGCACTTTATAGAATCATAGAATTGATTTGGGTTGGAGGGGACCTTAAAGACTGTCGGGTTCCAACTTTTCTGCCATGGGCAGAGATGCCTTCCACTGGACCAGGTTGCTCAAAACCCCATCCAACCCGGCCTTGGATACTTCCAGGGATGGGACATCCACAGCTTCTCTGGGCAACCTGTTCCAGTGCCTCACCACACTCATGGTGAAGAATTTCTTCCTTATATCTAATCTAAATATACGCTCTTTCAGTTTAAAACCATTAACCCTTGTCCTATTGCTATGCTCCCTTGTAAAAACTCCATCTCCAGCTTTCTTGTAGGCCCCCTTCAGGTACTGGAAGGCTGCTAGAAGGTCTCAGCTGGAGCCTTCTCTTCTCCAGCCTGAACAACCCCAACTCTCTCAGCCTGTCCTCAAAAGAGAGGTGCTCCAGCCCACTGATCAACTTCATGGCCCTCCTCTGGACTTGATCCAACAGGTCCATGTCCTTCTTATGTTTGGGGCAGGGTCTCACAAGAGCGGAGCAGAGGGAGAGAATCACCTCCCTTGACCTGCTGGTCATGCTTCTTTTGATGCAGCCCAGGGTATGGTTGGCTTTCTGGGCTACAAGTGCACATTGCTGGGTCATGTTGAGTTTCTCATCAACCAAGACCCCCAAGTCCTTCTCTTTGGGGCTGCTCTCAATCCATTCTCTACCCAACCTGTAATTGTGCTTGGGATTGCCCCGACCCATGTACAGGACCTTGCACTTGGCCTTCATGAATTTTGCACAGGCCCACCTCTCCAGCCTGTCAAGGTCCCTCTGGATGGCATCCCTACCCTCCAGCATGTTGACCGCACCACACAGCTTGGTGTCATTGGCAAACTTGCTGAGGGCACACTCAATCCCACTGGCCATGTCTCCAACAAAGATGTTAAACAGCGCTGGTCCCCATACCAACCCCTGAGGAATGTCACTCATCACTGATCTCCACTTGGACCCCTAGCCGTTGACCGCAACTCTTTGAGTGCGACCATCCATCCAATTCCTTATCCACCAAGTGGTCCATCTGTTGAATCAGTGTCTCTCCAATTTAGAGACAAGGATGTCATGCAGGACAGTGTCAAATGCTTTGCACAAGTCCAGGTAGGTAACATCTGTTGCTCCTCTGTTATCCACCAATGCTGTAACCCTGTCGTAGGCAGCCACCAAATTTGTCAGGCACGATTTGCCCTTAATGAAGCCATGTTGGCTGTTGCCAATCACCTCCTTATTTTCCATGTGCCTTAGCACAGTTTCCAGAGGAATCTGCTCCATGATATTGCCAGGCATAGAGGTGAGACTGACTGGCCTGCAGTTCCCCACGTCTTCCTTTTTTCCCTTTGTAAAAATGGGGGTTATGTTTCCCCTTTTCCAGTCAGTGGGAACTTGACTGGACTGCTATGACTTCTCAAATATGATGGATAGTGGCTTAGCAATTTCATCCACCAGTTCCCTTAGGACCCATGGATGCATCTCACCAGGTCCCATGGACTTGTGCACCTTCGGGTTCCATAGATGGTCTCGAACCTGATCTTCTCCTCTAGTGGGCAGTTCTCCATTCTCCCAGTCCCTGCCTTTGCCTTCTGCAACTTGGGTGGTGTGGCTAGAGCACTTGCCAGTGAAGACTGAGGCAAAAAAGTCATGGAGTAGCTCAGCCTTCTCCATATCCCGGATAAGGTCTCCCATTTCCTTCTGGAGAGGGCCCACATTTTCCCTAGTCTTCCTTTTATCACTGACATACTTACAGAAGTTTTTTTTATTGCTCTTGACATCCCTAGCCAGATTTAATACTATCAGGGCTTTAGCTTTCCTAACCTGATTCCTGGCTGCTCTGACAATTTCTTTGTATTCCTCCCAGGCTGACTGTCCTTGCTTCTACCCTCTGTAGGCTTCCTTTCTGAGTTTGTGTTTGTCCAGGAGCTCCTTGTTCATCCATGCAGGCCTCCTGGCATTTTTACCTGACTTCCTCTTTGTTGGGATGCATCAGTCCTGAGCTTGGAGGAGGTGATCCTTGAGTATTAACCAGCTTTCTTGGCCCCTCTTCCCTCCAGAGCTTTATCCCATGGTAGATGGGATAGACCAAGCAGATCCCTGAAGAGGCCAAAGTCTGCTCTCCTGAAGTCCAGGGTAGTGAGCTTGCTGTGCATCCTCCTTGGTGCCCTAAGGATCTTGAACTCCACAATTTCATGGTCACTGCGGCCAAGGCTGCCCTTGAGCTTCACATTCCCCACCAGTCCCTCCTTGTTGGTGAGAACAAGGTCCAGCACAGCACCTCTCCTCATTGGCTGATCTATCGCTTGGAGAAGGAAGTTATCATCGGCGCATTCCAGGAACCTCCTGGATTGCTTATGCCCTGCTGTGTTGTCCCTCCAACAGATGTCAGGGTGGTTGAAGTCCCCCATGAGAACCAGGGCTTGTGAATGTGAGGATGCTCCTATCTGTCTATAGAGGGCTTCATTTGTTCGGTCTTCCTGGTCAGGTGGCCTGTAGCAGACCCCCACTACAATGTCACCTGTCTCTGCCCTCCCTTTAATACTGACCCATAAGCTCTCGGTTGGCTCCTCATCCATCCCCAGGCGGAGCTCCATGCACTCCAGCTGGTCATTGACATAGAGGGTGACACCTCCTCCTCTTCTTCCCTGCCTGTTCTTCCTAAAGAGCCTGTATCGTTCCATTCCAACACTCCAGTCATAGGAACCATCCCACCATGTCTTTGTGATGCCGATAACATCATACCCCTTCAGGCGTGTGCACGCCTCCAACTCCTATTGTTTATTCCTCAGGCTGCATGTGTTTGCATAGAGGCATTTAAGTTGGGCCCCTGATGAAGACGACTTACTGGTTGGAATTCCTTAGGCCAGTTGTCCTTGGAGTGTCCTGCAGCCTAATTTTTGTGCCTTGCAAATGCTTGGAATATTTAGCCAAGTAAAGCAGGAAAGTGTTCACTTTGATTTTTTTCAGAGCAGTGCTCCTGACGCCAAAACACCTGTAGTAAACTGGCTCGAACTACCTAGATGGTTTGAAACTCGCCCTTTCATCCCACTACTAACATTTGCAAAAAAACAATCATCCTCTTTTCCCTTCTGACACACAAATAACTTGTTGTATTTCACATTGTCTTGATCAAGAATGAATGTTAATTCTCTAAAATGTAATTTAAATGCAGTTAGAGAAAAATGCTATTAAAAATCCTATTAAAAATGATGGAAGTTACAATTTTACATTACCAATTTTAGAATGCTTAAATAAAAAAAAATATGCAAGTGCAAAAACTGTACCCACATAAATTAAATTTTAACAGTGGAACTAATAATATTTCTATTTAATTTTTAACATTAACTCACTAAGGATGAATTTCACCAGGAGTGACACATTCTGCAATCATGATGTTTTGTATTAAACTCCAGTGAATACCTTCTTCCTGCTTTGTAACAACTGATGTTGATGCAGAAGGAGGAAAAAAAGAAACAGTTTCTGGAGTGATCTATCTATATGGAGAGCTGCATTTAATTGATTGGAAGCTCATTTATTACTAAGCTCCTAAAACACTTCAGATAGGATTATAGGGAACATTCCAATAAACACTCTATTGTGCTTGAAGCAGGAAATAATTAGCTTTCAGTTTGCTTCAGTTTTGACCAAAATAAAGAAAAGCAGTCCTAGTAGAAGGAGAATCTGAATTTTCTACTGCAAAATACCATTATATGCTTAACAAAAACTGAAAAAAAGAGAGGTGGGTGGACTCAGAATTTGAGACCTCCTCAAACTGTGCATGAACAGACTTTTGTAGTTGATTCATTGCAACTTCTTAACCAGATGATCTAAACAGGATGTCTAGAGCTCAGCTGTGTATGCTTACAAGGCGCTAAGCAGCTCCTGGATGGTCCTGAATAGGTGGACCTCTTTGCTGGAACCCCTGGGAGCAGGGAAGCAGCCACTTCAACCCCCTCTCTTGTCCTGGCTGGCATGGACTGAGAGACATTTTGACTCTATTTTACTAAATTCCTTGACAAATGGCTCAGAAGCCATCACTGAGCAGGGACATACCCACAAAAGTGCCAGTGCAGTTGAATTCTGCCTGGTACTAAAGGCAAGTCCCAGACTGTGAGTGTCAGACTAGTTCCAGCCTTGCTCTGCTTCTCTCTTAGGCAAGACAGTAGAATAATATCCAGGATTATTTTTGGGCAGCAGATGACATATCCACCCTAAAGTCTATGATTTATGTGATATCAAGGAAAGTAATCTATATGAAGATGTCCATTTTATATTCCATTGTCACATATCTGTCATTTATTTACCCAGGTCCTGCAAGATAGACAAAAACATACATAAAAGTATAGATCCATACAAAAGCAGAGATTATCAATAACTATCTTTAATCAGAAAAATGGTAATTTTTGAAATTGCTACTTATTTCTCTTCTAGTTTTGACATATTTTCCATTTGGTAAGGAAGCAAAGAAGTTCCAAACAAATAGTCCTGTACATATTTCCTAAGAGTAACTTTTCTTCAGTACCTGTCTTGGTTTTATTATGCGTTATATCATTTCAGGACAGCTGGGCTGCAGCAGAGCAATTCTAGAGCCCCGCGCTGGATCAGCCTGGTGTGTGTCACACACTTGGCTGTAGCTCATCACTGTGACATTCTGATGCAGCCCACAGGATTTAGTGCTTTGAGGACCCTGTCAGAGAAGGGATATTTATGCCCAGAGGAGAGGGAAGGTTGTAGATGAGAAGGTTTCTAACACATGGCTTACACTCACAACCCCAGTCTGCTTGTATTTCATGTCCCTGGGTGGAAATGTTCTGGTGAAGTCACCTTCTTTCACCTGAGGGTAAATGAACGTGTTATAACAATGCTGGAATTACTCTGAGCAGCCAGGAGGTCAGGAAGAAGGTCTTCATTTCAGAAAGGGAAACTTGATTATACTTCTCATTGGATGATTCCTTTTCTTCACAGGACCTGTGGGAGGTCCCCTGATGCCAGAATCCTTCAGAGGCCTTGGTCTTAGTAATGCCACTTAGATGACAAGACAACTTGGAAGCAACAATTGCTCCTTTGACCTGAGCATTCAGCCACACATTCAGGATTTTGCAGGGTGTTCTGCTTAGAAGAAATATGTGATGAAGGCCAGTGGCTCTTTGAAGCAGACCTGTGATTTTTTTTCAGAGAACACAGACCTGTTTCCCTGAATGCTGGAACAATCAAGCAAGACGAAGCAGTGTCTTTGCTCACAGCTTCTGCCTCTATATGCTGGTCCGCCAGGCTGAACATTCCTCTCACGTGCTTTTTCTCTCTCTCCAGCTTTTCTCAAGTTTGCACTACGGGTAAGTAGAGGTGTGGGCTCCCTCTGTCTCATGCACATATAAGTACACGAGCACATTGTTTCCACAAAAACAGTATCCTCTCCCTCTGTTATTAATGGTCTAGGGTGACTCTCATGTGGCTTTGTTTTGGGCAGGACACGTGGTGACAGGTTATTCTAGCACCTTTCATCAGTGATGATGGTTATGTTCTCCAGTTTTAACTCAAAGCTGTCATAATAGTTATTACAGGAACTGCCCTGGGCCACTGGTTGCAAACCTATTGCAAGTAAGTCCACAAATTCTAGAACTGAGGAGGTCAAGCCTTTTTGACCATTTTTTGCAGACTGACCATTTCCTTCAACTGGCAGGATTTTCTTCAAGGACATTCAGTTTCTTCCCACAGTTATTTTTATTTGTTAACATCTAAATATTTAGCAGCATTTCACTATGAAAAAACTGGAGAAGGCAGCTGGGTCATATCCCTCACATTGAAACCCCTTATCTCTTTTGATTAGCAGAGTGTGAGATAATGTATGTTGTGTTTTGTTTTTAATGAAAAACTAATAAAGGTTCTGCACATTCTGATCTGACTTTGGTACAGTAATGAACATTGCTACTTGAGGCTTCACTGGATCATCGAAATAATTTTGAAGGCAAATGTATTTTTATTAATATAGGGGGTTTTGTTTGTACAGTATTTCTGTGTTATACAATGTTATTAATACAGTGTGCCTGGCTTCACAGGTTGAAGCAGTGTATTCACCATAGTTTTTTCTGGTGGTGTAGTATGTTTTTTGTTTCTAAATCTATGTTTGAAGGAAACACTTGAAAGAGGTATTTCTGTTCATGGCAGGGCATGGGTGGTTTTGTTAGAAACAAACACTATTTACATTTACAGTTTCTAAGCTGTTATACAGAAGTCTGAATCTGTTATACAAAAAACTCCTCAATACTACTCTCTAACTTGCCTAAATTTTTATATGCACCTGTGGTAGAAATGGGTTCTTTTTGGTGAAAGAGAAACAAGAGGAACGTATTTATATCACTGCTGCCCCTCAACAGATTGTACCAGTCTGTGGGACAGCTATTTATATGTTTTCCTTTGAGGAAAACACTGAAAGAAACTGTAACTTCTAGAGGTTATCTTAACTCATTTGCTTTCCTAGCTTTCTCTAAGGCAGTGGAGTTGTGGTGGGATCACAGCTCCAGGTTCACCTCCTGTGTAAATGGGATTTCAACACACACCATTTGTTAAAATATAACTCAGTACCCCCAGGCACACTTTTCATCTAACATTGAATAGACAAGACAGAATCCCTATTTGAAGGAGAAAATGTTGATTTCTTGTTCAAGTGTTTAATCAAGAAGTATCTGATTTGGCATTAAATCTGCTAACTGGTCTCTTTACTCCACAAGCACTTCAACCAAATTTAATCACTCTGACACCGGACTATCCTGAGTGCTCTTTGCATGACTGGTAGTAAAGAAGGAATTGGTTTGCCATAGGTTGGTAGTTAAGATTTCATTTTTCATCAAGAAATCTCAATTTTTGCAGAGGCATGCCTCTTCTCAGACTGGACAAGTGCTGGGCATACTCAAAAGCAGCCTGGCTTTAGTTTGTTCTAAGCGGTCTATTGGACCCCCATCTGATGAGATGTCAACAGAAACCTTCCAAATTTTTTTTCTAGTTCTCACTTAATTTCCCCTGAAAACTCAGTGCAGATGTACTTAACCTAGTTTATAGTGCTGAGATTGTGAAATTCATGAGAATTCATGCATTCTGGATAAAAGAAAGTTGTGCATTAAAAACTCTCACACTAACCATTTTTTAAGATCTTTTCCCATTATTCCCTGCCCTGGGAATTTCCAGGCATCCTACCATGGCTACAGACCTGCAGCTCCTCTTCCTCAGGCTGCCAAGCATTTGACAAGGCTTGGACATGTCCAGTGCTCCTCTGAGAGGGCTGGTCTCTGTTTTGATCCTTCGAGCTTAGGGCAGTACTGCCTCTGCTCTGTCCTTTCCTCTGGATTTCCATGGAAGGAGTTATAGTGGTGACAGTCATTTCTTCCATAGCTCATCCATACATGGGAAATGCAGAGAGCCAGATGCCAGGGTTTCCATGTGTTTTAGTATATATGTGCAAGGAAGATTTTTCTTTGTAGCGTTACCACTGGCAGAGTGGAAGAGTGAGGTAGGATTAGTATTCTTGGCCTGCACTGGAGTAGAGATGGAATAATTCTTCATAAAATATAGGGGATGGGATTTAGTGGACGGTTGAGGGTATATCTTAATTAATCTCTCTGCCAATTAAAAGATGGAAGTTCTAATTAAGATGACCCCAAAGCAATTATTCAGACTTGAGTATTTACATTAATTAGACTACCAAAGCATTAAGAGTAAGATTATGACTTTGCAGAAGACACAAAGTCCATTTTCCATGTTGAAGTACCTCACTATCTAATTTGTAATGAGGGAAGATGTCACAACACTTGCACCATTTCCACCACATCATTTATTTTTTTCCCTCAGGACTTTGATTCTAAAATAATATTAAGAGGAGGATGTTTGTGTTGAAGTGATGGGTCACAACCTTCTCCCCAATGATGGGGAGGATTGATGTAGGAATATTTGTCATGTGAAGTGGAAGTCCTCTCCGCGGACAACTGCTTCTTTTCACTCCCACTTTAGTATTCACCAAACTAACACCTAATCAAATATGATAACACTACTGCTATTTAGCATATGCATTTGTGGTTTATTCTATTCTACAGCAAATCTAATCTACACATAAAATACTTAATTACCTTGGTGATTAAACAGTGGAAGTTAACACCATAAATACTGTTTTAAAAAAACCCCATGGCCCACGGGCCATGATTCAGCAAGATATTTAAGCAAATGCCCTCAGCAGAACAGCTTGGTTGATTCAAGAAAGGCAAATGGTTCAGGAGATGGGCTTCCCCGCAGCAGGCAGTTTGTTGAACTAAGGTCTCAACAGCCCTAAACTGATGAAATAAGGTTCCAATGGTCCCTGTCACGAATGGGTGATTTACATCACTTAGAGAACTGCTGTCCAAAGTATTAGCAAAAGTGCTTTTATTGAAATATGATGTTGTAAAAGTGTGACTTAACAAAGGTCAATGGCAAGGTTCACTGCATTACTGTACTGCATAATCATTTGAACAATGATTCAAAACTACCAAGGCAGAGTCAAAGTTACCAAGACAAAACCCAAAGTTACCAAAACAAAAATCAAATTTACCATAACACAAAGTGATATCAGTTGGTTACCAAAGATCTGCCAGTGGTGAAAGATCTCTCTGCCTCGAGGAGCAACCTTGAGAGGTGTCCTAGCTCAAGGGGAGACCACTGCCATGCAGCCAGGCTGCTTAGCTGGGAGAGCTCAAAGAAGGTTCACTTAGGCTTTCATATTGATGAAAAAAAGTGGTTGGTTTGTACTCAAATTACATGCAATGGAAAAGGTATGCAGCGAGACACCTTGTACCCACAACTTTCTTTGATCCTTGATAAGTGAGTCTTGGAAAAGCCACCCACTATTGATGTGTTAATCGCATAATCGGTGTTCCAAGCTCATATGAATCGATGATCACTGTGTCACTCTGCTCCTTTGTGGGTTTTCAGAGAACAGATTGGAACTAGAGAAGTTCTTGGCCCAGTTACAGCTTAGGCCTTTACCTCCTTTGGAGCCTGTACCAAACTACTGCTAGTTTGGTTAAGGAGTTGAGTGGGTCCGTCAAAGTCCCAAAGTTCATTGACAAAAATAATCAGGACCAGGTATTTCCATATCAGTCCGAATCAGTAATTTCAAAAAAATATGCTACTTTTATGTGCATGAACATTTCTTAACCTTCAAATTCCTTGAAAATCTTTCAGCGTGTTTGGACTTTGTGTTTATAATTGCTAACAACATTGTGTGATGCAGCAGAGGCAAATCGTACTCTGTTAAAATGTTTTTGCGTATCAAATTTCTATTTTACCTGCTATAATGCTTTCAGTATTTTAGCAGAAAGACAGTCAAAACAATCTGTGACTGAATTATTGAGAGAATGAAAAAATATTGTAGATAATAAAATTATTTTCTACAGAATGACCTGAGACAACATCATCTGACATTTAAACAATTTTAAAGAATATATTATTGCAGTTGAAAAAGAACAGGATGAAAATCAGAAAGGAACTGGAGCTCTGGATATGTCCACTGCCATTTTTGGACTCAGGAATGCCCAGCTGACACCCAGTGGGGATGTGGGGAAGGAATCACATACATATTTCTCCTCAAAAAAGTGGACTCTACCTTAGCTGCAAGCTCCACACAAATACCAATCTGCCTTTGCTTCACACACTTCTTTAAGTCTCTGCTATTTAACTTTTCTTCTGCAAAATTTCATCAACCCATACAATACCATGACCACTTTTCATCTTCCAGTCACTCTAAGCACTAACATACATTCTCTTTGCTGTTTATCCTATGTCCTGGCCTAAGAAGTTGTTTTGAAATAAGGTAAAATAAAAGTAGCTGGAGATTGGAGCAGCCTTATTGATTAACCTCTGTGTGGTTCACTACGAAGTGTTCTGAAAAACAGAATCTAAATCTGTTCACATTTAAAATGTCAGCATTGGACTATGTTCAAGATATCATTGGACTATGGGTATTATATCAGCAGGAGAGCAGGAGGAGAAGACACTATTTTAGCTAGAGAATGCCTGGAACGATATGGGCTGTAGTATCTCTTTTAACCGAAGTAGCAGAATCAATATTTCATGTTTTTGGGAGTATTCTGGTTAAGTAGGAAAAAATGGTGGAAATGTTGCATTTCTGTTTGTTTATAAAAATGTATAGAATCTTGCCTTCTTGAGCATACAGAGAATCAAGTGAGGCTGGTTTTTATGTTTACAGCTCCAAACTTTGTTCAGCTGCCACGTTACCTCAAAAGCTTACTTCTTTAATCTGTTGTCAAGGTCAAACCCAGGTGTTGCTCAGGCTGTACAAAAACATCTGCTGCCTCACTCTCCCCTTTGAGCAGCCTGTCATCCACACAGACACTTTCACACATACCCCTTCCCAAAACAGTACAATACACAGAAGAAATCCTGAAGCACAGAATATTGAAAATTTTGTGATATCCTACAGTTGCCTTTGGCTGTGGAAAGGATCGCATATCTCCTACAAATGTCTTAAATGAAAATTAAGCTCAAACATTTTGAAAGTTTTAATCCAACCTGTAAACAGAAAAGCAAGAGAAGGAGGAGGAGCTTTCGTCTGCAAGCCAGTAAGTTATTTACCAAAAACAAAGCCAGAATTAAATTTTTTTCTGAAGAGTTAGATTGTCAAAGTTGGACACCAAATTCAGTCACTGAAGTGTGAAGAAAAGGGATTTTAGTACTGCTTTAACTGTACATTTCAACAAACCGTCTTTAATTGTGATGTCACTTCTGTCATCTCCATAATGTGCGAGCGTGTGTATAAGTGTATATACAAGCTAGATTTCTTACTGAGTCTAGACAGTGGAAAAAAATTCTCTGCTGGCATGAAATGCTCAGTTGCATAATGGAGAATTCTACAAACGGCTGGGACTTGCTCTTCAAAAATATGCCACACTCTATTCAAAGAGACTTTATTAATTTTCAAAGATAATCTTTCACTTTTCTTATTTTGAACTTTCCTAAGATACATGAACCTCTTTTTTTTTCCCCTCCTCCCTCCCATTTTAAAGTTCTGGTGGCACATTCAACTTCCTACCTTCTTTTCCTAGAGGTGATGCTTCCACCCTGAGCATCTGTGAGTAATGCCAGAGAATTATTGAGGTTGCATAATATAGGAACAAGCTATTTCACAGTTGAATAGATCTAAGCTCTCCAGGCAAGAAGATAATAGAAGTCATGGCCATGAAGTGACTGGGTTCCTCCTTGGGGGAAAAAAATCCATCTTTACCCAAAGGTGAAGCAAAATACAGCAGAATACAATTATATATATATATATTCTTCTCATGAAACTTTTTCTCCTAGTGAAGAAAGGAAGGGGTAGGGAGGAGAGAGAGAGAGAGAAGAAATGTTTTTTACTGGATCATATATTATTTGATCTGCTATGGTGATCTTCTGAGAAAGAAGTGAAAAATCAGGCTTGCAACAATTCACTATACAAAATAATATTGCCTTTATCCCATAGCCAATTTACTTACCAAAATTAATGCACAGGCACTTTAATTTTATAACGTGGAACACCTTAGATCACATTGAAATCTAGTAAGCTTTACCAGTATTTTTCTTTCACAGTCTGGATACAAAGACTCTCAATGGCTTTATGAAAAAAGTACATTGGAACACCGCATTCTGTACAGAAAACCATGCGGCTATATAGCAAGAGTGCAAAATATATTCATCCAGATTTTCTTTCTAGTAAATTAATGCAAGTCTTTGATTTTAATTCAATTGCATTGTAATATATCAGATGAGTCTGTCTAGGTATGGTAAAGAGGTCCAGGAGTGGTAACAGCCTCTGGAAGGGCTGTTACCCATGTGTTAGCATCCAGAGACAGGATACTGAAAACAAGTCAAGGGTCAGACGAAAGGCTTGGCACAACAATCAGAGAATTCTGTTTTAAAGAAGCTAGTGAGCTGCTATGGACGTCTTCAATAGAGCTAGTTGCCTTAAGGAGAGTTCATAGTTCTTTGAATGAGAATACGGCAACCACATGCCTGGGACCACAGTCCCCTGGTCTGAACTTACTTGTTTGGTGGTGGCTGGAAGGACACAACCCAAGATTCAGGAGCCCTGCCATGTTCTGTACAAACTCACCAGCGATGGGGTCTAACCCAAGAAACTTACTTTCTCAAATGACTTCTCATTTTGTGGTATCTTCAGCTTTAAAGAAAAACACAAAGAAGGAAATATGGGACACCCTCCTGCCCCTACTGCCCCCCTGTAATGTCATGAGTATTTTCAACAAGCAAAAAATATCCAAATGGCCTGTGCATTCCACTCATAGTTAATCATCATGACAGGAACTACAGTGCATTTGTCATTTTTCTTGAAGTTTTCAGCACATAAGTATCATTATATCTATGCTCTTTCACATACCAGCTCTCAAACAACCATTCACCACTGAGATATTCCATTAGTGTCATGCTGGGAATGGAATATGTTTCTGGGTTTTATAACTTGACTTTGAATCAGTGCCTCGTAGCTAGTCTTGCTCTCAAGATTACAGTTCATCTCACAGTCAGAAGGAAAAGGGGATGTGATGCATTTCAGCATTTCCCCTGCCTATGCAGTTAAGCTAGCTGCTAGCTGACACCTGGCTGCTTTGATCCCAAGTGCATGGTGAAATAGTCAATACAGTCAGACCAGGGCACAAATTGTGACTTGGTCAGTGTTTTTTCCCTGCTGCTTGCTTGCATAAGGAGTGAGTTTTCACACCTGCTTGTTAAATAGCTTCCTCCCTGTCATGGATACAAAGAAGGAATTACCCAACTCTTTGCTTCTTTGACCTGCCTCCTATCTGAGCCTGTGTGCATCCAACGGGCTCGATGACAGCATGACTGAGCAGCAGCCTAAGGAAAGGCAATTTCTGTCCCATAAACACCTCCTTGTTCTGCCAAATGGGCTATAACAACACAATCCAAAATGAATATCAAGTGGCTGTAATAATTATTATTTGAATGTTTACCTATTCTTATTTGGGGGGGTGAAGATACTCTTTTCAAATACTGAATGCACAGAAGGGCAGGATTGATAACTTTCATGTCTAAAGTGCTCTGCTTCCCTTAGAGCTCATCTGGCATTTTCAGAGACTTTAGTGAAGTGTAGGACTACTAATCAAAACAGCAAGAGTCACATCAGAATCTGGATTTCAGTCTTATTTCTCCATTTTTACATGTGGAAGATGTTGCATTTGTTATTCATTGCTCTGTGGTCAATCTTAGAGGAGGATGATGACCTTACATCATTTGATTAATGCTCTGGTTGTTAAATGTTTACAGATCAGCATTGATCTCCATTCCCTTTGACCACTGAGTCATGCAGCTTATATTTTTTGAACTTTGTACCTTTTTTTTCATTTTCAGTAGAATCTTCTTTCACGAGTGGGGTAATTAACTTCAAAGGGACTGACTGTGGAGAGCAGTGATTGACTGTCTGGGGAGGGGAGGATGTAGCTGGTATGGAGACAGGGAGAACAGCAGGGCCATGGGGCTGTGATGCGATGTAGGCAGGAAAGCTGAACTGACTGCTGATAACAGGAAGGAGGGACTAATGCTCCCTAAACCACTTAGTAAATCTCTGCTGATGACCTGAGTAAGATGAGTAAAGAACAATGCCTTTATTGACATTTTTCTTTTTTTAACATGCACCCATTTGCTCTTATTCACACAACAATATAATGGAGCACAGTGCCAGGACTGAAAGGAAAAGAAGTAACACTACAGGCTATCATTAGCTGCCATTGTTTCCAAAGACTTTGTGTATATTTTGGTAAGCAACGGAGTGAGCTGCCTGCCTTCAGAAATGGCTTCCTGAAATGGAGACAATTCAGAAATCCTTGGTCACATCAGATAACACCCTGCAATGAGCTTCACTGACTTTATGTGAGAGTATTATTCAATATGGTTAATGCTAGCAGAACGTTGCCCATAGTAAAACAGAAGGCAGTCTAAGAGGAGTAAAGACATGTCTAGCATTTGTGTCAAGTTTATCATCTGGTCCATGAATGACAGATCTAGCAGTGACAGTAAGCCACACGAGAATACAGCATTCCTTCCATGTTATTGCAGAAGAGCTCCTCTTGGTCATCATTGAGACTTACGTCCTGTCCCCTTCACTTGTCCTGCACATGCCTACCAAAGTGGGAATAAAAAGCTATGAAATGCGAAATGCAGCATTAGATAGCCTCTTTGCGTTACTCTAAATCATTATACAGAATGAGAGCAAGGTTGAGTTGGGTCCAAATTGACTCGGAAAACATTGTCAAAACATATTCTGCAGTAATAAAGACAGAGAAAAAAAAAGGACTTTTTGTTAGTTCCCATTTATTTAATGATGATATAAACTCAGAGCTAGCTATTTTGTGTGTCAGAAAGTAATCATGCATGACCAATTTTTGCTCTTGGAAGAATTTTACCTTGTGGCTACATTCTGTTTGAGATGATTTCAAGGAATACTTTTATCACCTACAGCCTTTTCAGTGGTTTGTTCACTTATTGAACAAGCAGGGGAAAAGAGACAAGAGACTTTGTTAATATATAAAGTAACCTTGCAAGAAAGTCAGGATTCATATAGGACATTTAAAGGCTGTGCAGGTCTTTTCAGTGAGTATGATGGCATCCCATGCTTCCCAGTAATCTGCTGAAGAGCTCCCAAACTCCTGAAAGATACTTCTGCCTCACAGACACTTCCATTATTAGTTTTCAAATCAACTCATGCAGCCAAGTGAAGATACACCGCGCTACCTTTTACATATCCCGGAGCAATGGTCTGGAATGTCCTAGCCCATGTTACAAGCACTATCAAATACAAAAGCATGAAAAGTCTAGACTTAAGCCAGTTCTTTGGAACCATCCTCAACTCAAACACGCTAAGTTAAGACCAAATAACCCTATATTTAATGTGGTTTCTAGCAGTTTCTGCTGAACTAGTACTATTATTTTTAAGCATCTCTTGGACATTGTAATTGCTCCTGTATTTTGCAAAGATGGTCGTATTTGCTTTGCACTGTGCTAGTTACTGAAATTCATGAGACTCAAAGTATGTACAACCAAACACTTGCCTAAAAGTTTTACAAGCTTAGATTATCTCTAATTACACAGGCTGTTCAGGCCTGAATAGCAGAGGTGAGGCACTAGTCTATTTTCAAGTGCAGAGACTTTTTCTAGGGTAGAATTATACACCTGATGTAGATTTTTTTATGCATACTTGAGACTCTGCTTTTATTAATCATCAGTGTAGAAATTCATGACATATATAATACTCAGGATAAACAATGGAATTGATTGTGGTTCCCAGTAATACCAAGATCAACATTCATACAAATATCTTGAAAACTAGCCCAGGTTTCCCACAATGGCCAAATCTGTAGGGGGGGAAAACCCCATGGTATGCATTTGCTATTTTATGTTTACTAGTTTCCTGTACTGTACATTTGATTCAGTAGATAACTGACATTTCAGAATTAAATCCTGCTGTAAAGCAGGAAACAAAATAATTGTACCTACACCCAGAAACCCATGTGTTACATGCATTACATCTCAGAAAATTTAAAATATCTTATATTAATCTCATGTAATTCCTCTTTACCTGTGCAGACCAAATTAAGGCAGAGTGGGAATCTGTAATATATTATTTGTGGTGCATTGAAGCCCAGGGTGTTGCTTTAAAAATTTATTTGTAAGATACAATTTGTTAACGCACAACTTTTCCATTATACATTTTAATAGCACTCAGATAATACAATGTTCTATCTTTTGTGCTTTGCAGCACAGACCACGTAATACTTTGAATGTGAAAACGATGTCAGAGTGAAAACCATGCTGATCAAAATTACAGAAAGATAACCCAGGATTTTAAATAATACAGCAAGTACCTAGCAGCCTTGCAGTTACTGAAGACAATTACCAGGCTAGTTCTAAGGAAATACTTTCAGTTCAAGGTAGATAATAATAAGTTAATTTTATATTTGGTGGGAATTTTAGATATTTAGCAAAAAAATAGGCCTAGGTACTACCACTATATAACTACTACGTTACTAACACATATGTCTAAAAGGTTGAGACTCTTTATATTTAGGCATTCTAAAAGATCACTTGAAAGCTCAACCTCTTACTAAGACTGAAGTTTTCATTAAAACTGCTTGAAAATAAGCTTTCAAAATGCATATCATTCCCTGTCTTGCTCCCATTCCTTTTCCAGAGATAAATCAGAAGAGAAGAGGAACAGACATACAAAAGAAAAGGTGATAAAACTGAAAATAAATGAAAAACATGTATTTCTATTTTCTTTTCATCAAAATTACTTGTATATTTTGCAAACCACTTATAAAGGCTAAAAAAAGGAGTTCACATGAAAATGTAAGAAAGCAATAACTTTTTTTTTATTATAGATTCTACATTTTTTTGTAATTGTAAGTGGGGAGCAAAAAAACTGAGAAATGATAAAGGGAGGAAGGGATGTTGTGGGTTTCCATGAGTCCTGCTGCTGCATGTAGCACCAGTTCTTGCCTTTGCCTTTTCTCTATCCACATCTCCCTGAGCTCTGAGGACTCTGCAAGCTGCCATTTATTTCTTTTAAACCAGAAGAACTGACCGCAATTTCTGTTTCAGCTCACAGTCAGTCTCTGCCAAGGGAATGAAAACAGGAATAGAACAAATCCTGCCCATACTAATGTAAAATTATTTATATATATATGTTTTCAAAATGGAAGTATAAACATCTCAAAATCCCTGCTCAGCCAACACATTCGCACATCTTGTACTGACTGACTTCACCTTTGACAAAAGCCAGTTAGTAGGAAAGGCTTTAGAAACCCTTCTGAATAATATTCCTCATAAAACTTCTGTAAGATGATGCAAAATAAATGAAAACAGAGTTCAGGTGAACAGGGCACATACCTCAGTATAATTTTTTTCATGTAGCTATAGAAATCCTGTGGAGTTGGCCATTGGGGGACACTTCTTTCAGCAATTTGGAACATTTCTCAGGGGAAATATCATTCTGGCTTTTTTCCTGCTATTTTGCTATGAGACCCAAGAAATTGCTCTGAGGTATTTCCTTTCCCACAGGCAAATGGAAAGTTAATATTTTATATGAAGATGAGCACAGCCCTCTGATGCAGCTTAATGTATTTTTTACAGTTTAAATGTCATTGTATTACCAGCACAATGCGTCAAATTTGCCCAAGGGGAGTTGATGGTGGCAGAGTGATAGGGGAGCTGGGACAGGCTCAGAGCAAGGTAAATACGTTGAACAAACAGGAACTAAGGGAATGGCTTCTCCAGAGGAAGTAAAGACATCTCAGAGCCTCCTTTAATATTTTAATGTTTAATCTGGGTAAGCAAATGGTGAAATCAGCTATGAATTGTATGACACACAAAGTTTGAAGAATCTGATCCTTGCTGACTACACAAGCAACCCTCTTTCAAATTCTTGCCCATGCCTGCCAATATAGTCAGCTGCATTTGTTTTCCCTTTTCTATTTTCAGCCAGTTCAATCCAGGGGCAGCAAGTAAATGAGGAGCAACCAGGAAAGTGCACAGAGAAAATGGAAATACAAAGGAGAAACACATATTAATTTCTTTCTTCCAGAACCAAACTTCAAAATTCCCTGAGGCTTTCTGGAAGTGAGTAGATGTATGTAGGTGGTGACAAGGAGCTTCAAGACCAAAGTTGCCGTGGAAGATGGGGGTGAACTCTCAGCCCTTCATGTGCTTAAGGGCTGGTAGAGATGGGCAAGGCTCAGATCAGCCAGTCTGGGCCTCATGGTTTCAACCAGATGATTCTATACCTATGTATCCAAGAGGCATGAGGAACAAAGGCTTAGGTATAATTCAGGCCAGCTGAATCTGGACATAACTATTCTTCAGTACCTAAAACATTGTTTTCTTTTGCTGTCAAGAGACTGCTTTTGTCTTTTCTTGTGGTACAGTAAATTGGTCTTCAACCTCACTCAACAGTCCCAGGCATGTACATTTTCCAGGTGAGAAAGGGATGAAAGAAGTAGCTGCTATTTGCTCTGCTTGCTTATTAGAAGATAACATATGTGCTGGATTTTAAACTACCTTCTGATACGTGTTGTCAGTCAGCCAAGGAGAATGCAAAGCAAATACAAAATACTGTCTCATTCAGCTGGGAGAGTGTAAACTATATTCATACACTTTTCTGACTGCACGTGAATATGCAAGGTGCTAAGCAACAGTAAATTCTTCCTGAAACCTTTAGTCTGCACAGATATAGCATTTAGGGTATATAGAAGGCAAATTAGATCTGGGTAGACGCTGCAGTTAACAATCTCCCCAAATTCTGATTTCTGTTTCACTGATTCTTTCCAACCTATCCCCTACAAGAGGATAGTACCATATTTTGACTTTAATGACTGACTTTTTCTGTAGGGCTATGTATTTTAAAAAATTATTTATTTCATGTCAGGGATTTCAATGATTTGATAGCCATTGGAAAGAAAGTGTAAAAACTGTTTCTGGACTGAAAGCAGATGAATTTAAAGCAATCACTGCTCCTTTTTCATCAGGAATGTAATTGTATGAATGTGGATTTTTAGAAACATACAGTTGAGGTGTGGAGGTGGGAAACAGTATGTTCTTGCCTAGGGGAATAGATATGGTATAAACATTTTTCTTATGAATACACCTATTCCTGTAACTATGTGTCATATTTATCCTTTTAAATGTATGCATTCTTTGGAAACTGAAGTAAATGGCGCACCTCAGTTTCCTGAGGGAAATATTAACTCCTTAGTATTCTGTTTGTATTTTAAAGTCTGGAGATAAGAGAGTGCTGTGTTAGTACACTGACATTTAAAAACATTTTATAACCAGCTCTTCATTCACTCAAAGCAACAATAATGCTGCACGTTATTAATGTAAATTTTCTTCACAAAATGAAGTAAAAATTTTTATTTCAATTTTATAATATATAATGATCTGGAGATGCAGGGGGAAGAAGAATAAAATTTCTGGGCTGGACAATGACATGTCTGAGGAGCCCCAGATATTTGCGGTCAAGGGCCAGTTCTGTGAATTGTTGCAAATGCTGGTGATTTCATGGTAGGCACAGTCCTGCCCCCATGGCCCTGTGAGTGGTACTGGTCTAGCAGTTATATGGTGGGGGTAACCATCCAGCCTCTCTCCCATAAACTGCCCAAATAATGAGGATAAAACATTCTGTTTGTTTGAATCAGTTCTTCCTCTATGAAAGTGGGAATAAGGCTGCTCAGCCATAGAGGAGCTGTGAGGCTGGAGGGGTACTCAGAGGACTGTCTATGTACTTAGCTAGATGAATAGTGCATCAGTGGGGCATGGGAAAATGGCTGTCACATTTATCTTCTTCACGCTAGCAACTGGGAGTCATTACCAGGATCCTAATACACCAAAGGATACTTTGAACAGAGACGATCCTCATTTATTTGTCTACACATACTTAAAGTGTTGCTTTGTGGTGGAAGTTACTGGCACAGAAGGAAGAATTTGGGCTTAAATTATTTTAGGGACTATTTAAGTGCAAGAGATTAAAGCTGATGTGTTTGTTTCCAGTATTCTCTTTCTCATTGTACCATAGGGAACCTGTTTTTGTAAGCCAATCATCATTTTTCTTAAACATATAGAGGAATTATAAAGGATAATTATATCTCAAGGGCACCTTAATTGTCCCAATTACTTGGCCAGTTTTGACAGTCAGATCTGATGAAGAGAGGGAGGAAGGGGGATCTGTAGATGTAAGACAACGTTTCATGTGGTACTTGGACAATACTCATGGTACAGCTATAATAATCAAAGTATCTGCATTTAAAAGTATTTATATGCAATATAAAACTGGAGGAGAAAAAGAGCTTTGCTGAATTTTAAGAAATCCTTTACCCAGTCAGACTTCTGCATGAGATATACAGTATTAGCACTAAATCAATTATAATCAAGCTGCAAGTAACCAAAATTAGCAAATTCAATTTCCCCCACATTTCATTATAGCTTAGCTGCTGTAATGATAGATTGAATTAAGCCACCTTCCACAATATCTTCCAGGTATAGTCATTATCAAATATAATTTTACTTTTCATTTCTTCGGATGAAATTTAAACAATATATAATTGTCCTACATCACTGATGAGATTACTTGGTCTGGTACAATAGGCAATATAGGACCCCTGCCATCATACTAGGATGCACAGATGTTAAAGAGCCATTTCATTTTTTTTTAGGCATAATGGACATTCTTTGGTGTTAAAAGATGAAAGCCAAATATTTGAACTCACATTGCTAATGCTATCTTGAATAAAAAAAAAAAAAAAAAAAAAAAAGAGAAAGTGCAGAAACTTCCACTCCCTGCAAGTTCTGAAAATGAAACAATTAGCTGCTTCTGTTGGAAGGCTCTGGTGTTAGTATGATTTCAAGAATATGGTTAATGTTGAGCACATCCATATATTCTGTCTTGTAGAGGTGCTTTCTTGAACTGAGGTCATGGTTAAGTGTATAAATATAAATAGAGGCCTTCCACTTTTTCTGTCTGAAATGCTGTTACACCTGTAACAAGGTTTTAACATCTTGCCCAAATCAGTAAAATGTTATTCTCACCATTAAACTGGCAGTTGCATAAAAGTAATTGGATCAGATAAAAAACTGATGCTCTTTCACAAGGTTATACTTTGGGGTAACCAGGGAGGAGGCAACCATAAATTAAAGCAAAACTTTAATCAAATTCCCTGGTCCCTAAATCTCCAAATCAGTTATTTAAAGAATTTCACCTTTTTACAAGAAAGGTAGATGAGGAGCTAGTAAAAATGTCTATGTGTAAAATGCACATATTTTGAATAGCTCTGTAAGATAGAAGTATCCAGCTTCTTCAGCCCAGAGTTCTCAGTAAAAAGTAACCAGAAAAAAAACAGGTTACATTCAATAAAAATAAGGAGCAGTATTCAGTGTCTCTGACATCATCAGGGACATACCTATTCCTGCATTGAAATGCAGCACAAAACACATCTCCAAGATGAACTACTAGTACTAGGCATAATCTATAGCCCCTGTTCCTAATAAAAATTTATTCATCATGTGAAATAAATGTGGTAATACAGTCAAAGGCTTGCTGCTGAGCTGTTCTTGCCAGTGCACATACCATCTATTACACCAAGACCCACTGCCAGATTAGCTCTTGATGAAAAGATCATCTTCATGCAAACCCTTACATTATTATAAGCCACTCTAGGTAAGCAGTGGGGTGCCTGTCCAATCCTTTTCTAACATATTTGTTTTTCTGGAAAACAAAAATTATTAAAAGCAAGGAACATAACAATGAGATTCAAGGTCCAGTTCACCTCTGTTTTCTGCTCTGATTCCAGAGATTAGCCTCTTTATTTTCTACAGAGAGATTAGCAATCAAAACTAAATTATGTTTTCATTGGATAAATCATTTACAAGTAATTTAGGTCTTTGGTCTTAAAGCTTCTGTGTGACTGAACAAAACTCTTCTCCCATTTCAAGGGCATTCAAGTGGAATCTATGTGTAAGCTGGTCCTATCACCCACAAATTCCAGTCCGTTGGAAACTATCACAGACAGATGTAAAAACTGTTATCAGCCAGAGAATTGTGTATTGCATATAATTCTTAGGGAGGATGACATGTTTTACAGTTTCTTTGGACTTAGGCTACATGGCTACTACATGGGAGACAGCATTGCAAAAATTACAGGACCAAAGTACATAGTTAATGCAAAGATGTCCAATGATCTTGATGCTTTAGATTGCATGCTTGATATAGCTAAAAACCACTGGATATATATCACATACCTGAAGGATGAGTGAACTCCTGGAAAATTCATAGGCAAAGCTGGAGAGCCACAATTCATCTATTTGTGAGCCATACGTGCTCCAAGAGTCACAAGTTAGTCATTATTCTGCAAATAAAAACAAAATCAGGTCCTCATACCTACTATATTCAAGCACCTTTCATAGTTTTTGCTAACCTAGTCTTAGTATCAAGGCTGTTGTTATTTAGAAGGGCAAACATTACATTCTGTCCAAATAAACTTTATAATCACTTAGCAGCATTGATCTTATTTCCTGTGGGTCATTAGAATTCGTGTCCATCATACTCTTGGTGGAGGACAATGGATCAAAGGGAGAACATATATGCTTGTGCCAGGACACAAATCCATCCATTTTAATTTTTTACCAAAGTTTGAAACCTGCATTATTTAAATCCTGTAGATGTCAGCCAAGCATAGATCTTCTAAAGGATGAAATAGTAGTGCCCAGATACTAATTCTGCTCTCCTAGTTGCTCAGTTTGCTTCCTTCTTGGCATTTTAAAATCAAACAAATATAAATAACAAGTGCCCATGGACTCCACTACAACTATGAAAGTAGCAGAAAGTATCTAGGTTCCTGTTTCTTCATTCATGCCCCTTCTCACAAACATACAGCTCTTCATGTTCCTAGAGCTCATTCCATCAGAAGAGATTCATGGTTCTCTGCAGAGCTCACTCTGGTACCTAACTGGGTAATATAACTGAAAGCACACTTGGATCATATTGATATTCACAGCCATGGATGCTTGCTGCAGAAAGCCTTTTGGAAATGGACAGTTCATGCTAATGCACTGATTTAAGTGTGCTGTACATTTCAGAGATGAAACAGATAGCACATGTCCTAACCTTAAGCGCTCAGCTACCTTTGGCCATCAGTTTTCTAATTCACATTAGTTAGCACTTAATGCCAATGACAGTGATGTTTTAAGTATTGATTCACATACAAATACAGTATTTAATTTTCTGTGGTACCCTGGACATCTCGGATAGTAGGTGGTATAATTTAGTACTCTATCAAATTGATGAGAATGTTGCTGCTTTCATAGATATGTAGTAGAGTACAGGTATCCTTATTACATTCTGCTAACAGGACTGAAAATCTCAAAGATAATTTCACTCTAATGCTTGCCTTGCATTGGCAAAATGCACGTGGAAGTTTCATAGCCTTGCTGATTTTTAATCATTATGAGCAAAATTCATCCACCTTCAGGGAACCTAACAAAAATTTATCGTCCAGTCAAGTTAAAAAAGGACTTAAAGAAGGCTGATCAATAAGATTGAATTTCACCCCTGGTTGCTGTGATTTCATGGACATCTGTAGAAGTCAAGCCATATAAATGTTGTTACTTTTTAGTATATATTTTAGCATGTGCTATGGGTGTTTCTGAATAGGTTATTGCAGATCCCTGGACGTGAAGGTAGACAATGCTGAATCCAGCAAAAAAGTACTTTTAAAATAAGGCCAGTTTATTAAGCAAAACTTAAGCACTGTGATTGTTAGTTATGTTTTTTGCATCTCCATCCCTTTTATATAATCCACTTCACGTATTAACTATATTTTAACTGTACTTTTCTTACCCTTTTCTTTTTTTTTTTCTTTTTTCCTACCCACCCATCCCCTCAGGTAGCAATAAAGATGAGCTATACTTTTTACTCAAGATTACATGTGGAAGTAGTGCACATGTACTGATCATACTGTAATATTACAGTAATCCAAGCTCACAGTCTCGGCTTCACAATCTCCCACTTTCCTGTTGTGTCTGTATGTCTGCAAGCAACAACTAATGACACAGACTTGCAAGGACTATGATGAAAAGTAGTTGGCTCTACCACGTTTTTGTCTTCAGCCAGTTCATATGGATTTTTCCAAGCGAGTAGGGGTAAAGTGACCTCCCATTGCGCTGACGGCAGGTTATATTTATGTAACACACAAGGAGAAGGAGAAATGTTGCAGGAAAACCAGGGAAGTCCATGGAGGGTAGGCTAGCAAAGAAAACAGCAAAGGAAAGCTTCTGAAAAGGCCATTGCCTCCTCCCAGACTGGGAACTGTAGGACCAATAGGAGCTGTTTCATTTCTGCCATGAAACAGAAGAATGAAGACTTGTTCCTATTTCTAAGGTCCTCCATAAATACAATTTTATAGCTTGTCTTAATAAGACTTTAGAAATAATTACCTAGGTTTATATTCAGTAGAACTTGCATTAAACACACAAGGATATACACCAAGACAGCAGATAGGACAGGTAAAACTACTTATTTACAACAACTCTAGCAAACATGTTGGTATTTTGGAAAATTTACCTTTTAAATATCAACTTTATCACTGCTACCACTACTAATTTGCCCTCTGAAAGCAGGTAAGAGTACTGGGCACTTCATGGTAGACACTGGATGAACATACATCGAAGAAAGTTAGTTTCAGACTTTATCCTGTAAGATGAGAGAAAATAGGTAAGTACAGTGCAGACAACAGAAAAACATATTAAGGGCAGGCTAAAAATGAACTGCCAGAAATATTCTCAAAGGAAAATTAAGTTTTCTAAAAATTATTTTTTTAAATGAAGAATACATTTTTATTAGAAAACAATTGAATTTGAAATTGGTCTAAAATAAAAAAGGGTCAGAAACAGGCTTAGCTACAACTTCCAGGAAACATCATTTGAAAGTAAACAAAACCTACCTTACTTTTGCCAACCTTTTGACAGCTTTGCCACAATGGTGTTCCTAAAGGATGGATCAGAAAAAACTTGCGTGGTAGCTATAAGGTTTTATGAGTTGTTTCCCTGCTTATGAGGCAACTCATGCAAATGTAGCTGTAGGAATATTGACCAACTTACATCATGGACCAAACAATGCTGCTAAACTAATTGATTTTAAGCAAATGAGTCAGCTCAGAGAATCACAGGGTGGCCTGATGTGACAAGACACTTCTGGAGATCATCCAGTCCAAGCCCTGCTCAGAGCAGGAGCAGCTATAACATGCTGCCCAGGAACATGCCGAGTTGGATTTTGAATGTTTCCAAGAGTGGAGACGCCACAGCCTCTCTGGGCATCCTGCTCCAGTGTGTGAGTATCCTCACAGTGAGAAAGTGTTTTCTTATGTTTAAATGGAATTTCCTTTATTTCAGTTTGTGCCCATTGCCTCTTGTCCTCTCACTGGGCAACACTGAAAAGAGCCTGGCCCCATCATCTTTTCTCCCTCCATCAGATATTTATACACATGGAGTAGATCCCCATGAGCTGCTGCTTCTCGAGGCTGAACAGTCCCACCTCTCTCAGCCTCTCCTTCTATGACAGATGTTCTAATCCCTTAATCATCTTAATGTATCTTTGCTACCCTGCAGCATCCACTGTCAAATTCAAAATCTATCCATTTTCTTTATCATGCTTTTTATTGTTCAATTATTCCCAAGGGTGAACTAAGGCTGTCCCTATCGGCACTTTCTATTCTCATTGCCATCATCTACTGTTTTGCCTCTTTTTAATCACTCATTCCCAATTGCACAGTTTTGATTGTGTCGGGCTCCCTGGTTTCAGGGTCACTGGTGAACAAGGCTTAAAACTGTTTCAGCTGCCTAAAAAATAATGGAGGAAGGACACTTTCCTCCCTTTATTTTAATAGTAATCAAACTTAGACTGCACCTTTGTAAAATTTTGAGGAGATATTAAATGCGAGGGAGCTGCTATCTTAGAGTGAGTGCTCATGGTGTGTTTGATCACATGAAGAGGTTGTCTTTTACTTTTTTTAAGCAGACAGTCTCAGAACATGAATCCCATGGAGCATAATGGTGGACTGCACAGCCTGAAAAATATGCAACCAATTAGGCTAAAATATCAAAAGATAAGGATTCATTAATGAGTCTCTTGAGATTTAATGCCCATACGGGCCTGCAGACTTCTTTCAGAACAAATACTTTGATGAGTTGGTCATGTCTGTTCTTTATTTTAATATCTTTATATTTAATCTTATTGTTGAAATTCAATTGTTTTCTCCTGGGTTTGCAGGAGTTCTGATACCCTGTGAATTACACAATCCACTGGGAACTTCCTTTACTTATACTTTTGCATATGGGTAGCTTGAGGGGGGATGTCTTTCCTTCTAAGTCATTACCTTAAATTTTGAGATCTATTCATTCAGCTGGGTGTACCTTTTGGTTTCTCCCTCAGGAGTATTACTACTGTCTATCTGTCTTTAACTGTCTTCTGATATTCACTTGAGCAGGGAAGTCTACTCTAGAAATGTCTTTTCTTCCATAGGTTAGGGGAGTAGACTACTGGTGACTGAGTAGTGTTGGGTAAATGAGGAAAAGCATGTCTTTGCCTTCTGTCACAGCAAAATATTTTACTGTTTGCAGTATAATATCACAACAACAACAGTTCTAGTCACAGATTAGAAATCCACTGTGGGGACTTCAACCAGAGAACAAAACCTACTTCATGCCCCAGTAGAGATTACAAGACTAGTATAAAGAAAGAAACTACAGATGGATATAGATTGAAGGGAGCACAGGAGTCATTTGGGACTTATTATGATGAATTGCAGGTCTTACCTCAAAGATACCGCTGAAGTAATTTGTCCAGCTCTTCATCTTTCAAAAGTAAGCTGGACAAAGTGCCGAAATGTCTCTGATATGCTGAAGCAGTAGGCTACCTGAAAATTACTAAGTAACTCAAATTCTGTCTCATGAGTCAGCATACAGAAAGGTGAAATGAAATGAACTGCAGGTTGCAAAACAGAAGTGAGAAAAATAAACAATAAATAGAAAAAACATTATATGCAAATTATATGTAAATTCTCTGACACATTAGATCTTCTTTCTATCGACAGTCACTGTTCTGCTTTCTTGCAGATTAGGAAAAATACATGCCCATGCAATGAAGGTCAGCCTTTTCTAATCAAATGTAAACATTCATTTTAAAAATGTATATTTTCTGGTTGGCTCTTTACCCTGCTCTATGCAGGGAATATGCTTTTGTCTGTCTTGCTTCAACCTCTTTTTTTCTCTTGCCTTGGAGACAAATGAGAACGGCATCTGCGTTGTTGCTGAAAATCAGCACAACCTGATACAAAATGGTGATGGTAATGAAAGAACAGGTGACATTTCAGTCTAACATTTTAGTGACATTCACTAGCATTTGAGCTTAAAAATGTGTTGAATAAAGATTTTTCAGACTTGGGCCCAAGTCTGAGCTTATTTAACCAAGTATAACTTACCTTAGTTTCTGGAGTAAATGACCAGAGCCAAGTTCCTAGACAATGTTTCTCAAACTGTGGCTTACAGCCCTTTAGTGGTCATGAGTCAAAAAAATCACGCTAGGTTAGACTTGCTGGGCACAGCTCTGTCCTCCTACAACTGGCCTCAGTAATTTTAACTAGTCCTTATCCCTCTGCCCTAGATAAGCAGAGTTGCTGCCAGGAATAAAAGGTGCAGGTGTTGCAGGAGTTTTCAGAGCAGGAAAGAGGGAGAGGAAAGGAGAGTTATGAGAAGAGGCTGGAGCCCATAAATGGGTCATGCTCACAACAGTTCAAGAAATACTGTTGCAAAGAAAAGAAAATGCTTTATTTCCTGCTGCATCAGTGCAAACATTAATGGAAAGGCTCCCAGTTACAGCATCTGTACTGCAAGAAAGCAGAATAATACTAGGACCCGAGACTAGAAATGATACAGAGCAACATCTTGCACCACCCTCCATTCACCCAGCCATTGCAGTGCACCAACTGTCATGGAACAAACCTGGCCGACCTACTTTAGTTCTAGAGAAATACTGTCCAATGTCACACTTTGTAAGTAGGTGGGGAAGCTAAGTAAAATTTGATACAAGAATAGAATCTATGTGTGGCTGTGTGCAGATAAATGCTAGATCCTGCAACTGAAACAAATCCATAGGCACTGAAGAATGACACTCTCACCTGTGTGTGAGAAACTGAGTGTTAATATTTACTTCCCACAGATCTTCAACTGAGTTCAAGGTCTTGGTCCTAATCTTTGTGGGCTCCACCGCCTTCCCAGGTCCTGGACACATTTCAGCCCCTTGTTACAACAAGGAAAGTACGGCCATACCAAAAGAAGCTGTATGGGAGCAGAAGTAAATCTGCAACGTGAAATTCTCCCTGGAACTCAGTTCGTCACAAATCTTTGCATCTTTTTCTTGAATTGCTATATGCATTTCATTGATGTGGCCTTCTCTAAAATAAATGCATATAAATTAATAGCTGCTCAATCACTGCTACCCCTCCACAAAATTACAAGGAGAGTGAGTAAACAAGGTATGAAGATTTCATTAATAATAAGCATTTCAAGAGGGAACTCCAATTTTATTGTAATGATTGGGGCATAATGACTCACATGGAACAGAAACTATGTTTTCCGGCTGACTCTGGAATATAACTTGTCCTGCCTGAGAACACAATATTTACCTTTCTAAGTATTCGTTGTTCATATAAGAGACATAAAATTACCTCTGCCTGCAGCCACTAGCACCTCCAATATCAGCCCTAGAAAACTAAATTTCAATGCAATATAAATGAAGTATGAATGTTCCGCAGAGCTTGTTACACTACCCAAGGTATTCTATGCTCTCACCCAAAGCCTTTGGAGACAAATATCTAGCTAGACAAACACAGCTTCTATCCCAGAAAGACATATACCTGAGGTTATTTAGATGTACCCAAACCACTGAAATCAGGACAGAAACTCGGAGCAGCAAAGCTTGGTATAAATCTAAATCCAAACAAAAATCTTTTCAGAATCAGAGCTCAGGAAAATGCTGAGGATAACTATAAAGAGAATACTTGAATAATCTTTTATAGTTAGCTGTATTTTTATTTTCCTTCCCACTCTATCTCAAAACCGACTCTCTGTAGGCTCCAGATAGCAGAAGCCTGCGGAGAAAGCAATCTCAATGCCACCCCCACCCTCTTTAATCTACTTTTATTATAATTAAAGTATAAATCATACAAATTAAATTTTCACAAAAGCCTCTGTTGTTTTACATCTACTTCCATTTTTATTCTGACATTGCAGATACGTTGTTTCCTTATTCATCATCAGAGACTTTGTTAAAATGTAGGAAGTGACATGATGGGGTAGATGTATAAAGCAAAAAAAGACAAGTCTTTTGGCTGGCTCATATTAGTGATTATCATCTGATATTCTTCCTGCAATAAGTAAATGGAAGAGAAAGCACAGTTTAGAAAAGTGTTAAATATCCTGCACCATGCTGCCTACAAAATATTTGATGACAATAATGATTAAAGCAATAATAGGCATGGAGAGAGTGCCATCGGATAATTGCAGTCACTTGATGTTAATGTTATAAATAAAGCATTTCAACCTTCAATTTTAGAACTGTTTCAATTAGAAAATAAAAATATTTTAATTACAAATTGAGTTAAAAAACACCCCAAACAGAATAAATAAAAATTTTACTTTGTTTTTGAGCAGAATATTTTTGGAGAGGACACTTCCAAAGGATTGTTCCCATAATTTTTTTTGGATCAGCCACTGAACTGAAAAGTCCATAAGGAACACAACAGTGTCCTTTAACTACAAACATTTCACTGTTACTTCACATTCAAGTGTGTTACTAAGTCTATTTCTTATCCTTTATATAACTAGAAGTTGTTTAAGACAATGTTTTTCTCTTATCTGTTTTCAGAAGACTGGAGACCTGATCCCTGCCCATGCCTGTCCCTGATTACATTATAGAAATAATTAGCTGAATAGGAAGAAAAGGGGTCTTAAGTTCACAGATATTGAAAAGATTCTCTGAGACATATTGTTAAACTGTAGAAGGAAATATTTACCTGCTAGAATGGCCATTTCCAGACTACAAACCACTCCCTTCTACACATTCTCTGTAAAACAGGAGTAAGAACAAATACTGAGAGTTTGCACCACAAGGCATCTCTGTTAGGGCTTGTCAAAAGACTCCTTCTGAATTAGCTAATAAATAGGTGCAAGCCCCGCTTGCTGCACTCTGTTGATGTTACAGTATTGCAAGTCCCACCTCACAGTTACAGCTTAATTTGTTTATTTTGTGAAACACAGAAAGTTTCTCATTTGCCTTCTCTCAGACATAATTACAACATGCATGAAACAGTAGAGATGATCAGAACTCATCTTGAGTGCCATTATGCAGCAAGTGCGGGACAACCGGGGGATCAGGCTCAGCCAGCATGGGTTTATGAATGGGAGGTCCTGTTTCACTAACCTGGTCTCCTTCTATGACAAGGTGACCCACTTAGTGGATGAGGGAAGGGCTGTGGATGTTGTCTACTTGGACTTTAGTAAGGCCTTTGACACTGTCTCCCACAGCATTCTCCTGGAGAAGCTGGCTGCACACGGCTTGGATGGGTGCCCTCTGCGCTGGGTTAAAAACTGGCTGGACGGCCGAGACCAGAGAGTGGTGGAGAATGGAGTCAAATCCAGTTGGCGGCCGGTCACGAGTGGTGTTCCCCAGGGCTCAGTACTGGGGTTGGTCCTGTTCAACATCTTCACTGATGATCTGGATGAGGGGATCGAGTGCACCCTCAGTAAGTTTGCAGATGACACCAAGTTGGGTGGAAGTGTCGATGTGCTGGAGAATAGGAAGGCCCTGCAGAGGGACCTGGACAGGCTGGATTGATGGGCTGGGGCCAACTGTATGAGATTCAACAAGGCTGAGTGCCGGGTCCTGCCCTTTGGTGACAACAACCCCATGCAACACTGCGGGCTTGGGGAGGAGTGGCTGGAGAGCTGTCTGGCGGAAAAGGACCTGGGGGTGTTGGTTGACAGCTGCCATGAACATGAGCCAGCAGTGTGCTTAGGTGGCCAAGAGGGCCAATGGCATCCTGGCCTGTATCAAGAATAGTGTGGCCAGCAGGACCAGGGAGGTGATAGTGCCCCTGTACTCGGCATTGGTGAGGCCGCACCTCGAGTACTGTGTCCAGTTTTGGGCCCCTCACTACAGGAAGGACATGGAGGTGCTCGAGCGTGTCCAAAGAAGGGCAACGAAGCTGGTGAAGGGTCTGGAGCACAAGTCTTATGAGGAGTGGCTGAGGGAGCTGGAGTTGTTTAGTCTGGAGAAGAGGAGGCTGAGGGGAGACCTTATTGCTCTCTACAACTACCTGAAAGGAGGTTGTAGAGAGGTGGGGGTCGGTCTCTTCTCCCTAGTAATGAGTGATAGGACGAGAGGAAACGGCCTCAAGCTGCGCCAGGGGAAGGTTAGATATTAGGAAAAATGTCTTCACCGAGAGGGTAGTCAGGCATTGGAACAGGCTACCCAGGGAAGTGGTTGAGTCTCCATCCCTGGAGGTATTCAAAGAACGGATAGACGTGGTGCTCGAGGACATGGTGTAGTGATGGACTTGGCAGTGATAGGTTAACGGTTGGACTCGATGATCTTAAGGGTCTTTTCCAACCTTGACAATTCTATGGTTCTATGATTCTATGATTTTGTCAGGGTTATTATAGGAATAAGGTAAGAGATCCTTAGAGGTGACCTTTCTTGCTCAGATGTATAAGTGTTACAGAATGATTGAGGTTGGAAAGGACCTCTGAAGGTCATCTTGTCCAATCCCCTTTTTACAACAGGTAAAAATAACTATGTTGTATTTAAAGGAAACAGAATCTTCCTGTGGGTCTGGTCTAAGATGCTATGAAAGCTTATACATTGTCAGATTTATATTCAGGAGACAAAAAGTATTTTTTAAATCTAACCACAGAACTTGGGACTTCTGAGACTCAGTTCAAAGTTCCTAATTAGCTCTTTTACCTATATATCCACTTTCTGCATATTACCATGAAACAGAAATTGGCCCTGAGGGAGAAGGCTGCTGATAAAGAACAGAAAATTCAAAGATATTTGCTGAGATGCCAACTGACAACTAGGCAAAAAGTGAAAACACATAATCTAGAAGAAGGTAGGGAAGGGCAAAGAGCAGCATGGGCTAGTGGTTGTGCATGAAGTGATACAGTGGCATGAGGACCCCTGGGCTGATGAAACCAAAGTGCAGAGTATGAAGACCAGGACAAGTGGCTGCTTCTAGAAGGTGGCATTTGTGTATAAGTAGCTCTTAAACATGTGCTGATTTGCACATATGCACTTGGCCACTGATCCATGACTTGGGATGTGCTATCAGACCTCAGCTGTTAATTTTCCCTTTCTGTTTGACAGCCTTTGTGTTTGCCTTTAAACAAGTATTTTTGCTGCCCAGTGAGACAGAAGCAAAGAGAGAAGGTTGTTAATAGGCTATCATCTGCACTACCATGGCAAGCTCCTTGGGAGATAGCATGGAGGTTCAGCCAGCATGGCTCTGTCTTGCAGCCAAGTCACTTTTCAAACAGCTTGTCCAGACCCAGAAGGTTTTCCAGCAGCCTGCGTGCTGCAGAAGGCCACACGATTATTCTGCTAGAGAGTGGAAACCTGCCGAGCCAGAGCTCTGTCACTTTATTAAGTAACAGTTTTTGAGGAAGCCGTGTGAATTAATCAGGGAGTCAGACAGCAACTTGACTAAATCACTGAGGAAGAGTCCTACAGTAGTAATGAGTTATTGAGTCCCCTGCTCCAGGGGAAAAGGAACACATGTGTCAGGAGCTATGCTGACTGTACAAAATGACCTGGACAAATTACTTGGGCATCTTTTGCAGAATGGAAAAATAAGTGCGCATATCTCTTTTTCCCCAGAGAGCCATCGTCACAGAACAGTGCCTGGATGTTTATTTTCTCCTCAGCTGAAAATCCAAGAATAAAACCAGGATATTTCAATTGCTTCTATCCATTACACAGAGAGCAACAGAATTAGGTAAAAAGGAAAATACTGCCTTTTAAAAATCACTGCTCTGATAAAGAAATGTGATTAGCAACTGTGAAAAGTTCAATCTGTTCTGTTCTGCAAGTGGCAGGCTTGTGCTGCTAATGGAGATTGCACAAAGCCTGCCTGAAGTCTCCAACATGTAACTGGGCAAATAGAAAAACGGATGTACTCAAGCTTGAGTACTTAATGGTTATTAATGGAGAATCCATGGTACAGCATGTTGGTTATTAATATATGTGCCATATTCTCACATTGCACATCCCTAACAGCAGTTCACCCAACACTCTAACATGCAAGAAGGCCACAGTTAGATATTTAAAAGTGTAATATTCACAAAAGCACCCAAGGAGGCCTTATAAAAGAGACATCAGCAGAAATAATTGGGAAATTTGAGTCAAAACCTCTAGAGGATTTGCCTAATTACTTACACTTTTGTAAAAACAACTATTCTCATTTTTAGGTACCTAAATACTTGTATGGGTTTGGCTCAAGATAATTAGCACTGTGCAGACTACCGCAGAAAACAAAGTTGGGAGTGGGACGGGATGAGATAAGGACTATCACAACAGAAGCCACATTCATGTAACACACATTCATTTTCACATTCATGTAACGACTAAGCCTCCCCACCTTTCACTTAGACTGAGGCTGCATCTGTCAGTGCTGTGAAGCATGAGATGCACTACTAGAGATGTCACCACTTTATGGGGGTGAAGAAGCAGGGGAAAAGTTGTATGACCTGTAGTAAAATGAGAAGGCTCACTTTGCAAAATGTTTGTATATACAAACTCTGATAAAAGTCAGGCAGAGTCTGACCTACCACTTTTGAGTATTCACAAGGAAGAAGCTGTTATAAGACTTCTCCCTAAAATAAACAGTATACAGATTGCAATCCTCAACACAAACATCTAAATCTGCATTTGCCAAGAACAAAATACTCTGGGGGAAAAAAAATCTCTGTTTTAAAAGATGCTCAAGAGTATTTGCTTCTTCATTGTTTCACAGAATCTCAGATTTATCTTCAATTATCACACAACTACCAGTGGCTCTAAGGGTGAATCACTGTCTCTATAAAACCTAAGAAATTTGAGAATACTGCCGCATTCTCTATTCATCAGATATGGGGAGCTAGAGCTATAGCATTAACTTACAAGAACTTCAGGGAGAACTAAAGCATTATTTTTGTTTTGTTATTGGTGTTGCCACATAAGCAACTCTAGAGAACTTCCCAGTAATCTTCCTAAAAGAATTAGAAAGTTTATGAAAACTGTAATTTTATGCTTCTTTATCAGCGATACAACTGAGTATAGGGTTGTTTTTTTTTTAAATCTGCGCATCTGATATTTCTTCCTTCTTTGTCTGATCTGCAATATTTTCCTCACAACATATCTGAGTATATTCCTGTGAAAGAGATGGTTTTAACCCTATCTGGCAAACATGGCACTGAGACACAGTGACAATTGCCTGTGTTTCAAAGCAACCGCCCCAAATACTTGATTTGTTGCGAGTTAAAAAGAGAGCTTGTGGCAGGGAACGGGGCTGGCCTGTTCTCTCATTCCTTCTAAAACTCCCAAGGGGGCTATAACCAAGGGCACTAGAGCCAGGCAGACACCTGGGAGAACATGAAGTAATTCCGGTGCCTATTTCTACAAGAGGATTGCTACTATTAGTTAGGCTAGCTTAATCTCTCTGGCTCTGGTTCAAGACCCTGGTCCACAAAGTATCCAGCTGTGTTCCCAAGACAGTCCATATTTCACATTGAATATAGCATGTTAGCTCACCAAGCTGAATAAGGTCCTGCTTCATTCTCTGGTGCATTAACTTCCTTTAAACCTTATTCTGTATTAGCTGACTCATTGTAGCATACAGCTTAAGCTAAAGGACACAGCTTGCGTAAATTTATAGTTAAAATAGCATTGTGATCTTCATTTGTGTGTGGTAGCAGTTCTCTCCAATAGCACAGGAGATAAACTGCTGCTTGAGGAATGTGACAGCCTTTAACACTTATTTACCTCTTTAGACTTCCAGAAAAATTTCAAGAAAGAAAAAACAATCACCCATCACCAATCACTTTTTCCAACCAAAATCTTTTCCCTCCAAATGTACCAAATGAAAAAACCCCCTCAACTCTCATTAGGGGGTTATTGTCTGTACTTGAGGATGTAAAGAGGAAAATACAAACCCCTGTTGCTAGGCTAAGACTGTATTCCCTTCCTGAGTGTATAAATGTTAATCGGATAAAATAAAAGGCAGTGCTAATGGCTGATTTAAACCCAAAAGCCCAGAGACATTTACATTCAGTGCAGTCACCAAAGTAAGCTTCTTTACTGAAGTAGGGTAGATGATGCAGTTTTCAGCAACAAACATGATGCCTAACATCAACTGGCTAAGTCAAGTACAAAAAGTGAGTGTAGCTTGCTTTCCTGATTTTTACTAGCCCTTTAATTTTACTTAATGATACTGTTTGTTATTTAATTTAATTTTCCTTTGAATGGTTGTGGTTTCTACAACAAAGATGTAACAATGCACAGGGAGCTCTCTCCTTAGAATCAGTCTGACCTGAGTGGAAATGAGAAAGCTTACTGGGCTGTAATAATACTGTAATAATCTTTATTATGCTATAATGTTTTCACAAGGAAATCAAGATTTGTGTGTCTGCTGGCACTGCATGTCATGCCTTCTCAATACTGGCTTCAAAGAATTCTCCAGCTACCTAGTATTAGATATGAATCACGAGCAAGGGTTTGCAGAGTCTGTACCCAGTTTTTTTTATCATTACTGGTTTTCTGATTAATCCCCCCATCTCCCAGTGAATAACATGCTTGCAGGGATCAGGCAAGCAGGACAGACAAAAGGCCACAGCTGAGTTCAGACTTCTGGCATACTACCTTGATAGCTGGTGTATTTCTTCATTAGTGCTCTATATGTATACCTCCAGGTGATAAATGCATGAAATACCCCAAATAAGACATAATTTGAGTAATGGAAAAACAGAGGTTTCCTTTGCAGACAGTGACTGAAAAGTGTCTAGTTTCCATTCCAGCTGGCATGCAGACAGCTCATGTCAAGTTTATCTGACAGTGCATCTGAGCTAAGTTCTTCCACATAATTTGCCGTTGTGAATTTTAACCAAGAAAAGTATATTGACAAGGGAATTTGTTAAGAGCTTTTCTTTATCTTGTCTATGCTATTGCCACATCTTCAACTTCATTGAAACCAATAGGCAGTGTAGCAAAACCAAATAATATCAGTTACCTTTGTTTCCATGTGCTCTGAGCCAGGGCTTCCCAGATGCTCCCAAAGGTCACACACAACCTGCAAAGAATTTGTAGAAGGCTTGAAAAGGAAGTCTTTGTTTGAGACACTGCATTTAATTTAGGCATTGAATTGAAGATGAATTTTGTTATATAGCACTCCCAACCTGATTTCTCGTGTTTAAGTATCCATTTGTGAACGAAACTTGGAAGTCCCTGCTCAAGATTTTCTAAACTACAGCTCCTTTATTTTAAAATTATCAATGCTCTTTTCTGTTAAGAGGTAACATTTTTGGGAAAGTTTGAGCAAAACACCCTCAGGTCTCTGATTTATGAAAGAATGTAAAAATACATATTTTGGGGTTCATTTCAGTAAATGGCTGCCTCTTACTATTTAGAAACCAGCATTACCACAACAGTGCTTTTCAGGACTACAAAGATAAAAATCCTCTTCCAGTAGCGTTAGTGAGACAGTAAGGCTGATGGATCCTGGGGTCAGGTTTTAAATCTAAAAAGGAGTGCTTTCTGTGAATATTTATGAGAAAGAACTAGACAGAATTGATATTTGAAAGGACTCCAATAGTGTGCAAGCTGTGTGAATTAAAGTGATACTTTCCAAGACATTTTCCCTTGCACAAGCTACTTACCTTTTAATCACAACTTACAACATTAATAGTACCATATTGAAACATAGAAAACAAAATAAAGTAACACACATGCTTAAATTTGCAACTGGGGAAAGAGAGAGTTTCTAGGAATAGACAGCAACAAGGAACGCATATACAAATCAGAAACTGCAGTTTTTACATTACATTATCATTTTATCTGAAATTTGTTTTAATCCTTATGTAGTCCTCAGCCCAGATGGTGAACTCCATGTTCAGAGCATAAATCTAGAAGGATTATCACTGCACAAATATTTCGGTAATTGCTCCGTCTTGGAGGAAGTGGGCCCTGGCAGGGCCAATAAACTTTAAAATTGTGACAGTGTGGTGGAAAATTTTAAAATGCAAAGCCACCATCAAACCCGGGCACAAGGTATTCCTTTAAAAGGAACTCATGGCTTGGTGAAATCAGAGAAGATCAAACAGGATACTGAAAATATAAAAATCCAAAAGCTGGTCTAGGAACTGCCTATTTGTTTCCTCGTATATTAGAAAGAACCATTTTTGCTTTATTTTTCCCGCCAAGGTTCCCAGCTTAGTTTGCCAAATTACCAGTCCTATTGCTCCTTTCTCTGGTTATCATGAAGGAATTGCATCTTTGCAGCATGAAACCAGCCCAGCTTGTTCCTCCTCACAGCACCTGTCAAGAGGAGTGCTTTGACTTTGCACGAGAGAAAATGGATTTCTTAGATGCACCACTGATATCCCTCAGCACGCTGCAGCGCAGTGCGTACAGCCTGGGGAAGTCTTATAGATCCTCCACAAAGCACTGACTCGAGGGACAGAGAACAACAGCTGAATTTCTATACAAAGCTGATACTGATGATTGTGCCCATGCTGTGTGGAGGAGTTATATTATCTTTTTTGTTGACATAGGTACTCCAAATGCTTTTATATCATCTTTGAATACTGAGTTTGAATAACCTGGGTATAACCACCAGGAGTTTTTTTCTCTGAGAGATTAAATATGTAATATTTTATAACCCAGTTTAAACATGTCCCATGCAAAATTCAGGATTAGTTTTCAATATGTAATTTTCTTTTAATTTTTAAACAAGCTCTTGCAACGATTTTCATTTTATTATCTGTATCTATGGAATTATGAACAAATCAAAATACAAAAATCTACAGATAATTTGATATTTAATCATTAATCTATTCTTGTAAAATGAAATTTTAACCAATCATAAATTTAGATGTAATCAGAACTATATCTGTCACCATATAATTAGATTGCTGAGTTGTCAAATAACAAAAATCCATTATCCTTACATAAACTTCTAGTTTCCAAGGCAATTTAGTCTCTAAGCTCTGAAGAGCTGGCAGTTAAATAAGTGTGGTCTTCTTTTAAGTTTAACACAGAGAAAACTAAAATTCAAAATGAACGACTAACAGAGAATTATGGAACAGTAACAAAATGAAATTAAATCAAAGGATTTTTTTAAATATAAACATAAATTCTGGACAAAAAAATCAAAAAAAGGAATGTTCGGAAGAAATCTTGAATATTATTAGGAAACTCCACTGATGTAAGTGTCTTAATCCAATGGTTTTTGTCATTAATGAATGGAGTCCATTAACGGAGTCTCCAGGTACTTTATTTCATTTTTTTGCAAATCTACTCACAGCAAGGTTTAGAAATAATGTAAAAAGAATCTTACGTGAAAAAGAAATTAAAATAATAACTGATTTGGGAGGAAGGGAAATGGACAACCCTCATTTGCTCTTCAAGGAAATCTATTCCATTGATCTAGCTTTTAGAGCCAGACAAAAAGTAAAAACATATAGATTATAGATCTGCAAATGGAGGGCTCATTTTGAGCCGCATTGATTTTCAATTTGTGGAATAAGTTGTGATTAAAAAACAAAAAAAACAACCCCCAAAATTAAGTTATGAATTACTTTAATTTATTGAGGGTTTTTTGCTCCATGGTAAAACCAACCAAACAACCAAACAACCAAAAGCAAAACCAAATAAAACCCCCAAAAAACAACAGAGGAAAAAAGTGGTGTATCTTTGCAACACAGGTAAAGATTCCACTTTCCTCTTTCTCATTCCTATGCAAGGAGAACTACCATCTACTTACTGTTACTCTTTTGCTGTACTTTTCCAAGTTTTCTATCTTTAGAATTTGTATTCCCTCCACAACCTTCATTTCCATCCCCCTTTTCTGCTCTCTAACCTCTTTTCTTGCTTTGAATCGGAATCTGGGATGCTTTGCTGGATGGCTGATTGTTAGAGAATGCTATAAGAAATACGAAACTAATTTTTTCTGTGTATATATAAACTCAGCTGACTATACAACAGTCTCAGAAAACTGCAGCTTATTGGGATTCTTCCCTCATATGGTGAATACCGACCATCCTGCGGTTCAAGAGAGCTTAAGAAGGCAAAAGTTTGCATAGAGGAAATTAGTGATGTAGTTTATTTGAAAGGTTTTGTCATGAAAATTTGTCTCTTCAATACGAGATCTCCTTGATGTCACCATTTCTCGACAATGAGCTTGTTCATCAATCAGGATGAGGAGGATGATGATGATGATGATGATGATTATTATTATTATTATTATTACTACTCCTTTTCCTCCTCCTCCTCCTACCTCCAAAGTCTGTGTGGCAATCCCTTAGGACACCATGAACCAATTTTCACAATGGGTGAATACTGTGCAACTATCAATCCAGAAGCTTTAGAAAAGAGTGTCAAACACTGTTGCGTACTGTCTAATTTCCTCTAGAACAGCCTGTATCCCAGAAACCTGAGGGCCAGAAGCTCTTAGTTTGGTCATAGTAAGTCCAACTGTACCTGTGGTTCTGGCACATGAATTGCAACACCCATGAAAAAATCAGGCTCTTTTCCCAGATGCTCTGCAGACGGGTATTTATAAACACTTCACTTGGAGAGGGAGGGAGAAGAATTCTCCTGTTTTGTTTAAAGAGCTCTCTTCCTTGTCATTGAACTAGGAAAGGAGCAGGACAGATGGACTGTTAGTCTTAATGGCATTCTCATACGGCTTTTTATTACCAGACCAAACCCTCCCCTTCATCCTATACTACTTCTGTGGAGATTCTTCCCACTCCTCTACTAACAATATCAATGAACTGTTTATTGCCCCTTGATACAACTTACTTTTTTGTTTTTATAACATTTAAAAAAATACTGTATGCCTATAATCTAAACTGAGGATATGTCAGCTGGTTCTGTAATAGCACATAATATCCCTATATTCTTCTCTCTCATCCCCTCATGCAGTCCAGTGCTGTCTTTGCCTTTTTGACTGCAGATGTCTGTTAAAATGTTGCCTTAATTGCTTGCTGTTGCGGGGCTGGTAGTTTGGGTTTTTTGAGGGGGGGGAAAGGCATGTATTACTTTGGCTCAGACTGCTATGCCACTGCTGTTCCTCTTGCTTATTCTATTCATCCCTTTCACAATTGAGACAGGTGAAACTTGAAAAAGATCCAATGTAAGAGAATTGAAGTCAGGAGGTTGCTGTATCATGCAGACTGATGTGAGTGCCAGTGTGCAAATATCTGTAGGCCTGGCGGCTGCACATTACCTTCTTCCCCCAAAATGAAGTAATTGGCAAGTGGGATTCCAGTAGGCTGTTATTTGGCATGTAGTATCCTTCCCCTTATCATCATGGGCTTTCAGACAGACTAAGAATTATTCATGTGGCAAACATCTGGATGTACATAGCAGCCAGTAGAGCTAATCTGTTCTGGCACAGAGAAAGGACATGTGCAGAACAGAGCTAACAACGCTAAACCAGAACCTGGTGAGGGGCAGGCCAGTACCACTACACTGTCCATCCAGCTAGAAAAGTAGAATTTAGGGAGGCGATTACAAAGAATTACAAAGATTTTAGAGGAAGGATTATATTGGCTGCTCAATGGCACATGGACTGTATCTAGCACCTTCACAGAAGCTTATGTCTAAAACCATAATAATCTGTGTTTTGTTGCTAGGACTGATTTATCAGGAAGGCAATAAAATAGAGCAAAATAAACTCCAAAACAAAAGAGCAACATCTGATAGGGCTTACAGGAAAGTAAACAAGACGCTTACAACAGTGCTAATGCATGCTATTAACACTTACATACGGTCCAGCTCTTGGCCTAGCAGAATGTGTCTGTCACCATCCAGAGGCAGGAACGACAAACTGTACTCAAGCCTGTGGGAAACCTTAGTTATAATTCACCTAACACAAGCAAGGGATAGACCAAAAAAAATTTAATCTAGAAATAAAAGGTAGATAAAAATTGTAAGAGAAAACCTAAGAGATCTCAGATTCTGCTAGGTTTTCATATATTATTGTGTATTTATTTGCTCATTTAGATACACAGGGAATAGATAAGGACATAGCTTTTCCACAAAGGTATTCAGTAAAGAAGAAGGACGGATCTCTTTGCAAGCAACTGCCACCATCCCTTTCCCCATGATACACACCAGGCTTAGGAGAAAATTCTTATAAATATTCCCAAACATACCTCACAATCTTGCTTCTTTCAGGACTTGACACTGTTTTCTGGGTATTTGGTTTGCTTTTGGTCTTGCTGGAAGAACCAGAGATTGGCAAAAGGTGTTGCACAAAAGATGGAGTAACCAAGACTTGCCCTTTGAGAGCCAAAACCTTATGAAGGCATGTGAGCTAGCTGAAGGCACATGACTACAGGATCAGCTCTGTTTGGTTTCTTAATGAATCCAATATTTGTATGTGTCTGTGAGATGAAACCCTGATGATAACCACACCTCAAGTGGAGGAAGCATGTGATTATGTGCAGTTATCGTGAATCATCAGTTTCACTCTCTTCCAACCAACTCCTTCTCTGATATTTCCAGTATCAGAAATGCTGCTTTTCCAAATTTTCTCTGGGGGAAACATTTAAATCTCTCAGCAAAATGGTGATTTCTCCCTGAATTACACTGATCTGAGTTGTGGGATGGTTGGCTAAGAAGACATCAGGCTCTTTTTTTGCTACTGAAATAGATCTGAAGGGTAGAACAGCTGGAAAACAAGGATTACAGATATGATGAAAGTGGGAGTGAGAAGTCAAACACATCTTTTCCCATACCAGGTGTTGATTAGACAAAGAGTACCTGCCGAGTTTGAACAAATAACAGCCTTTTCTGGCTTTTATTATCTGAAGCTGGAAAAATTTGATAGCTAAAATGGAACAATATGTTATGAATTATTTTCCTAGTTTCAGTGGTAACTTTGGTTGACTTCAGCTCTAAAAATATTAATATAAAATGGTGGAAGGCATAATGAGACAGTGGTACTTCAATGTTTCTCTCACTGATGTCACAGAATGGTTTATTGATTCTATTTAATTCCTAATTGGCTCACATTATTAAATTACCAGCATCAGGCCAGAAAATAGTTTAAATGATCAATCAATGCAAAATAAGGTCAAGATTATTAGTGACAGACTGGATAGGCAGATAAATAGATCAATAAAAAGAAATAAAGATAGATCAACCAGAAGTTTAGACTAAACAGAAAAAGTAGGTCGACCTTTTTTCTCGTGCTTAATTACATACCCACTGGCTTTTTCCGTGGGGACTCGAAATCTTGAAGTCTGTTTCTACACTGCATAATTATAATTCTCAGATCTGACTGATTATGTCAAATCTTAAAGCAGAACAAATAGTGAAAACTAGGCACACAGAGATGTTGAGCCATCAAACTACATTATTAAAGTCACAGCTTAATAGAATCCTCTACTAATTCCACCAAGTTCAGATACAGAGAACACTGAAATACTTAAAAAAAAAGCTCCACATTAATTAAACAAACTTACAGTAAATCGGTCTAGACTGGTGCATAACCTTAAGCCTGAACTGTTAGATTAGGCTGATTGTAAATTGATGGCACTTTTTTCTAATATATGCCAACCATTTATTATTGAAAGCAATGCACAGTCCTACTCTAACTACTATCCCCAAATCAAGGATTTCATTTCTTGCCTTTGTTCTGTCACACCATTGAATGGAACATGGGATAATATCTAGTAAACTTTTCACTTTCACAAAGTGTGTCTGATCTTGTCTCAGCCACATTCAGAACATCTTATATTTTGGCCTCATTAGCCAAGAATAGGCTGGATTCTTCTTAATGATCACTAGGGATCGCTCAGATTTCTGCACAAACTAGGACAAGCTATTTCACTTTTCTGTGCCTTGGCTGTCCCGTCTGAAAATGAGGATGATTTTTGCCCTCTTTTCTTTAAATGAATTGAGATGCTGGTGAAGAATACTGTTTAATGTTAAAAAGAACAATTATTTTATTTTCTGTTTTCCTATCAAAATATTACTTGAGGTTTGGATGTTAAAACCCTGTTCATAATTTTAAAAGGTATATGCCAGTTGTTGTTTTTAGGAAGACTCTTGATTGTACTGCTAATTACTCATTAAAATCTATGTCTTGGGTTGTGACTATATTACTTCTTTCAGGGTTTCCCAAAGCTCCCCTCCAAGGGATATCTGGGTACAGGGACACCTTTATGTCTCTCTATATGCCTATAGGTGCACCCACAGGTATAGCCCAAAGCATGGACAACTTTCTAGGTTTAAGCCTGTCTCCTTCCCTATCAATCCTGCCTCCATGAGCAGCTCCTAGCCACTGTGACAGCATTTTTGTCATTGGAAGGACATGGGCGGCAGAAAGGTTTGTATTCACTAGTGGTCTCACCCTTCAGATACCGGGTGGATAAATAATTCCAGTCATGATGATCCAGAAGGATACGTTCTTGGTATAGCTACCAGATGACTTCTTCACCACCCAGTGAAGCTTGAGTAACATATAAGCAAGCCAGTTTCTTCCAGTAGCAGAGCATTAGACTTTATATGCCAGGAATTTCCATGTTTCTATGAAAACTGAGCCCTCACCCACTCTTAATCAGATGTAAAACTTTTCCACATGTACCTACCAGTAAAATTTGTGAATATATCCTTTACTCATTTTTCTCTTTTTAAAAATTTGCTTTCCTTTTCCTTTTTTCTACTGTATCTCACACTCCTTAGTCCCCCACTGCTACGCACTTGCCCACAGTAGCAGTTGCTATGCATTAGAGCTGATTGAAAACATAGAGAAATGTATTGAAGGAAGAAGTTATTGAAGTCACGCCTGGAAAGTTTGCACAGCCATTTCATGTTTTCAGAAAGTTCCAAATAGCGGAGGAAATTTCAAATAATTCTTCCTGACAGTAAAAACACGTTTCCAAACATTTCTGCACTATATTTTCAGCTCCCATTTGCCCTCCAAGTGTCAAACGCTGACCTTTCTGACCAAAGTAGTTTCTCTTGTTTCTCTTTGACTTCAGTGGCTGTTACAGTTACTTTACTCACTCTTCCACACTGCATACTGCTTTGCATTTTAAGTCTGCAGAATTCTCCTAACTACAAACAAAAATCAATGCGTATCTGCCTTATAGCAGATAAGGGCAGCACTGGATCCTTCAACAGTCTTCTGATGATGTGTATTATTTTAGGTGTCTAGTCTACGAGTCTGAATACGGCAGAACAGATAAGATGTCTTTCTCTAGACAGACTCCTCATCAGCCTTTTCAAACTCCCACTGGAAAGTCACTGTTTATTCTCTCCTCACCACCCACTCAAGCTTGCCGTGCCTCAGCAGCAGCTGCCGTAAAATTCTCCCCTTGATGCTAATGCATAACTCACATCTGCATTAATCAGAGTATATATGTAGAAGCAGTGAGGGGGAAAATATACCCTCTTGTGAATTTGGAAGCTCCAAGAGCATCTAAAAATATGTGTTATCCTTTCCTTGAATGTACTATTAAAAAATAAAATAAAGCATCTCAAACACACAGGATTCAGTTCAAGATACTCAGACATCTGAACAAAGGTGAGTTAATTTTTTCCTCGTTTATCTGGTGGTGTTCATGTCTATCTAAAACCAAACAAACAATAAACAACTGCAAGGCACTCTAGAGAATATTTCAGCCCTGCCGTACTTAAACTAAAATGTAAAATATATCCAATCCTGACATGGAAATTTTGCTTAAATTGTCAAAAATCACACTTGTCATATGCATGTACATTCACTGCTGAATACTGAACTGACTCCACAACATATCTAAGGAAATTACAAACCAAGTAAGGGAAAAAAAGAAAATGAAATTAGTTTTCTTCAAGAAATTACAATTGCGTACTACAAAGGTTACAAGAAAAAATGACAAAGAAATGATGGCACATCTTTTCTTAATTTTGAGACAAAGCTATCAGTAGGGGAAAATAAAACAAAACAAAATAAATTGGCATTAAAAATAAGAATTTTAGGCTGAGAAAATTAAAGCAATAGAGCCAATCATCTTGAATGCCATTATGCCATTATGCAGCAAGTGCGGGACAACCGGGGGATCAGGCTCAGCCAGCATGGGTTTATGAATGGGAGGTCCTGTTTCACTAACCTGGTCTCCTTCTATGACAAGGTGACCCACTTAGTGGATGAGGGAAGGGCTGTGGATGTTGTCTACTTGGACTTTAGTAAGGCCTTTGACACTGTCTCCCACAGCATTCTCCTGGAGAAGCTGGCTGCACACGGCTTGGATGGGTGCCCTCTGCGCTGGGTTAAAAACTGGCTGGACGGCCGAGACCAGAGAGTGGTGGAGAATGGAGTCAAATCCAGTTGGCGGCCGGTCACGAGTGGTGTTCCCCAGGGCTCAGTACCGGGGTTGGTCCTGTTCAACATCTTCACTGATGATCTGGATGAGGGGATCGAGTGCACCCTCAGTAAGTTTGCAGATGACACCAAGTTGGGTGGAAGTGTTGATCTGCTGGAGGATAGGAAGGCCCTGCAGAGGGACCTGGACAGGCTGGATTGATGGGCTGGGGCCAACTGCATGAGATTCAACAAGGCTGAGTGCCGGGTCCTGCCCTTTGGTGACAACAACCCCATGCAACACTGCGGGCTTGGGGAGGAGTGGCTGGAGAGCTGTCTGGCGGAAAAGGACCTGGGGGTGTTGGTTGACAGCCAGCTGAACATGAGCCAGCAGTGTGCTTAGGTGGCCAAGAGGGCCAATGGCATCCTGGCCTGTATCAAGAATAGTGTGGCCAGCAGGACCAGGGAGGTGATAGTGCCCCTGTACTCGGCATTGGTGAGGCCGCACCTCGAGTACTGTGTCCAGTTTTGGGCCCCTCACTACAGGAAGGACATGGAGGTGCTCGAGCGTGTCCAAAGAAGGGCAACGAAGCTGGTGAAGGGTCTGGAGCACAAGTCTTATGAGGAGCGGCTGAGGGAGCTGGGGTTGTTTAGTCTGGAGAAGAGGAGGCTGAGGGGAGACCTTATTGCTCTCTACAACTACCTGAAAGGAGTAGTAACGAGTGATAGGACGAGAGGAAATGGCCTCAAGCTGTGCCAGGGGAGGTTTAGGTTAGACATTAGGAAAAACTTCTTCACCGAGGGGGTGGTCAAGCATTGGAACAGGCTACCCAGGGAAGTGGTTGAGTCTCCATTCCTGGAGGTATTTAAAGAACAGATAGATGTGGTGCTCGAGGACATGGTATAGATGGACTTGGCAGTGATAGGTTAACGGTTGGACTCGATGATCTTAAGGGTCTTTTCCAACCTTGATAATTCTATGGTTCTATGATTCAATGTCACAGGGCAGATGAGCTCATCCTATTTTAAAGAGAGTTATATTACCAGTAGCAGACATAGAGGTGTCCAAATACCTTTCTCACAAACATTTATTTAGTGATTTGAAGTTCGATAGAAAAGAAATTCCAAATTTACCACACTCAAAGATATTCAGTGGTTTGTCCCAGGGTACCCAGTAAATATGAACCCAGGTGTTCCCTGCCCCATGCAGCTCTCGTGTTTTACCATGCCTGCCCAATCCTAGCCAATACTATTATTGTAAGAAGCAACACAGTAGAAATGCAAGTTCACAGCATCCAGTTTATGTCAGTTAGTCTCTAAAACAAAAAGAGAAGAGGGAAAAAAGAAAGCAGAAAATTTAAACAGAAATCTGAGAAATATGTTCTGGGAAGCAACTGACAGTTGTTTACTGAAGTTTAGAAAGGACAAAAGATGAGAACTGGAAGCAAAAGGGAATTCAATTCATGACATAAGGCAAATGACCTACAGTGATAAAGTTATATCTGTCATCTTTTAGGTGGCTTCTTGCACGTAAATATAGGAATTTTGCACATGATGATCTTCATCACTGTTATGAGGACACTGATAGATTACAGAACTGACAAGGTCTTTCTAGGACTTAGACATGTTAGAAGTATTTATCTTCTATCTGTGAATAAATCAGAGGAAAATTTTCAGTGGCAGGCAGGTGTGCCCTTCCCGAACCCTTTTTGTGCTGCTCTCTGCATACAGGTGATTTGTAGTCCGCTCACCAGCTTGGTTGAAACATGAGACAATTCCAGATACGGGCTAAAACAAATGCTTGCTGTGTGGATGTTTTCAATAGTGAGCAATTTTCTTCCATGTAGCTTAAAGGGTATAAAGTCTCAAAGAAAAAAGATCTTAAAGTAGAATAATCCAAAGGTCACCAAACTTAATAGGCAAATTATGTTTTCAATATGTTTGGAAGTTTTTACGTATTTAATTTACTATGCTGCTTTAACTTCTTTTCAAACATTCCCTCTAGGAATAGTTTATCACTGTAAATGTTCCCCAATCATAAAAAAGTTAGAGGAGACATTAACATCATGTCTGCACCCATCATTAAGAACTGCAATATTAATGGAATGATTAATATCCAGAAATGAATGACAAATAAAGCTTGTACCAGCCTGAAGCCAGATATTCTAAGAAAGATGGAACAGTTGTACAAAGAATGTAAATTAAAAAGAAGCAGCAGTGAATGTCTGGGTGGAGGGAGGGGAGAAAAGAAAAAGAAAGCTAACAGTTCTGAAGATTATTAAGAGCAATCACTTTATATGACAGATGATAATGTAGTACATATGACTTAACTGGGTGTTGGAAAAATGTTGAAAAAGTAGTAAACAAGTGAATGAAACAAAGGAGTTAATGGAAATGAAAATCGACACACAAACAAGTAGACTTGCTGTTCTTTTCCAGACAGAGTCCTAAATACATAATAACATTTTACACCAAGGATCTTTACAAGAATTAAGGAAAATCCCATTTAGGCAGCACACATGGAGAGAAGCTGAGACGCATGGCTGTTGATCTAAGAAGTAATTTGCCTACGGTCATGCTGGGAGCCAGTGGAAAAGGCAGAACTAATACACAGGTCTGTGAATTCCTTTTCTAACCACTAGAACCTTCTTACTTGGAAGCATAGTATGTAGTGACTTGAAATGTTCCCCAAACCATTGACTTTTACCAGCCTTAAGCCAATACCTTTTGGCAATGCCCTCAGCTCTTTCTGCTCTACTTTCCATCCTCATAATCTTACCTGAAGAATTTCTCAACCAGATCCTTAATTTTTAAATGTTCATAGTTCCTCATCATCTTCTGCCTTTCCTTAATTTTGTTTATTATAAGATTGTCTTGCTCAGTTTCTATTTACCTTTTGATCCAATAGATCAAAACCCCTGAGGCCTTTAACATGAAACATTTTTCCTCATATTCTACATTTTCTAACATTATATACCAATTTTTTCTCTGTCTTCTTCTCAGAAATCTTTTCCTCAAAGCATCTCCACCTTCTGCCTTCTCCTCTTGAAAATACAACCTTAATCATTTGAACAAAAGGGCAATGTCTCTTTCTTAATCGAATGTATATGCTGGGAAGAATACCACTGCATTTAGATTAAATTACCTTCTATGTGTTCTTCTGTAGGAATAACCTTCTAGAGCTTTGAAGGGAAACCTGGTGTTGTTAAGAGCTAATGCTCACTGTGCTTGAGAGGTAGCTAAGGCCCTTAGGAACTCTTGGAAGATCCAGACACAGTATGGTCTATTGCTTTTAATGGAGTATGGCAATATATTTAGGAAACAATATGTTAAGATTGGTTTGGCAGTTCAGAGAATATTTCCTGCCATGCTGGGCAAATCTAAAAACCATTATGTTATTTCCTATTACAACACATGGTAAAGACAGCTTGATAGCCCAGAAAAAATAACTGTATTTTCTTGTCTCTCAGGTTTTTCTTGTGTCTTTTTCTCATTTCTCAGTAATTGATGAAGAGACAAAAAGAAATATTTTTGATAGTGATACATGAAGAAACTTGGAAAGAAAATACAATGTTCTAACACTCCATGGAAATGAAGTCACTATTAATGGATAGAGATGAAACGAGAACTGTCCTTGGAGCAACCAGTGTAGAGAAGCTCACATGCATAATTTCCATCAGTACTGCAATACGCTTTACATTGTTGTCAGCTGTTTAAATATATGATCTTGTCACCTGTTTTACTTGTTTTCAGCTCTGCAGGTATTTATATCCTTAGATTTAAAAGCAAACAAAATAAAGCTCTGAATTTCCATTTGACATAACTTCACAAAAGCTTCCTAACTGTGAAGAAATCTCTTTCTAAAAGGAAACCTTTTATGTGTACTAGTCCTGACTACTCCCAGCAATGTAGTAAGAAATCCATCTCAATATGAACTTTAAGAAATCTTTAGAGAGCAGAGTCCCTGTGCTTACTACTTTCAGTACCAAACATCATGACTTCTGTTTGTTCAGAACCTTGTATCTGGGTATACAGCCCAAAAGCAAGGAGGGATCCAGGCAGCTAAGTTAAAAACTTTCTGCCTTTTATTTAACAACAACAACAACAACAAAAGGCATTTCTGTGGAAAGATATGTTCTTATACAACTGAAGGAAAAGATCTCAGATCTCAGATGTGAATTTATCTTTGTTAAATGGGTGTTTTAGACATATTCTATTGGGGAAATTCAAAGACTAATGCTGGGAATGGTTCAAAACTTCTAAGCACTGCAGACATGGATTTAATCCTTGGCTTTGCAGAACATGAAAATAATATAACTGTTTTAAATTATATAACTTATATACAAACTTGCATGAGCCACTGAAACATTAAATGTCAAGTAGTTGTGTAGTATCACAGGTATTGTATCTTCTGTTAAGGACACATCACCGCATGTAGGTACCTTAATTCATATGACCTTCCCTCAGCAGAAAAATACTCTGTATGAAAAATATGTTTTCATGGTCACTTAGGAACCTATTCAGTCACAAATTTAAACAAATATCTAATAGTAGGATTCTTTGCGAAACCTTTCACAGCTAAATCAGATGACAACTTACTAGAAAACCTTCTCTGAAGTCAGGCCATGAAAATATTAAAAAAGCAGTAAACTCACACTATTTCTCTGTTTTTTGAATGAATGTCAGACTCCTTGTTCCAATACTGAAGAGGAATTCACCAGAATTGATTAAAAAAAAAAAAAAAAGCTCCTATTCGAGTTAGTCTCCTAGAATTCTTTACAGAATAGAAAAAAAAATGTGCACAGGTCCTTATTACCCAAGGACAGAGTTCATAATGATTTTCCTAATACAATAAAAACCAGCTGAGTTTTGTTTGTAAAAAGAAATGTCAAAAAAAGACATCTACCCCTCACAGGGAGCTAGAGGAAATGTGAGACTCATCATCTGGTGGTGACACATTGGCTTTATAAGGAAACTCATCTATTTGCACATTGAAAATGACTTTTTAGTTGACAGATTGCATTCCTTTGCACTTTCAAGACCCTGAGCTAATCTCATGAGAAGTAAAAGAGGAATTAGCATCAAAGCAACTTTCTGCAATAAGTAGGTTTTTTTTTCCTTGATAGATTTTGATTTATTACAATACTCTGTAATGCAGGGCTTTTTAGTAAGACAGAGATTTTTCTAACTTGGCAAATTACAGCTGAACCAGATTTGTAGGCATATTTTATTTATTTATTTTTATGCTTACTTTATTATACTACATTTTGTACTGATAGGGCAAGAACACTGAAGACTTTATGTATGGAGTAAAACTACATGCACAGCACTATCAATTCTGTAATAATAGTAAAATCACAAAGCCATAGATCTTTCTCTTTGCAATTATTCTCTTGAGTCTCTTAATTAATACAGAATCTCAGGTGACTACAAGGAATGGAGTAAGGATAAATCAATGGTGTGCTATTAGAATTGTCTTAGTGGAAAACATGCAGAAGAAATGACCATTTTGTGAAAGCTGATAAGGAATATGGTAAAGAAAGAATATGGAAGAAAGACAAAAAAATTACAGAACTCAGATTCTACCTTCAGAAAGAAACCTCTACCACTTCCATATAGATAGCAGAACTGTTCAAAAAGAAGTTTGAATAGGGAGGATGAGGAAGGATTTGTGTTATTCCTAAAAAATAGATTGATGATTTTGAGCTCTCCCTCCTAGTCATTTGGGAAATGCTATGAAATGATCTGACAAGATTTTTTATTTATATATATTTTTAATCTTAACTTCTTTCCTGACCTGTTGTTTACATCTCTCAAATTTTCCTATTATATTAAGCAAGCTTGTCAGCAGCTCCTATTAACCTGCATGGTTTTGCTTCCAAAGTAGACATTTCAGTGTATTTCCTTTCAATATTTCATTTCTGCCTTATAGAAGGGATTAAAAAGGATTTCCATAGTACCTGGAAAACATCCAGGTACTATGTGACCTCTTTTCATTTGTGATCACGATGATAGAGAGAAATGTTAGAGCAAAACTGAATGGCCTGACCAAAGAAGTCCCATTTCTGACATGCTAAACTAAAAGCACCCTGAAACAAATTCAGAACTGAATCTCAGGTGCAGTGGAATAAAGGATACATACTCCTGTCTTTGAGGAGAAAAAGGGAGGAGGAAAACACTTAGGCTTTATGCTCAAGACATACAGAAGCTGCACTGTGAATGTCTAAGCAGGACAAGAATCCAGCTGGACCCCTGGTTAGTTGACACAATTTTCATCTACTCAAGATTCGCAGATCCAGTGGTTCAGCTAAGGTTAGTTGTTGTGAAATGGTCCAACAGGATTTTTTCAGTTTATTCATTTTTTAATTTTACTTTCTTTCCTGACCTATTTTTTTGCATCTTTCACATTTTGCACTGACGTTAATTAAGTTTGTCATCAGCTCATATTCGTGACACATCTTCACAGACAAGTTATCCAAAGTTAATTTTAGCATAATATTCATGCGTTCATAATTCAATATTCACATATTCCAATATAGTTTTAAGGAAGGTATAAGCAGTAAGAGGATTAGTGCTGAATATTCAGATGTAGGTAAAAGAAGAACATCAGTCTGTAGTGATGAATAGACTCATCTGTAATTGTTTCCAGAACAAGTCAGTGTTAAGATTTTGTTTGTGCTTTTATGTTTTTATGTATAACTCTCTGAAGTCCACGGGAAACATATTGGTTCCAATAAGCTTTAGATGGGGTACGTAAAGCCAGAACTTGGCATCTTATGCTCACAAATGTCAATGGTAGTCCCTCTGTGACTGAATTGTCTGAGCCCAATGACATCTAGTAGCAATTTCAAATGACACACACTGTGTTAATCTGGAGACTACTGGAGAGGTTAGAAAGAGTCATATTTCTAAAACTCACTCTCTGCAGTGAGAAAATTAAAGGAGTTTACCATGATACCGCTTAGTAGGAATTCACTACACAACTGGCAGTGCAGTCACTATGTTTACACGTGTAATCTTTTCAAGGAAGATAAGAACTTCACCTGCTTGAGTTGGATTAAACCAAGCAGCGGCTGTAGCTACTAGAAGGGACTCAAAAACTTTCACTATGAATATAGGGAGTTGTTTGGTAGTCAGTCTCAAGACATCATCCAGAAGCTGCATAACATTTAGTTCAGGAGTCATTGTAAGAAAAAGGAAAGGGGCCTGACTGAACTTATTTTCTTTATTTAGTTCAGGGTATTAGGCTATTGCTTTTGGATAAAAATATTAGCATTCTACTTTTGTAGTGAGCTTGAGGCATTCAGGTATAGGTAATCTCAGTTAAAGTGAATTATCACTTTAACAATAAATCAGGGCACACAGTGATGAGAGACAGATTATGAGGTGTAAGTGGCTTAACTTTGCTCTTTTCTGGTTTCAGAAATATGAACAAGGATCCTGGTTAGCTGTAAAGCCTGGAGGTGGCATGCCAATGTTTGAGGGACGGTGTGCTAGTGAGGTCCTTTGGTCTGCCATCTCAGTGGAGGTACAGGATGGAGAGCCATGCGGCAGCAAAGACGCAAGGGTTATTGATGTGTTAGAAATCACAGAAGTGCCTGAGAATGGTCACATAGGAATTAGGGCTTGTGCCCCAAAAAAGTGGCGCGATAAATAGCTCAACTGAAGTGCATCTATACTGATGCACGCAGCATGGGCAACAAACAGGAGGAGTTGGAAACCACTGTGCAGCTGGAGAACTATGATATAGTTGCAATCATGGAAACATGGTGGGATGACTCACACAACTGGAGTGCTGCAATGGACAGCTATAAACTCTTCAGAAGGGACAGACAAGGAAGGAGAGGTGGTGGGGTAGCCCTGTATGTTAGGGAGTGTTTTGACTGTCTAGAGCTTGACGATGATGATGAAAGGGTCGAGTGTTTATGAGTAAGAACCAGGGGAAAGGCCAACAAGGCAGATATTACAGTGGGAGTCTGTTGCAGACCACCCAATCAGGATGAATAGACAGATGAAATATTCTGTAAGCAGCTGGGAGAAGTCTCACAATCACTAGCCCTTGTTCTTACAGAAAATACAATACAGCAGAGAGGAAACAGCCTAGGAGGTTCCTGGACTGTGTGGAAGACAACTGCCTGACACAATTGGTGAGTGAGCCAACTAGGGAAGCTGCCCACTGGACAGGTTGTTTGCAAACAGAGAAGGGCTGGTGGGGGATGTGATGGTTGGAGGCCGTCTTCAGCATAGTGATCATGAAATGACAGAGTTTTCAATTCTTCGAGAAGTAAGGAGAGGGGTCAGCAGAACGGCTACCTTGGACTTTTGGAGAGTAGACTTTGACCTGTTCAGGAGCCTGGTTGACAGAGTCCTTTGGGAGGCAGTCCTGGAAGGCAAAGGCATCCAGGAAGGATGGACAGTCTTCAAGAAGGAAGTCTTACAGGCACAGAAGCAGGCTGTCCCCATGTGCCGAAAGAGGAGCCAGCGGGGGAGAAGGCTGGCCTGGCTGAACAGAGAGCTTTGGCTGGAACTCAGGAATAAAAGGAGAGTTTACGACCTCTGGAAGAAGGGGCAGGCCACTCAGGAGGACTACAAAGATGTCGTGAGGTGATGCAGGCAGAAAACTCGAAGGGCCAAAGCCCAACTGGAACTTAATCTGTCTACTGCTGTAAAAGCCAAAAAAAATGTGTCTATAAATACATTACAACAAAAAGACAAAAGGGCTAAGGAGAATCTCCATCCTGTATTGGATGTGGGGGGAAACATAGTGACAAAGGATGAGGAAAAGACTGAGGTATTTAATGCCTTCTTTGCCTCAGTCTTTAACAGTAAGACCAGTTGTTCTCAGGGTACCCAGCCCCCTGAGCTGGAAGACAGGGATGAGGAGTAGAACAAAGCCCCCACAATGCAAAGGGTTAGCTAGCGACCTGCTACACCACTTAGACACACACAAGTCTATGGGGCCAGATGAGATCCACCCAAGGGTGCTGAGGGAGCTGGTGGAAGTGCTCACCAAGCCACTTTCCATCATCTATCAGCAGTCCTGGCTAACTGGGGAGGTCCCAGTTGACTGGAAGTTAGCAAATGTAACGCCCATCTACAAGAAAGGCCAGAAGGAGAATCCAGGGAACTACATGCCTGTCAGCCTGACCTCCATGCTGGGGAAGGTTCTGGACCAGATCATCTTGAGTGCCATCACATGGCATGTAAAGGACAACCAGGTGATTGGGCCCAGTCATCATGGATTTATGAAAGGCAGGTCCCAGTTTACTAACCAGATCTCCTCCTATGACAAGGTGACCCGCTTAGTGGATGAGGGGCTGTGGATGTTGTCTACCTGGACTTTAGTAAAGCTTTTGACACCGTTTCCCATAGCATTCTCCTGGAGAAACTGGCTGCTCATGGCTTGGATGGGCGTACTCTTGGCTGGGTAAAAAACTGGCTGGATGGCCGGGCCCAAAGAGTTGCAGTGAATGGAGTTGAAGCCAGTTGGCGGCCAGTCACAAGTGGTGCTCCCCAGGGCTCAGTACTGGGGCCAGTTCTGTTTAATATCTTTATCAGTGATCTGGATGAGGGGATTGAGTACACCCTCAGTAAGTTTGCAGACGACACCAAGCTGGGTGGGAGTGTTGATCTGCTGGAGGGTAGGAAGGCTCTGCAGAGGGATCTGGACAGGCTGGATCACTGGGCTGAGGCCAACTGTATGAGGTTCAACAAGGCTAAGTTCTGGGTCCTGCACTTGGGTCACAACAACCCCATGCAACGCTACAGGCTTGGTGAAGAGTGGCTGGAAAGCTGCCTGGCAGAAAAGGACCTGGGGGTGCTGGTTGACAGCCAGCTGAACATGAGCTGGCAGTTTGCTCATTTTGCCAAGAAGTCCAATGGCATCTTGGATTGTATCAGGAACAGTGTGGCCAGCAGGACTCAGGAGTGATTGTCCCCCTGTATGGAGCACTGGTGAGGCTGCAGGTCAAATACTGTGTTCAGTTTTGGGCCCCTCACTACAAGAAGGACATTGAGGTGCTGGAGTGTGTCCAAAGAAGGGCAACGAGGCTGGTGAAGGGCCTAGAGAAGAAGTCTTATGAGGAGCAGCTGAGGGAACTGGGGTTGTTTAACCTGGAGAAGAGGAGGCTGAGGGGAGACCTTATCGATCTCTACAACTATCTGAAAGGAGGTTGTAGCGAGATGGGTGTTAGTCTCTTCTCCCAAGTAACAAGTGATAGGACAAGAGGAAATGGCCTCAAGTTGCGTCAAGGGAGATTTAGATTGGATATTAGGAAAAGTGTCTTCACTGAAAGGGTTGTCAAGCATTGGAACAGGCTGCCCAGGGAAGTGGTTGAGTCTCCATCCCTGGAGGTATTTAAAAGACGTGTAGACATGGTGCTTAGGGACATGGTTTAGTGGTGGACTTGGCAGTGTTAGGTTTGCGGTTGGACTCCATGAACTTAAAGGTCTTTTCCAACCTAAATAATTCTATGATTCTCTGAAATGTAACTTTTTTCCCCCCCAAATGGAACTGAGTTTTATATTTGCCCAATGCAAGTCAAGCCCAGGTGCCCCAGATAATTTATCTTTGTACTGGCTCTTAACTCTCCAAAGATTTCAGAAAAAAAGATAAACCACTAAAAAGAAATTAAAAAAAAATTGAGGTAGCATCAAATATGGCAGCAGCATTTATATTTGAAACTCATGCTGATAAGAGGAAAAAAGGGAAACACCTGTAGCAGCTGAATTAAAGCTCTGAGGAGTTAAGAAAATTAGAAGAGAAATAAGATGGCAGTTTTGAAGCTGAACCCAAGGCTGAGAGAATATATCTAATCTGCAACACAGTCTGCTTTTTAGAACTTAGAAAACTCTTCATACCTTGATTCAATAACATGCAGTAATAACAGTGGCATTTTCTGTTGTGTCCTTGAATTTATTTTTTTTTTTAAATAGCATCCTTCATCCTCCATCTGAACTTAATAAGCAAATAAATGAACCAAGAAACATGGATTATTTCAGAAACGAGAGTCCTTCTTGTGCTTGCTTGATATAACATAAGCAAGACAGGATAATGATCAATTCATGTTGAATATTTCTGAAAGATTTACTATGCAGCAAGAGCAATGCAAAGAAGCAGGAGGTGGGAGGCAGAAAGGAAAAGAGAAAAGTTATGTGGTCAGAATATGTAAAAGTGAAGGACAAACCGAGTATATCTTCAACTCTGATTTTGTATCTTCCATTCAAATCAAGGAAAACATGCATGGACTAAGACCACCTCCTTGCCAAAACATGGAATTCAAGCTTTTAGAAGATTCACTTTGGGAAGTCACAACTATAATCTACAAACCTCTGAAGATACTCCTCTTTTACACCTTTTGTTATTTTTTATAATTTCTTTGTAGCTTGTTGAGGAATCAAATATTTGAGAGAAACATCACCTGGAGAACAACTATTTCTCTTCCACAGGCAGGATGCTCATACCATGCAACTCCCCCGACAAGCACTTACTGCCTTACCTTATCCTCCTGACAGAGATGGAGATTGCTTCACCAGTAAAATAGACAGAAACATGGCTGCTTGCATATGTTTTCAAAATATATCTGCAAAAGATCTTTATCTGTGTACAGTTTATTTAATAGGGTTTTTCCAGCAGCTGATGCAGCCTGAGGCCAGAAGTGAGGCAAGGTTTTCAGAGAAGGGATAATATACTTTCTTAGAACAAAGGATGCAACTGGAAAAAAGGGGCAACTTTGGGGCACACTTTTAGAGGCACAAACCTTTTTTTAGGTAACAGAAGGTGGATTTGAATAGCAGTTAGTTGGACCAATAAAGATGTTTTTTTAAGAACAGAAGAAAAGGCTTCATCTTTCCCCTTCATATATTTGATATGATTCTGTTCCAGCCCTATGTTACAGCAGCCATACTTATTTCCAGTTGTTTTTTACAAGTCATGCAAAGCCAGTTATGTGCAGGGGATTCTCTAGCATCTGCAGCACCCTTCCACATGAACTGTTTCCATAATTCCTTTTATTGCTAAATAAATTGTACACACTAAACTGTAACCCGGACCTGCAACTCACAGCTGGGGCTAGGAAGGAATGAGGGACGCCACATACAAAAGCAGCACAGAATGTAATGCTGCTTGTTTGCCACTTGACGAAAAGACACTTCAGCCCAAATAGTTTCAGTTCTGTTGTATTTCGTCCGCTAGATAACTAGAGATGTCAGAAAAGATAACACACTATGAGACAGGTGAAACCGGAAGCTCCCATCACTATCTCACATTTGTTTTTTCCAAGCACCTTAAAACAAGCCAAATAAACCAAAATTCCTACCATAGCACTACCTCATCTGTAGGCATGGAGTTTCAATAGGAAATGTCCTGGTACAGAGGTACCAGAAGTGGGATGCATCAGTATATCAGATCATTGTTATTGGATGGGAGAAAAATATATATCCATTAAAAATGTAATATAAATCACTGAAGAAAAATATTACCAGAGAAATATCACCACCATTAAGATAAGTTTGTCCTTGGCAATTCTTTTTTAAATACAACTGTTTTAGGGATTCTGGTGTACAAGAAAAATTAGTTAGCACCATAACCCATCACAGGATTCCTCAGCAATAAGTACAGACAGAAGCCAGCTAGGTGTTGGAAACATCAGTGAGAACATCACAAAGGGCAATAGAAAAGCTCCTGCTAACTTTATGAGCCTGTGGATCAGGCAAAATGGTCAGCAAAGGTTGGATGGTGGTGGTACATTGAAGTGGGACATGCTTATCCCCTGGTACTCCTGGAGAAATGATTTTCTGCAATAGGTCTTGGAAAAATTGTATTGGAAAATACAAAATTCTTTAGCCACATATTTAAAGTCTTTCATTGTTGAATCTTTCTGACAGTTTCAAATACATTTTGTTTTCATACAAAACTTCATTTCATGATGAGAAAATCCTCCCCTATGCCCCTCTCTTCTCCCAATGTTATGGCAATAAAGATCAATTAAAATAGGTGATTCTAATTCTGCTAGACATTTGATCCCCTCCACACACAGTACCATGTTTTAATTCATATCCAGTGTTCCCGATGTGACTTCAAAAAACGAAAATCCCAAGTCTGTCATATCTGCTAGTGTCTTCCTTTGTAATGGTATTCATTATTGCTCAAATCAGTGTGAGGAACAGATAATACATGTTTTGTTCTTTTGACAACTATTCATTTCATTGAGAGCATAGATGTGTAGGCCTGTGTAGACACAGGATTTAAGCAAGCAGTGTTTGAATCAAATCTAATTTTAAAAAGCTTGATTGACATGGCAGTATGCCATGTGACTGTTTTGCAAATTATAACTTGTATCCAGTAGAAGAAAAAATTAGAAAAAGTTTGGGTTTTCTTTTAGCCATGCCAGATCAGGCAAAGGAGTTTCCTACTTTGAAGAGATTTGTTGTAGATGCCAGAAGTAGGACAAATGCGTATTTGGAAAAAGTCAATAAAAATTTGAACATAATGTATCACTTGTGAAATCCAGAGTGCTCTCTGCTCTCCCTTGAAGAGTCACTCCACCTGATCCTCACACAGCTTCCAGTGAACATAGCAACAATAGTTAAAGTCATTTTCTCTGGGGCAGGATCTGGTGAGTTCTGGAGTATAAATACCAAAGATCACCAGTTACATTTATGGGATCACCGAGCTTCTTTAGGCATGACAACCAAGATGCCTTGTGGTTGCAGACTGTGACCTGGGTGAAAGGTTTTTCTCAGAATGTTGCTTTGCCACTAGGCTTCCAAAATTCAGCTCAATTGGTATTTAAAATAGTCCTGCAATATAGTTTTCAGTTTTTAGCCACTGAAGACAAACAAGCAAATGTCACATACAAAGATTTAAAAAGGAGTCAGGCATCCCAGATGTGAGCTTGGCCAGAAGAAACAGAACAGGAAAAGTTTTATTCCCCTGGTAATTGTATCATCCTCTTCCAGTAGAAAAGTTTGACTTTTCAGGCCAGTCAACCTAGCCCTCACCCCAAGTACCTGGCTTTTACAGATGGCATGAAGAAACAGCTAAAGTGACTCAGTTCACGACTGCTCACCCAGACCACAGACTGACAGTCTCTGCACTTAAGGTATGCAGCTCTGACCTTTCCTTGCACTTCAGGGAAGGCAAGAACCTCTGAACCTCTGCTTTCTCCCAGAATGTCTCGACATCTACCACAGCAGGTTTTGTGCCTTCTGCCAAGACGTCTATCTACTGAAGGATGTGAACCACCAGCTTGTTTCAAGCTTTTTCAAGCTGTTTCTGCTTTCCTCTGGACAAAGTAAATCATGCCATTACAGGGTGGTTTGTTATTTTTTATGGGCACCATTGACAACAGAAGCCTTTCACACTCACTCTCCAGTAATTTCAGTATCACTACCTACTGCTATTCTGTTATGGCGCCTTAATTCGTAAAATAACGAATTTTATATATGTATGTGTGGGATGAGGATTTTTGAGACTGGCTCCAGTTTTGTTGGTTTGTCTCTCCTCTGGTGTTATCCATATCTTTTCCCCCACTGTATTAGATTTTAAAACACAATTTTTAGCACATATGCCTCATTACTCACTCTCACTTCCTCTAAAACATTTGCACCTTCCTGACATACTGAGATAGGGCCTTGACATATGCAATTTCAGGTGAGATGTCACCAGCTGAGCAGCTACAGGTGGGATGACAGAAAGACCACATCCTCCAACACTGGCACAATTTGCTTGCTTGTGGCTGGAGACTAATGGATCATTGGCATTGTGGATTACAGAACTAAAGTGACACCTTTGACCTTCGCATCTTACACATGATTCAAAGGGCAGGAACAGGATGGCGTTTAGTTGACAGATTTTTCTTTGAAGCATGAGCTTCTCTTCAAGTTTCATGCTTGTTCGCTGGGCTTATCACCACAGCTGCTTTCTTTGAGAAAGGAAAGACAAACTAGATGGTCCCAAATCACTTCTCAAACTCATTATTACAGCTCACACTGACTGTCAAGCTACCACACCTAAGAACAAACCTCTTTTCATCTCACCCATAGTAACTGCAATTATTCTTGGTCTACAGCAAACCCTCAAGGAATCAAACACAATGTAGTCCTCTTAAACCCTCTTTCACTGCAAAGCTAAGTTGAATTACTTGGATTTCCTGAAGGCAAAGTGCATATGCACAGAGAGTAAGAGAGGCTCAGCTGCTGTGCAGTTAGCTGACTGACAGTGTGAGCTTCTAGAATAATTTTAGGTCCAGATTCTACCTATGTCACTCAAATAGCGAAACACATTTCTGATAAACCTAAGGCATGCATTACTCCCATTTAGTAACTGTCGAGGATGATTTTTAATTTTAACCTCTAATAAAGAGAAACTGATAAGACTGAGAAAACCCCCATGCTTTTTTTTTTTTTTTGTTAAAAAATTCTAGAGAGTTTTACAGTTCTTCAGAGCCTGATACAAAGTTTGGAAATATAATTTCCCTTGAAATTTAAATAGAGTGCCTGAATTCAAATTTTCCTCCTGCTTAAACCTGACAGTGACTAAAATCACGCTGTCAGACCCTCAGTTTTAGATTCAGACAGAACAGCTAAAACCATCTCTGAGCAGACTGTGGGATAACTCTCTGTCTGCAGTGCTCCCAGAAGCCCATTTCACTCTCAATCAAAGCTAGGGCAGAAGTAAGCTCTATGTGAAGCTTTGCACAATGGAGAAAGCAGTGCAATAGCTGAATCAGAGCCAGGCCTCTTCCTACTTCTGACAGTTTTCTCTCACCATTAACACTTCCCAAGCCCACAAATTTCCCTGACATTTACAGTATTTAACATGTGTCCATGACAAGAAATTTAGCTAATAGTGGGGAGAGCAATTCTGCGCCTTTTAATTTGTGCACTAGATTTAGGAAAGATTTTTCCACATCACAGCTGTTCCCAAAACAAGACTGAAAATCAACCCAATTATATCATAAACCTGCAGTGAGTCAGTCACACAAAAACAAGGGATGCGCCTAATTAAAGACTTTTACATGCACTTTTTTCCCCCATGTCAGACTCAATCATTAATGCCTTAATAGCCATTTTCTTCCAGCTGACATTAAAGAAGTCATTGTACTTATAGAAGAAAAGAGACTAAAACAACTTAGAGACCTACAATCTACCCAGAGAAACATCTCAAAGGAGGACAGGAGAGTTATACTGTTCAACTAGATGATATAACGGTGCTTGTACTCAGCAAATGCTGTAGGAATATAACACTAGAACCAAAGAAACAGGGCTGATCTGAGTTAATATTTTAGGTTCTTTTCTTGATTGTGTGTATGTAAACTGCCTAGTTATTAATAGAAACTGCTAGATTGCACAAGAAATGATCTGTCATGTAAATAAATAAAAAAAACTTCACTTGATTGTGTAGTTAAGTTTTCCACCTTGGAAAACTATGAATTGTATGATCATGTTTCTATTTATTTCACCAGAATGCTTTCTTCATGCTGTGTGGATCTTCTAAGGAAGAAGAAGGCACAGAAGAGTACTGTGAAATATGTTTAAAATCACATGTGCTACCTTTAGAATTACTGAATCAGGATGAGTATTTCATGTGAGCACAAGGCTCGCCACACTCAGCAAACTCACAAGTTTCTAAGTGAGCTTGTGAAAATGTTTGGATATGATTATTGCATTGCTTTTAAAAAAAAATTTTAAACCTCCAGTATTTAAGTATACATTGAGAATAAAATCTATTTTAAAATTACCTTTACTTTGATTAATGATTGCCAAAGATGACAGATCATAAAATATAAAATAACATAAATTTTTGTTAGGATTTTAATAGAACATTAAACCTTAACATTTCTAGTCTGCATTCAGACTAACCCAAGACTACAATTTATTCAATATGTGTTTTACTGTAGAGTGCTTCAGTAAGAGCAATTGCTTGCTGCAACTCAAGTTTCCAGTCAGCAGACATCTTTGAAATACAGCTCTTCAGTAAAGATAGGATCCTGGCAAGCTTAGTGTTCATGTTTGCAGCTGTCACTGCTTTCACAATCATTTCTTCACTTGCAAGCCTAGGCTGCTAAAACCTTTCTCAGACACGCAATCCACAATACTACAAAAATACTACAAAAAATACCTGGTTTAAATGCTATTTCCCCCACATCTAATTTGGAGACAATTAAATAACTTAGGACTCACTGCAGATTTTTTCATAGCAGCCTTTCTACAAGCAGTTTTATTACTATGTGGATCCCTAACCATTACACTACTATGACCACACTGCTACTAATCAAGGGACCATAGTTTATGTGCCAATGCAGCAGTGCAATGGTAAACACAAAGATAAACTCAATTGCTCTTTTTGCCCTGTTTAATGATGCGTAAATTGTGTTTACCTGTATTCCCTTCCATACCACAACCAGTCAAAGTTTTGGCAAGGAAGTGCTTTGAAGATTGCTCTTACCAGGAAGTCTTTTAAATCAAATTACCTGAAACTTTTGTATATTCTATAGCATGTGTAAAAATGCCTTAACAGTTCAGTTTAAGCAGAGAAAAAGGTAAATCTTTCCTATTGAAATTGGAGCAAGACTTGGTTTTAGTAGTTTATCCAAATCTGTATTTAGCAGAACTCTCTCCTTACCCAAAAAGCTTAAGAATATTAGAATTATTCATGTTCTTCAGGATATTTGGGTTATTGTGGGGCTGGAGGGTCACAGGGAGTGGTCTCCGTGCTATTATATTTACCACGTATACTGGAAAACGCCTTGCTTAAAATACCACTTTTAACTCCCATTCGGCAAAATAAGCACCAGTGACTTTCTAAGCTTATTTTTAAAGTACCTTTCAGAAGAAAAAAAGCAAACCTTCTTCACCTGCCACTCATCTGAGGCCTTACTACTGTAATGCTCTGTGTAACGATTCTCACCCTAATCATATTTTATTTTCTTCAGACCTTGAAAGTTTCCATCTGTTTTACATCCTCTCATCCCCAACTGGACCCCTTAGCACAGCTCCACATCATGCCCTCCCAGTCCCCTTTTCCCAATGGTGGCTCTCCCTCCTGTCCCTGCCTCACTTCCCATGGCTGTCACACCTTTCTCTCCCATCCTGCGGGTCCACTCTCAGTCCATCCCACGTCTTGCCTCCCCCTTTCATCCTTTGCTTTAATAACTAGTGTATTTTTCAAACAAATAGTCCTGAAACTAACAACACGTGATTCTCAAGGGGTTTGTATCTGATGGATGAGGGAATTTTAAACTGAATTATATACTAAGGATGCAGCATGAGTCTATCCCTTATTAGACACTAGAGACTCTACCCAGAGAGAAATACCACCTGAGTGGCTATTTAGATAACTAGTAAGGACATAGCTTTGTTCTTTTAGGAGTAATGAAACAGAAGCCAGCACATACAGAAATTCCTTAATTCATATACAATTAAAATGCTTATATATAGCCAATATTTTTAAGTGCATGATAAATAAGTCTGGAAAATTTCAACAGAGAGAACAATAGGGTGTTGGAAAGCATATATCTATTTCTTCTAATTAAATGACACCATTGCAGGCTTGAGCTAATGATGAGTCTGGGTGAAGACGTATGAAAGTGAGGCATACTAATCAGTCTATAAATGAAAACAAGAAAGGTGTGGAAATAATAGCAAGGAGATTTTTATCTTTTTTAAGTGACAGGTCAATTACCTTGTTTGCTGCAAAAAATGTTTGTATTTTTCTGCTAATGCAGACCAAGCTCTCAAAGCGGCAAGTAAATGGGTTTTAAAAGCATCAAATATGTTTTGTCTTATTTGTCAAAGGTAAAATATTCTGCCTGAGAATCATGAAATCACAAAGTCAGAGTTTTCCACAAGAAATAAATATACAGGCAATTTATCAGTTCCCACAGGATATTAGTCATAATATTACTTGTAATTTTTCTTATGTACAGTTAATAATCATGTATATTAAAACATCTACTTTGTAATTCATGAGATTTGGACACTAAAGAAGTTCTGAAATTGGACATACAATTTTAGAATCTCATAAATATACATGACTAAAAAGCCATAAATAGCAACATGTCTATCCAGCTAAGAAATGTGCTACTTTTGTGTTTTTATAACCATGCATTGAAATGAGATCAGCCAACTATCAGTAGCTGTTGCAGAATGGGATATATATATATACACACACACCCTTGAATACCAGAAACGATGGCCAATGTGTAATGTTAACTAGTGGTCTGATTCAATGCCTCTTAAAATCAGTAGAATGAGCCAGACTGTAAAAAAAAGAAAAGGTTCAAATGGTTTCTTCTGTGATGTTTTGAAAAACAAAACAAAACAAATAGTAACAACAGGGAAAAAGCAGGTTTTGGAGTATTATTATAACAAGCCAGTCAAATTACAAGGTAGGGTTGACTTTCAATTGTTGTCTCCTAGAACTCGCCTCACATATACAGTGGTGTATAAACAGGCATGAACATACTGAAGGTTTATTTGTGATTTAAATAGTTCTTCTCCCTATGTACTGAGAAGAAAAATTAACAAAGATTTTAGAGACTTCCGAAGAAAAGAAGCCACTGTTTTTATAACTCCATCCCGAAATATTGCAGTTCTGGTGGAATTCTTAATGAGGCTTTTTAGCATATTAAATGTTAAAAGATATAGCTTTAAAAAGCCATTTCACAATGAAATGGGATCTGTTTATTTTTTCTCCTAAAAAAAGAATGTCCGGACTATCACATTTCCAAATCAGTGTTTCCCAGGAGAGAAATATGCTGCCAGAAAATTTCTCAAAATCTCAACTAAAATGGACCCTTTAAAAATATTATTTAACAAGCTTTTAGGTTTTGCTCTCAAATGAGATATTTTAGCTATTTCAGAAACAAAAACAACTTGAAAATTACATCTTCTCCATCTATGTATTATTTTTAGCTTATTTAAGGATCTGGAAGGATCCAGATATTTAAGGACTAACTGAAGATGTCTGTCAACAAGAAGTAAAGATTTCTGTGTCCAGCATTTCTGTCAACTCAGAGAGGAAGAAGTCTGTGCTACCTGTGTCACCTGTTTCCTAACTGCAACCTGAGGCACCTCAGTCACTTTAGCCATCAACAGACCAACAGGACATGCAGGGTAAATTCACTGAACCTGGGATTAGTCACAATAAAATCTTTGCATATAGATAACTGTTTTAGATTCCATCTGATTTTAATTTTGCTTATAAGAATAAACAGGCACTTAAAATTATTATTGTTTTTTATGCCTTTTTAAAATCAAACATGAAATTTACTATGAGTACACATGAACAATTTTATCACTTTCTTTTCCTGGGTAATGCACCTATTCACACCTGTCACAAAAGAAAGCAATTTACCATGCAACAATAGAAACTTTATGAGCAGTGGACTCTCAACAGAGAAAAGAAGCTTTTTTTTGCTTTTGCAATTGTTTCTGAAAAGTAACAAGTGCAAATTCCCCTATTATGTTTCCCTGCTAGCACATATCCTTTTGCTTTTCTGTGCCTTTTAAGTAAGTTATACTCCTCTTCAACGCAGAGCTCTGTTCACAGTACACAAAGAATGCTTATCCAGGGCAAAAGTCAGCAAGGTGACCCTATGGCATGTTCTAGAAACCAAGACAAAGAAGTATACATTTGAAAAACAATAAGAGGCAGCGATGCAACCTTAGCAGGCAGTTCCTACTCATGCTATTCTCTAAGTTGTTCCTATGTGATTTTTATTGCTCTTAAATTCTATCTTTTTTGATTCCTGATTGTGCGTTGGTATAGACTTACCACCTGGAACGCCTTTGAGACTGCACACAGGAACAGCTCTATGAGTTTTTTTCAGGTAAAGTTGAAGCCTTTTCAAGGCAATGCTTTTGAATCCTTGGCTCTACTGAAATTCTTAAGAGTCCAATGAGCTTCTCACCAGACCTAGGACTTCAACCAGCCACCATGAGTCTCTAAAGTGCTATATTTGATAGACAAATGATTTAAGCAGTAACAGATCTCCTCCAGAACTTTCTGCTGTTGTTTCATGCTCAGTTTAAGCTCATATGCACAATATCATTGCTGAAAGGGGGGGTCCTGCAACTCCTGTATTATCTGTACATTGCTGCCCTTGGAGAACTGGTTCAAGCATGCACGCAGCTAAATGATAAACCAGGCTGAGGAAACGCGCCAGCTGAAAAGTAACCCGGGAGAGGGGGGCAGTTTCATTGAGGAAGGTGTCTGCTTCTGCCAGTAGAGGAAAGGGATTAGTCTGGAGTGGGAAATAAGAAGCACCACATCAGCAGGTTTTAAGACTTTAGTGTTGTTTCCTACCTCAAACTGTTTCTTCTACGTTTTACTCCTCCCTTGACTTCATGATCCAATAGGTCCCTCCTCCAGTGTTTCTGCCTATAGAAATTAAAATTAAGAAAATGTGTACAGAAATAATCAATTTGTGAGCCTGTATTTCTCAGCAACTCACTGTTCTCAGAGCTTTTCATTCCTTTGAATCTCTTCTTGATGACATACAATGCTAGAGCATGCAGCAGAATAAACTATTTTTGTATCTTGCAAAAATGTTCAAGCTAAAACTAGGACCATGTAAAGGTCTTAAAAAAATCCTGTGAGACACCAAAAAAATGTTCTGAGCAGTCTGACACTAAGGTCATGCATCCAGCATGCTGGAAGACTTCGGTTCCAGTCTCTCTTCTAAATTAGGCAAAGCATGAAGCTGGATCTGCACTTCCAGCAAGTCAGGTAAGTGCCATAGCCCTATGCTCACAGCTGCCTGGGGGAAGGATGGGCCCTGCTGGTTTTTTCAGTGTTCCCCATTAGGGAACTTTTGATGAAACTAATACATTGCCACAAAAGCTTTTCAGTTTAAATGGATCTTTGCTTTTTGATGAAAAGCCACTCAGGAAAAAAAAAAGAAATACCACCTTGTTCTGAAAAACAGGAGATGCTGTTTATTGCTCAGGCTTGACAAAGCCTGGCTTGTATGGAGTGTGGAAAAAATGAACACCCAGAGTGTTTTCATATTTCACTGGGAAAGAGAAGTTTATTCCCCACAGTAGCAGCATCCTCTGCTCCATTTTGGCTGGAGCCAAGTTAAAAAAAAAAAGCAAATGGAGAAGACAGAAAAGAAAAGAACTCTTCTTATTCTGGTTTTGAAACAGATACAGGAAACTTGTGAGGGACCAGCTCATCAGGAAGAAAGATTTCCACCCACACTGCTCCACACAGATCAGCTCAGTGAGTGCACAGCGTAGCCTCTGTGATGGAAAATAACACAGCCTTACAACAGCCAGGGCTTGTGCTGGAAAAGAGAGGAAGAGATTGAAGAGGAACTGCAAAGTACGTGGGGAAGGTGGATGACACTCAAGGCTGCTGTCTACTGACAGAGGTTTTATTGCAGCCACTCCACCTACTCCTAGCGGGAGTCACAGGCAATAAGCTTGCACAGGGAGGATTGACACTATTGCAGTAAGGCCTTGGAGGATTTGAGTCTTGCCACTGCTGAACTTTGCCATTATGTTGCTAACCATTTTGGCTAATGCCTCCTCCAGGAGTGTTTCATAACGCCCTTGGAAAGGATATCCTTTGTAGGCTCTGGCGTTATTCTAAGTTCATGGTGTAATCTAGCTCATGGGTGCTTTTCTTGAATAGCTAAATCAACAATATCATCACATTTACCATTCTGAGGAAGTGTTTTGTGTTTTCCTGAGGCTCTGAGATTGAGAATCTTGATAGCTGTGCTGGTTTTGGCTGGGGTAGAGTTAATTTTCTTCACAGTAGCTTATATGGGACTATGTTTTGGATTTGTGCTGAAAACAGTGTTGATAACACAAAGATGCTTTTGTCATTGCTGAGCAGTGCTTACACAGAGTCAAGCCTTTTCTGCCTCTCACCCCACACCACCAGCCAGTAGGCTGGGGGTGCACAAGAAGCTGGGAGGGGACACAGCCAGGACAGCTGATCCCAACTGATCAATTCCAGACCATATTACGTCATGCTCAGCATATAAACCTGGGGAAGAAGAAGGAAGGGGGGGACATTCAGAGTGATGGAGTCTTGTCTTCCCAAGTAACCGTTACGCATGACGGAGCCCTGCTTTCCTAGACATGAGATGGCTGAACACCTGCCTGCCGATGGCAAGTAGTGAATGAATTCCTTGCTTTGCTTTGCTTTGCTTTGCTTTGCTTTGCTTGCGTGCACAGCTTTTGCTTTACCTGTTAAACTGTCTTTATCTCAACCCACGAGTTTTCTCACTTTTGCTCTTCTGATTCTCTCCCCCATCCCACCAGGGGGGAGTGAGCGAGTGGCTGTGCAGTGCTTAGTTGCCGGCTGGGGTTAAACCATGACATGGTTTAACGGTATCTGCAGTCTGACAGTTATTTTTGCAGGCGTGCCATACAGTGAGGGATCATATAGTTGAATTTCTGAAGATTAGATAGAGGGGAAAAAAAAAAATAACACAAGTGGAAGTAGTAGCAGGAACTGTGTTACTGCATGGCAATTGGAAACGACCCTTCAAATCAACAGTCTGACTAATGCATGAGTCATTATTCATATTAAAAATAATTGCTTAAAAAAAAACAAAAAAAAAAGTTCTGTGGAATTTTGGTAATATATATATACAAGTTTTCTGTACAAGCTATAAGTCACTTATATTCTTAAGCCTTATAAATTATTGACTTTTGACCAAAAAGCAGGCATAATATATTACCCAACTGTATACTTCAACCATCATTTTATAGCTTGTGCCCAAATTTAGATCTTGTGTACAGATTTACTCTTCTACTAATGCATCCTAATATCACAACCAATTCCTCAGAAAAGATAGCTTAGAGACTTCTGCAAACAGCCAGCTGAGTTAAATCTTAGCAGTTCTAACCTCAGAGCTTAATTGATTACAGTGAAGATTAAAGCAGACATATTTCAACTCCAAGATTTATTGGTTACTGTACCAAAGATAGGTTTCTATCACGCTAAGGTCAATAAAGACTTTTTACACTTGCAAACAGCAAGGAAATACAATATAACTACACTTCAGAGTTAGACGAGTATCAGCAAGAAAGAACTGTGAATCTGTGTAGCTAGCAGAAAATATGTTATAGGTTCAAAAATTGAACAGCAAATTGAAAGCACTACAGAAAAATGATTCTAGATCGATAAATTTCTTCGGATTTAGAGCAAGCATGATGCACACAGGTGGGCGAGAAATAACAGAATTGAAATTACTTTGTTGTTCAGCTACTGCTTAAAATAGCATCCATTTAAATATTAAAGAATATAATGATTTGGCAAATATGAATAATTATCATGACTTTTAGAAACCAGAGAAATACTTGGAAGCTTTATGCTACCTGAACCGTACTATAATGCTTTTGCAACCAAGAAATAACCTTGATCAGCTGAGAAAATTCTTTCAAGAAAAACCTACCTGAAAGCAGTTTTGCAGAAGTAGATTATTAAATTATTTCTTTGCCATTCTCTCAGAGGTTCACAGTGCCTTCATCTGCTTCTTGGGTCTTTGCAGCAAGTGACTGTTTGCCAAAAATATCTGTGTAAAATTTAAGAATTATTGGCTGTGTTTTGAATACGTCAGTCTGCACACGTAAAAAACTGCCACCAGGGTCAAGTTGGATTTTTACCAGTGCAGGAACAATAGAGGATAAATAAAACCCCTTAAGTGCTCATCTGACTGAAAACACATTAGGATGACAAGATGGATGAAATTTAAAGGTGTCAGATTATCTAAAATCACACACACACACAAAAAAAAAAAAAAAACAGACAAAAAAATCTGTAAAACCAGTCTTTTAAAGCAGAGGTAGGGTGAAAGACTAATAGAATCTCAGAGGAAAGACCCCAGAAGATGCCAGTGGTTTCAGAAAAGAGCAGTCATGGCTACAGGCATGGATGGAAGTCCCTAATCCAGAATGGTCACACCCAGGACAGGCAGATACTGTCCAAAGAACATCTGAGTGAAAATTGTATGCAAGTCTGTTTATAGTGTTTCACCCATCTTCCTATTTCTCTTGAGCTAATTAATGCAAAGAACAGTTTCTTTTCTTTTCTTTTTTTTTTTTTTCTTTTTTCTGACATCTGTGTTATTTCAATTCCTAGATGGCCTGTAAGAGATGAACAGGAAGTATGCACCCTGTGGGACCAAAAGTCATCAGAGGAGCCTGTATCAGGCCAGAAGTCTATGCCAAAAGTGTGCAGGAGGAGCCATGAGAGATGGAAGAGTCTCACACAGGGAAAAATCTGAAATCAGAGAGGTCTGGTGGTCTGGGGCCTAAAAACTGCACATTACTAAGTGTTCAGCTTACATGCAACGTTTCGTTGCAATATTAGAGATGGTGACACAATTAAGTCATGTCTAAAACCAACATCACTAAGACCAAGTGTTTCTGGTCTCAGCTATTGGTAGTTCACTGAAGTAAGCAGAATGACCTCGATTTACATCAGCTCATTGCCTTGCTTTGGATAGGTCTGAGAACACAGGTGTCATTGTAGAAAGGAACATAGAGACATTATTCTGCTCACAGAAATCTGGAGTTCACACTGGGATTATGTGTTTGTTGGCCTCCTCAGTGCAGTTATGCATGTAGGAGAACCGTTACCTGTTAACTTTGAGATATTATTACTCCCACAAGCCAAATACAGTGTGACAAATCTTTCAGGTGTCACAGAAGATGATGAGATTAGGTGCAACTACTACACAGACTTTTTGTCTGAGGTCACCACTGGCAGCTATTTTTACCTTTGTGAGAGATTTAAATTCCAATGCATGATATTTAATGGTAAATTCTTAAAATTCATGCATCTTTTTCACCTGTACTTTTTGGTTTGGGTTTTTTTTTAGAGATTTTCTTTGAGTATGTGAAACCTCCTTTTACTATTTTCCCACTAAAGATTGTCCTTTCATAGCTATGGTCTACCTGTAGTACAAAAAAAAGGCTAACAGCTCTGATTACAGTCCTTAGAGTCCCAGAATTCCCATAAAACAAATCCAATCCCTGTCCAAAGGCATTATAAATTGAGTGAATGATAACAACAATCTTAATGTAAACCAAGGCTTCCATAATAATTGCTAGTGTTTTCTAAATCAGATTTACACAAGCATATACTTCGTAGGTAGTTTTGAACTAACTCTCTCATAGAAGTGTATCCCCCAGGAAACTGAACAGCTGAGAAGATATGAATGATTCAGTTGCATCATCAGGAACAACAAGATCCCAATGCATTTAGTCATATTTCACTGCCTCCTACATAATCAATTTAATTTATTTGCTATATTCTCGGTTGTCTTCTCCATTAGTACCAAAAGAACCGAGATTTGAAAATCACTGCTGTATGCTATCTAGTGGTACATCGCAGTACCCATGGATTTAGAAATACATTATGACAAGAGAATATGCAAAGAGTCATGGTGTGGTGAGATTTATTTCAGCTAGCTGTGACCACCCACTTTTTTATACCAGCTATCCTGGCTCCCTCTTTAGTCAATGAGTCTCTCCTAGGAGAGGAAGAAATGCTCTCTGGCATTGATTGTGTATTGTTTTTGGAACCATTAAGTCCCTCTAATTCCCATTGGCTAAGCATGCTGAATGTAAGTCACACTAGGCACAGAGCCTTTGGTAAGATTTAGTACATTGGAGTCCAGGCCCAAAGGCTTTAAATTATTAGATTCATTCTTAGGGACCAGAAATTGTGTGGCTCAGGTAAACAAATCTCTCTGTATTCCTGGAACTGAAGGCAAGCAAATTTCATTTTCTTTTAGACAGTTTAGTTGCTATTAGCACCACAAATTCCGTTCATCATTGAATATTCCTGTGGGACAGGCAAGACAGGGCCTTTGTCTCTGTGGCACACACTGCTCAACACAGCAAATTAACCTGGGAGCTCTCTGTTCTCCATTGCTCTAGGCTACCTGGCAACTGAAAGTCTTAGAGTTGAGGGTCCTGAATGAAAAAGTATTTCTCAGTTTAAAATAGGTGTTGCTGACCATCTGAATGTGTTATTGCCAAACTAATAATAACTTCCCCTGTCTGTTTTTTGGGGTTTGTGTTTGTTTTTGTTTGTTTGTTTGTTTTTAAAGGACTACAAAAAATTACTTTGACATCCACCTTGATTATAAAAAACATTACCAAACTGCATGATGGCATAGAAAATACACTTATTAAAATCACATGTGACTCTAAGCAGAGAAGGGCCACAAGCGTGTTGGAGGACAGGTTTACAATTCAAAATGATTTTGACAAACTGAGAAAATACTCCATAAAAAAAAAAAAAAAAGACGCCATTCGATAAAGACAGCTGTAAAATTTAACACTTGGGCAGGAAGAATAAACTGCAAAAATACTTGATAGGGAACAATTCAGTAGTCAATGGTAATGCTGAAAGGAAGCTAGGAACTGTAATAGCTCACAATCTCCAAGCTATTGAAAAAAGGAAAAGGAAGGAAAAGGAAAGGAAAAGGAAAAAATTCTCTAATATGGGACAAAGGCCTCCCCCTTCACAGGTTGGGACCACAACACCACCTGTGGTTCATATTGAGAACCACACTTCAGGAAAGATGAGGATAATTGTGCCCAGTGTAATTTTCTTAGTACAGATATTCTCTTTATTTTAAAAATGTTCAGAAAGTGTACATTTTTCTACAAAATACCATTGCTAACTGTATTTGGGAATATTAGAAATAATTTACCTTCTGATTTATTGTTTCACATTTAGTACAGAGATGACCAAAAAAGAAATCTGTCAATTTGGAATTTGACATGTTTTTAATAAAACATGAAATAACTGTATTGCTGTATCCATTCTATACATAAAATAACATTAAAAATGCATGTGGAAACACTGAAATATTTCATTCTACTTTGCTGACCTGAAATGAAATGTTTAATTTCAGCTGGCCATTAGCTGAGCTGGCCTATCTCAGCCACTTTGCTTCCCAGTGGGAACCACAAAACTGTGTCCCTTTTTGGCCAAATTTCAGTTCTCATTACTTATTGTTGGCTCAAACAGACAAAAGCTAAGGTTGGTCAGAAACAAATTATTTCCTGACGGAGAATTCTACTTATATAGTTTTTTCTTTTGCATAAACTCTGGATTTAAAGGAAAACCCATTTAGTAGTGAGAAAGCATTTGAAATGAAACCAAATATCCTCAGATTTTTCTCTCTGAGGAAAAAAAAATCTTCCATCATGACTAATGTTATTTATCATCTCCCAGAGCCAGAAGTCTATCTTTAAATCCTCATGCATGCAGAGTATCCCACATGAATATCAGACAACCCAACACTGCTAGACACGCTTTGTTGGAAAAAGGTCCTATTCCATATCTTCTCTTCATTGGCCTGCTGACTCATTAAAACAGAAAAGGTCATGCTTTGAGTTTGACTCTGAGTATACCTACATAGTTATCCTACATAGTTTCGGGGATTTCCAATCCTTTTCCAGTAATATTTAGATTTTGCAGCTTGAATGTGAAAGAGATATCTACCATTGACTTTCAAAGGTACATCTGCAGATCAGCTTATTATAATTTGCACTGAATTATTAACGCTGAGCTGACTGATTAATTCAAAATGTGTGCGCTGGTTCTATCAGAGCATACTGTGCTCTACAGAGCAAATGAAATCAGAGCAGATTGAGAGGGCCAGAACTTGTGCAACTTCTTTGCTGACCCCTGCAGGCACAAGCTGATTCTGTCAATTTTTACCTTTGACTACATCTATTTTGTACACTTCTTACACAACACAGAGCTCAGGAGGAAATTAAATATGGCCTAAATCTACATTCTAATGCAATTCTAATGCACCACATTATTTCTAGTAATAATCTCCCCCCACAGAAAGAACTGATGCATATTATCAAGCATGAATATATTTAATGATTTAAAAGAGAAATGAGTTCATGAAAATATTTGTTCACCTCAAAACAGTACTAAGTCAGAGGAACAGATGAGGAAACAATTTTACCAGGTTTTTCAAATAGCACAAATAGAAATTAAGGCATTTGATATAAACAATAATATTCACATTTCAGTTTTCAAAAATTATAAAAGATTTCTTTTTCTTTAGACTTTGACAAATCTACCCTTTTGGGGTGCAGCTATATCATTCGTACCTAGCATCATCAAGGTTACTGTTTTCCAAACTTTCTGTTGCCTGGGTTTCTTCCCTGGCATCCTCCTCCTGCTTGATTTGCCACCTCCTCCAGCCTCTCTGGGCTGCATCCTGGGCTTTCCAGCCTGGGAGACCTGCTGATGCTTCCCCCCTCCCACTCCCAAGCCAACTCACTCATTCTCTTCCTCAGATTTGCACCCCCATTTCTTAATTTCAGACCTCTGCTTTTGCCTCCATGCTCAGATATATCTTCCATGACTCCTACTGTTCCCTTCTTCTCCACCTCCACATTGCATTTCCTTCCTCTTTCTCCTCTTCAGTGAGTTTGGCTCTGCTTCAGCTCCTCACATCTGCCTCCCACACCTTGCCTTGGGCTGACGTACCCAGTTGAACTCAATGCTGGGCTCCCTGCTCAGTCCCAGTATACTCCACACTGTTGCCCGTACCTAGCACCCTTCCCTAGCAAGCAGCACCTGTCCACTGGGGAGAGTTCAGCAGTCCTTTGATATTACCATGAGGGCATCATCCTCTGCTGTATCCATTCTATGAAAGCTGCTATCTCTGAGTAGAGGGATCAAAGTAAAAAATGGAACATTTGACAATTTTCTGAGCTGTTAAAGATCAAGAGTTCCTATTTATGGAAACACCACACCGTATTTAGAGTGACAGTTAAAAACAAACAACCAAGAAACAAAAAAAAATCTAATGTACTCAGCTTGTTTTGGAAATCAGACATACAGTTTTACCAGAGCGAAGAACTGGTGTGAACTCCTAATGATATATAAATATTCCCTGTGGGAAAATAAATAAAACAATGTCCTTTTTGCAACAGTAGGTATGAAATATTACAGTATGAAAAAAAACCCTTTCTTTTTTTAAGCATTTCTATGTTTCTTGAAATTGTTTACATCATGAAGTCCAGTGCCCTTCTGAAGCACGTAAGCAATAAAAGATGATTAACCATAATTCCTTTCTCGAGTGATCAGAGAACAATGCATGCAGACATCAAATAAGTTGGATTTGAAGAGCATTAGTCCTATATAGACAAAAACACATATTTAAGACAAGGATGGATTACATAAATGGGCAATGGTCTCATCAGCTACTTGAAACTTGGACTGTTGTTCCTTGGACACTTGTTCTTTCAATCTAACAAGATCACGAGATTTTAGGACAATTATTAGCACACTCTGTATTTCAACTAAATTGTAGTTGTCCCATTAAATAAGTATAATGGAGGGGAGGGGAATCCATGTAACTATCTAAACACAGTATTTCACTGAAGAACAAAATAAATCAATTTGTCTTACTGAAACAGATGATTAATACAAATACTAGACAAAAATATTCTAACTTTAATCAGTCATGTTTTTAGAATTAGATTTTACTGTAGCTACAAAAGATAAAGCCTTTAAAAAAATAACCTATCACTACACCTAAGAAAAATTAAGTCTCCATGCTTCCCTCAGACATACCTCCAGGTGAGATTCTCAGACAGAGGAGGACCAGTCAGCTCTCAGACTTCAGTTGGCATTTTCTGTCTGGTTATTCTACTTATTTCCTTAGACATAATACTGAAATCAACATAACATTCCAGGCATGTATGAAATGATAGCAAATGAAAATTTCAGTGACAATATTTGGATCCATCTTCACATGAAGACAAGCCGAGAATTCACAGCTTCTACAAATCAGTCTGTGCCTGAGACTCTCTGACTGTGGGCAAGATTTCTTGATCTATGCAGACTGAAACAAAGGAGAATAAATTAATGGCTAACTGGAAAGCCGAAAGGTTATACTTAGCTCTGAATTCAAGCTATGAAAAGGAAATTTAATTTTGAATATCAGGAAATATTTTTTAATTATGTTTTTTGTTAAACAACAAGGGCACGTGCACCCATGAAAGCAGCATTATGAGGTGACATTTTATAACTGGGTGGGCAAACTGATTTTAAGTATCCTTTAGGGTATAATTTTGCATTGGATAACATATAGGAACAGTATTTTGCTTGCAATTGTTTCTATTGAATTCTAAGATGAACTGAAAAACTACTGGTCTTTAAACACTCCCTTCTCTATTAATAATTTTCTATCAGGTTATTGTTCTTTGTCAAATCTCCCCTTTCATCAAGTATTTCTGATAAGACAGGACCTGCTCTGGGTTTCCAAATGTACAGGAACTTTTAGGCATGCAATAGACAGCAAGAAGATATGCAGACAGCTGAAAGTGCTTTTTAGAACCATTAGATACCTAATGGCATCCTTATGTGACTAAAACCAGAAAAATACAGCTCAAATTTTCTTCTCCAAACTTTCTAGTGACATCTATAAAACTGTAAATATCCCTTCTTCAGAAATGTCTTTTTCTAAACAGTATTGTTATTTCCAGATTTATTAGCTGCAGGGCATGAAAATACAACTAAAATAAAGTTAACATAAAATAAGGTAAACACTCCAGACTTTGACTAGGTAACTATCACTTGCCCATGCTCCTCCTCTATCATTACTGCCATGGGTCTTAATCCTGACCTGTGGCAGTGAACTGAAAAAGTCCTGTTAAAGGAGCATGACTTGGCCTACAAAGATGAATCAACAGATAAATGCCTTCAGAAATTCCGTTTAATATGTTCTCTGGGAGCATTTCTATTGTCTTTTCTCTTTACACGTGTATTTCTCATTCATTCTAATTGTTCAATTTTAATTTGTCCTCTCTAAGCATGTCATTCATGCTACATTGCTCTCTTTTCTTAAGGTGAAGAGGAAGTCCTCAGTCGAGTAGACTCTTATGAAAACAGACAGTAGAAAGAAGAAAAATTACAAGGCAATAAGACAATGTTAGGAAAAATCCACAATTCTGTGAGAAAAATCTATATACTCTTTATCCCTGTAAATAGCCGCAATATCCTTAGGATATTTCCCATTGTGCCTATTCACTCATACAGATGCAACATATTCAGTTTCTCTATCTGAACAGAGATTTTTATCTAACCACCTAATTAAAGTAGTTTGGGAAGAGGTGGAGAGAATAACTTATCTAGTTCACTGTTTTTGCTCAGAGGGCAGGTAAAGTACAGCCTGTTTTTCTGTAGATACATAAGTAATATAAATCAGAAAAAGTAAATAGATTGAGGTTCCCTGTCTATATTTATGTCAAAATTGTTATAGTTTCCCATTTCAGATTAATTATTTGTGATTATTTTGGCTATTTTTATTTCAGTATGTTGTTCTTCTGTTCATAGTTAATTCAAATACTATGAAATTTTGACTAGGGTTAGTTTTCTTTAAATAGCTGTAAAATTTCCATTGATTGTGATGGAAGCTGAGGTAAGTCAATAATGAGAGCTTCAGAAAATCCTCATTTCTGTCTCAGGAGCTATGCATTACTGGACAGAACTAGTACAATTTGATGTTATGCTCTGTGTCAATTCAGAATAAATTATGCAAAAGAACTGAGCAAAGGTAAAAAATTTCATTACAACTTTGCAAAGTTACAGAATATTAAAGAATTAAAAACCCTTAAAAAACAATGGCTCAATTCTGTAAATCTCTGTTCCACAGAAATTAAGAAGCAAATTACTTTAACGTGAACAATATGCAACTACTCAGGTAAGTGTACCCAAAAATAAGAGCGTGCATGCATACATGATTGAATAAATCGTCAAACTAAAGATTTTCTATTATAAACTCACCTAGAAAGTGTTATTATGAACAATTTATTTCATAATTTCAACTCAGGAAGGCAGTGGTTCGATCCTACTGCGCCAATCAAAATGGTGATCTGTAACAATTTCTTGCAAAAATGTAGAAGGTTCAGAAATTGGCAAAATTAGTGTACTATTCAGTTTGATTATGTTGCCATAATGTAGGTATCGTTAAATAATTGAATGAAAAATGTGTTAACTGCCCCACTAAATTTCGATGGTTTAATTAAAGTTATAGCTTAGATTAAGAAGAATAAGATATTTCAAGGCTTGTGGCCAGCAAGTCAGAGGCAATGGGGTAGTGACACATCAAGTGAAACACTTCTTTCTCTAGGCTTTCCCAATAATTTCAGGACATTGAATGAGCTAAATCAGGCAGGCTGGCGGAGATGATGGAAGAGGTGCTATAAGCACTTGTTCACTGACTAAAGCAGCTTTTCTGGCTTTGAAATGATCTGATCCAATATACAGAAGATTTTTCTATTCCAACTCAACCAGAATTTTAAAGCCACCCTCAAGCATTCTGAATCAGAGGTAACATAAAAACTGCTTTTAGCAAAACTGAGGAAAAGAGCATCAAAACTTCAAACCTCTGCCAAACAAAGCAAACGAACAAACTGAAATCCCAGAGCAGAATTATACTCAATGAAATCCTACATTAATGCTTAATCTCTTGAGCCATAGGGTACCTTTTAGGCAAGTTAGTTAATTTTTTCTGTACTGTGATTTCCCCGCATATAAAATAGGACAGCAGCGTTTGCTTAGTTGCAGTGGTTGTGGGAATTTAAACCCTGCACACATCCACATTTTGCAGACAGTAACAAACATCTGTTTGCATAGTGCTGGGCTGGGGAAGGTATCATTAATCATAAAGAACATTAATCATAAAGAAGAGATCAAGCAGTTCTCTGAATAGTTCTGACAAAGGTTATTAATGATAAAATCCAATACGGGACTTCAGTCTACCTGCACTTCCTCCAGCTTTGGGCATCTAGCTGACCTGCCTAAATCAGAGGCCTCATCGCTCTCGGCTCCCTCTACAGCTTTTTGGAGTGAGTGATGCTCCAGATTATGTTCCAGACCCTGCCTGGTACAAATTGCCCTCTGCAGCTGCCTCCTCTCTGAGCACACAGCTTAAGGTGAGAACTTCAGGTGCCTCAGTTGGAAACTACAGTTAAGCAGGAAGAATTCAGGTGATAAATCCAAAATTTATGGTAGGTATCCCAATGTAACTGGGATCCAATCCAATTTTGTGATCTCCAAAACTTGTGCTTCATTCATAATAGTACTGATACTTGTTTTGCTGTACAAATGCAAGTTCTTGCACTAACAATGTATTACAACCACACACAGAATTCTGTGTAACAATCCATGCATCGAAAACTCCAATGCAAGGATGGTTTTTGCCCCAGCTTTAGCCATGCTATGTGTGCATCTCTTAAAGCACAAACATTTACACAGATCCATGGTGCATTCATAAACATAAACAAGGATGCTTTTACTCTATTTCTTAATATTACATATAATGTGCTTTGAGGACTTGGACAATTCCCTTAACCCTATTATGCTAGGATACATGTAACAAAGGTTAGAATTTTCACTGTTACCAAGAATACAATTTAATGACCCTACGCATGGGCTGTTAGAGACACTGTTACGCTAGGTTAATGGTGTTTTCCTGCAAAAGCCAATTACTTCAGGCTACAACTATAACCTATTTAATAGTAATAAGTCAGGGTTGCACAAAGATTTCCATCTTTTATAATTATATTTAGGAAACGGGTGAGGGGAAATATGAAAAGTGTCGCTGATAATACAAGGCATCAGAAGGAAAACATAGATGCAGCTGCTCTAATAGGCAGATAATTGCTAGGAGGAGGATGTCTTTACTATTACAAAACCCTCTTCTGAAGCCAGAGATGGAGGAAATAAAAATATTTCAATGGCCACTTTAGCAAAACAACTAAAAATAGCTTTCAAAATTCTCCCCAGCTTCAAGTATTGGTAGCATGGTTGGGTTTTTTTCTCTCTCACCTCTCAATTGTCTTGGTTTTTTATTACTTGGTTATTCCTCTTTCAAAACTTGTTCTAAGAAAATACATTTTTTTTTTTTTAAATCGACATGTTCTCTTCTTTCCTAAAAGGACAGTGATACTGAGGAAATCACATATATTTTCCATTCAGTAGAGGTCAGTTAAATCCACTGACCCATTGATTTTTCAGCTATCAGGTAACTATAAAACCTCTAGGTTCTTAGCAACACATGGAAGAAGAAAAGAGTTTTATTCATATTCTTCTCCAGTGAGATGTTCTACTTGGAAATAGATTTTATTTAAAGGAATACTGTAAGAAAAGAAAAAAAAAAATAAAAATCACACTTCAATCTGTTCTCTTCCTGTCTACTATTGTTGAGGCAGCTTCAATGGTTCCCCAGGGCAATTGATCAACTCTCCCATCTTCTGCAGCTCTCTGTAACAGCTCCAGAAAAGAGAAGCAACTTTTTTGAGAAACAGATTTATGAAGCTACAAAGTGGCAGGAGAATCAAAAGCAGATGTAGTATTTGAAACTACTTTTAACCTTTTTAGCTGACCAGACCTCAAGTTGACCTTGGGCCTTTAACTTGGACTTGCTTTAAATTTTCTAAACCAACTACTATTTCCATTCTATTAACAGGCTAAAAGGATAAAATGCAATACATACTTGAGCTCCTTTTAGATAGCACTGTACCTATAGAATAGTACCCTAATATAAAATATCTGAACAATAAAATCTTGGCCTCACTGGTGTTATTAGATTTGCCATCAACTTAAGGAGTCCAGATGTGCTGCAATAATACAGAATATAAGATGCATGGTGTTTTAAAGATCTGTGTAAGCCAGTGACTTCAGTAATGACAGTGTAAGCAAAGCTGACAATATAGCATATATCTAAATAGCATTCACACAGTTTCTCAATCCATAAGAAGTTTTGCAGACAGAAGGAGTATCAGACAAATTTTATTAGGTAATTATATATGATTAATTGTGCTGTTCTGAATATATGAAGATTATTCATCATCTTTCTCATGATTCCTTTCACAACTTGCTGGTATGAATCTATATTCTGGTTTTATTTGCCATTTCTTTTATTTGGTGGTTTTGTTTTTTTTTTTTTTTTTTCAATCTATCATCAGAGAAACAGGATCTTTGTCTGGTCAGCAGACTTAATTTTACTTGTCTTTTAGTTCTTTTAGTAATGAATGGAGTTGAGCTCAACCTTGGGAATTATTCATCACATCCTATATGTGCCCATTTTTGTCTTCTGATTACAAAACTGTTAAAGAGAGAGTAGAAGTGACTTGTGCAGGACATACTGTAGCTGATTAGCTGACTGGGAAATACAATTCAGATCATCTGACTTCCATCCACTGACCTACATGCTCATTAACTGTCTCTAGAGTAGATAATGGATCCTATACCCAAGGAAATGAAAGAGGATCTTTCGCCATGAAGTTCAGGTCTTAAGCAGGAGGATGTTCCACTACAAGGTCTCACTGAGGACTTATTAAAAATAGATTGAATAGAGGATTCACCTATGCTGCCAAACAGGCAAATTTTCCATATCTGTCATCTCTACTGGGCTTCTGATAATATGCTTAGATTTTCTTTTCATTTTCTTTTGCATTTGACAGGTGAGGGAAAAAATGGGATAGGGAAATCTCGCCACTGAAACATTGTCTGTTCCTGGCCTTTCATTCTGATTAAGAACTTTCAAGTAAAAAAAATGATAAGAACTCCCAAATCTTCCACTGGAAATTCAGCTTCCACATAGCTCTGACCTTTATGGTATGCAGCTTTTGCATTTCTGTTCCCTCCAAGAAAACTGTGTGAGACTCAGAACGTTATCTAAACAAATCATCAAACATCAGGCTTACCAAGCAAAATAATTAACAAATGTCTGTCTAAATCCTCTCTCTTGCATTGGGGGGAGGGGGGAGAGAAAGAAAAATACAAGAAATCCAGCAACATTCTTTAATGAGTGGAGAAACACCTCATATAACAAGATGACCAACCTGTTTGTTTTATCAAAAATGATCTGTGCCTTGATTAAATTGGGAGTAAATAGAGGCTTTATAGGCTCCTTAATCTCAGGGAAAAAGCATAATTAGAACCAATGACTAGAAGCTGAAGCCAGACAAATTTCAGTTTGAATCGTAGCTGATCACAAGTAAAAAAAAATCATTTTTTACCTAAGCCATCACACTAAATGTTATTTAACATCAGCAGATGTTTTTCTTTTAATGTGTTTTGCCTTCAGTTAGTAATAAATATCTATAAATAAACAACTCCCAAGGTACTGTTTTATCTATTCACCTATCCAAATTAAAGCCAAACTGAAATTCTTCATTTGAAGGAAGATTTCAAACTTATATATATTCAATGCTGTCAGATCTGAGTGAATAAACACAACTTCTGTTCTCATTAAGAGAAGGTGGGGCAAAAATAACTGGTAACTCAGCTACTGCAAGAAGATACAGATTTATACAACAGTTATAGGTAACATAACACTGGAGCTATACAAGAAGGTTAGAAGGCTTAGCAAAGACCTGAATAAGTAATTCCATTGAATTTTCAGGAATTGGACATGATTATTACTGGTTTTCCAGGAAAAGTATGAAAGGGAAAGTTTTCAGCACATTATTTCTGTGATATCAGCTTTTTGGAAAAACAAGGACTTATCCAAAGGTATTGCCTTGAAGATGGTACTTTTCTATGTAAAAATAAGGCTTACTTATTGTTGTTGGGTTTTGTTTTTTTTTTTCCTCAGGGTTAATATTCTCAATCACAGATGCCTTGTGCAAAGAACAGCACTAGAAAACTCAGAAAACTCATAGATCCCAAAGCAGAGTATTTCCATACAAACTGGCTTCTAGAAATGGTCCCTGGAAAGCTACACTAATATCCATGTCATGCCCTGGAATTATTTGGATTGTATTGTTTGACATGGACCAACAGCCTTCCTGGGGCCCTTTGAACAGGTTAGCAACTCAGGCGAATAAGGTCAGCACCCAGGCTGAGTGTTTCCTAGGCCTGCTTAGCTCAGTAGTACTAGATGAAACTCAAGCTCCATCTCCTCCAGCACACTGTTTCCGATCAGATCAACTATATACACATCAATTCTTTCCACGTGCTTGTTAACTTGCTCTTTAAAATGTTTTGAAGATGCCTCAACTACCCTAGATCGTCTACTTCAGTGTTTAGCTATCTTGCAACAAAGTTTTCCTTCATGGAATAGACTCCACAAGGATACATGAACAGTAACGTATTCACAGAGATTAAGGAAGCCCAGGGCAAGCAAGATGATAACCTCTCAGGACCTGTTTTAAAATGAGGATATAAACCTCCACTAGCCAGTTATGTGGGGTTTTTTACTCTTCTCCACAGCACCTTAGTTTTTATTCATTGTGTGAACAGGCAGCGTTACTTTCAGCTTCCAGCATGATGAGACCTTTTTTCACTTTTTTGTCTTAAGTTGCAAGAAATATATTTATTACCTATTAGTTAATGATCCACTACGTCCAAATTTCTGCTTCATCTCATGAGATATATTATTGGATGCCTTAATTTCCTGTTTAGATATTGAAAAGTTTATAATTGTCATACCTAAATTAATTTGCAAATTTGCATATGTTCATGGTTTACTTTAATAAGTATCAAAGTGAAAACTCAGTACAGTAAATTCATTCCCTACAAACAAAATCTCATTCTCATACTTGAACCGTTACTAACTCTGGCCAAAATAAAATAAGATTTTGTGCTTCAAGGGCCACAGGTTGGGATTTATTCGTCTGTGCTCTCCATTGTATTAGGTGTATCTTAGGAGAATTGTCCCTAATGCAAACATCAAGAATATGAAAGCAGCAGTGGCTCCCCTACAGACATTTTCATTGAAATGCAATACAGTAATGAATCATGCAGAAGCTGCATTAAAAAAAAAGTCCATATTTTTCACAAAATAGAACTCACATGCATTTCTCCTTCTAATAAAGTATTTGCTAACTTCACACCTTAGACATTTTTGTGTGCTGGCACATAGCGCAGAGATATTAAAGTGGCTTCTCCCCATACTCCAGAAATGTCACAAGTAGCCTGCTGTATGTTTTAGGTGTGATGGTTTAATTATGAATGAGTTATCAGAGTTGCCTGAGGATTATTCCTTTTTTTTTCCTAATCGGAAATAACTTGGCATGGAAACAGATATCAGAGGAATATGACTTGCTCCAATAAAAAAAAAAAAAACAACAAACCAAAAAAACCCAAAAAAACCCAAAAACAAAACCGTAAATTTGCCTACATAGAAAAATCTTTTCAGACCATTATGTAAATATTAAGTGCATAGATGTGTCATTAAATGAGAAGCAAAAGCAAGACAGTGCCTAACTGGCATTGTTATCAATACTATGCCTGCAGATTTTAAATCCTGTTTCACAAATGATATTGCAATGACTCTAGGATGAAAATAAGTCTATATTTCAGAGCCAGCTAGAAGATGATGGAATTTAGAAACAATAAGACTCTGCATCTACCTGTACCAAGAACAGAAGGAACAGAGAGTATTGAACATGGTTATGTTCCAGGTACCATTTATGACTGTCAAATGCCCTGCTAGCATCAACTGTTATGCATCTACATGTGAAGAAAGCACATTCCTTACATTGTCTCATTTTCAACTGTTTTGCCACAAGCAGAAAAGAAAACAAACTCAAAAGAAAGTGAAAGTTGAATCTTTTCTCTAGCCCAAGAGTTTAACTATCAGTTATACTTTTTTGCCAGCAGCCTGTGTTCTGTGTTAGAAAGACAGAACCAATAAATCTAGATGGTGTATATGCAGGGGAAGTTATTTTTCAGATTGGGAAAGTGGTGCTGAGGCCTCTTTCCTTACGATTTTTTTTTTTTTGAAAGTAATTTCCAGTAATACATTAAACTGAAATTCAATTACAAAGCAAATATATCTCAGCTAATGTGAAGACTGGCTGGGCTAGCAAAGAGAAAGAAAGGGAGGACAGACTTACTGAACACCAAAAAGATTGTCTGTTGTGAGAAGGCTTATTTCTAGGGTTATTCCCTGATACTTGAAAATCTAGGCGGCACTTAAGTGGACAAAGCGGCACTGAAAACTATTTCTAAATTCTTCACAGTAAACTCAGAACTAAGAGAACAAATTTAGGTGGCTTTGTTATGGTACTTAATGAGAGCGAGAAATAAAAATTAAATGCCTCTTCATAACCTCAGTAATATGTTATACAATAATGCTTTGTTTTTATTGTGTATTCAGAAAAGACCATTCATGTGTGATTTTCAGTTTTGAAAAATAGAGAAACCTAAGTGTACATGAAACACAGCATGCTTGAAGAAACATACAAGTATATGTGTGTGTATCTCGGGTTAGAACAAAGACTTTTTTTTAACTAAATGGTTTTGAAAATAAAATATATTTTCTGGAAAAAAAAAAAAATCCCAGTATATTGCTTTTGGAGAAATATATAGACCCAAAATAGGAAAGTTTACCAGAAGGGGGAAAAATAAAAAGGATTTGTTGTTCCTCAGAGAAGCTGTAATTTGCTCTTTGCATCCTATTATCTTCTGTAGGTGAGGAACTTCAGCAGAACGGTAGCTTCCACAGCACCTGGTCCTGGGTGCACAGCGTCTGACTGCTGTCACAGACTCCAACATGTAGTATGAGAAACTACGGAAGAAAATAACAGACATTTTCTAGGAAGTTTTCAAATTCTAATCCCTCAAAGTAATTCTCAGATCACATGTAACCAACATGAAATTTTGTCCCGTCCTAATCTCACACCCTATAGATACCGGAATAAGCAATGGCAGGAAAAATAAATCATAACTCTCCAAATAGACAGAGATTCATAGATCACAGATTTACATGGTAATTCTTTCTTGTCATGACCTGCTTTGTATACTCAATGTAATAGGTACACTCCATGACAACAGACTCATAAAACTTAGATATTTGGACAGCAATTAATTTCAAAAATATAATGTGAAAAAAACAGGTAAATTATGATAGCATTTAACAGCTTCCTAAAAAAATGTCCTTTTCAGTTCTGAAGCATGTTATTCCTCTTCTGAAACAATTTATCTATCATTCTTCTGAGTCGTTCATCATATCTACCTCCAGTTTCTGATTTATAAATTTCCTGAAGATCTGTTTTCTATAATGCCCACCAATCCAGTCAATAATATCTTGGTCAGTATTAAGCATGCCTAAATGTACAACAGACAGATTCCACGGAAAGACAAATACATTAAAATGTCATCTGGCATATAGAGCTGAGGTTCAGCCAAATTCACTTTGTGCAAATTTAACTTGTGTTAAGCCAACCAAAATGAATTATTATCACAGAACAACTGACAGATGACGAAAAGGTGAAAATAAACATGAGGTTAATTAAATCTTTGACTGGTAAGAGAATGGATAATACACTTATTTGTTGGCCATGCTGTTCTTACTAGAATAGGAAAAGCATTCAACATATTCTGTTTCCAAAGGAAGAACAGAGGTCATGAATTTTAAGACAGTTATGAGGTAGTTCTAGGAACAGTTAGCAGATCATATCAGCATCTAAGTAACATGAATTGGGAATCTTCTACCATTATGATTTTTTGACATAAAATTCAGTTTCTGAAGGAACAAAAATTCTCTGGGAAGATGTCGATTGTCCACCAGAGATGAATAAAAATGTAGTATTTTACTGGGAGTCTAATTGACTAGGATATTTTGACTACCTAACTGCCTCAAAATATCTCACTTCAGTCAGATTAAGCAAGTATCAAACACCATTTTGTTACGCTATATCTCCTAATATGTACAGTAATTGTCTCCCTTTTTTAGCTTGTCAAAGTCCTCAGAAGACATTTTTCATGAAGCACTGCACCATTTTTCTTGCAACCAAGCTCTGCTATGCTTCATGGAAACATGTCTCTCAGATGCATTAAAAGAAATAGGATCCCATTAGGTGAGGAGGAAAAACAGTGACTAGATCTACATTTTCATGAAGTATTAATTGTAATATGATAAAGGTACATCAAAGTACATGGGAAGACGACTTATTGCTAAGATTAATTTAAATGAAACCTCTTGGGTCAATTGGCATCACTAACCATTTAGATTTTATGAATAACAGAACATTATACTTCACTTTTCCCAAAATATTTTTTAAATTATTTTCTTTAGAAATTGATTTTCCCCTCCCAATTACTGAGATGTTAATATAGTCTGCAGAACAGACAGTTTGGATAATACCAAGTCTGACTGATAGCTTCCAGTACAGCTCCTTACTGATCTTGGATAGAGCTATGAGAAGTATGTTACAGCCAACGCTACCCTAACATATGGAAACAAAATGTTAGCTCTGAAGTGCCCAATGATAGCTGTTGATTTCATCTGAATTTACCAGCATAAAAGTATCTGGTCTATGGGAACTGTCTAGATTCCCTCTATGGTTAATGAAAGGAGGTAGTGGGAGGCTCATTCTTCTGGGTGAGACTTCTCTTTTTTTCTGTCTCTCCCTTTCCACAATAAGAGAGCACCTCTGTGACCTCTCTACAAAATACCAGATTTTTTGGTTGCATCCTGGGCTGCATCAAAAGAATTGTGGCCAGCAGGCCAAGGGAAGCGATTCTCTCCCTCTACTCGGCTCTTGTGAGACCCCACCTGGAGTACTATGTTCAGTTCTGGGCCCCCCCAGCGTAAGAAAGACAGAGGAGGGCCGTGAAGATGATCAGGGGGCTGGAGCACCTCCCATACAAGGACAGGCTGAGAGCTGGGGCTGTTTAGCCTAGAGAAGAGGTTCTGGGGAGACCTTATAACAGGCTTCCAGTACTTAAAAGGGGGCTTACAGCAAAGCTGGAGAGGGACTCTACTCTCACTACATCAGGGAGTGTAGTGATAGGATGAGGGGTAATGGTTTTAAACTGAAAGAAGGTAGATTTATATTAGATATTAGGAAGAAAGTCTTCACCATGAGGGTGATGAGACACTGGAACAGGTTGCCCAGAGAAGTTGTGGATGCCCCCTCTCTGGAAACGTTCAAGGACAAGATTGCATGAGACTTTGAACAAACTGATCTAGGTGGAAGGTATCCCTGCCTATGGCAGGGGGGTTGGAACTACATGATCTTTATGGTGCCTTCCAACCCAAACCATTCTATGATTCCATGGTTCTAAACTAAGTCTAAGCAATTTCTGAAATAGGACACAGGCACTCTGAAATTGAACACAGGCACTTTTGAAAATATTGCCCTTTATATCTTTTGAGAAAATCATTGTCTTCCTGTCAAACCTAAAAAACAGATGAAAACGCAAAGTGCTGTGTTAGGTAGCTAACATAGTCAGCACTACAGTCACTTGAACTGAAATTTCCATTTTAATTTTCCCAGAGTAACTTTCCTGAACTGTCTCTTTCTGTTGTTCTTCTCATTTTGAATTAAATAGCAGTTCCTCTTGAATGACAACCAAATGCTGTGTCCTGTAGAGCTGGCTGTATCCACTCATGCAATTGTTGAGTCACCTATCACTGAGGGATCCAACAACCCTGCCTCTTTTACTTTCATGTTCCTTAGTCACTTCAATTTGCAGCTGCACTTCTGTTAAGGCTTTCTGTTGTTTCTTCCTCACTTTCCTTCTCCCTCCCCTGGTGGTTATATTTATCTCTGACCTTCATGCTATTTGCTAGGTTTATTTTTTATTGTTGAATTTCAGTCCTCAGTTTCTTTTTCTATAAGATGGTCTTTGCTGAGCCATACTGTGCAACAGCAGCTTTCTTTTCTGCCTCTCGGTTCAGCACTGCTCTTGCTTTATGGGAGGGCAGCCGGGCTCTCCTTTCTGGGTTGGCATTCTAATTCATACCAGTGTAATCAGGGGTAAATATATTGATCTTCTGTGAAACAGATCATATTTTCATGTGAAAAGAAGAGTCCATGTATGACAAAGGAACCATTTCAGAGCTGTAAAGGAAATTTTTGTGTCACTTGTCTTATCCTCTGTTTTTCATTCTATGAGTTTAAGCGATACACCAAGGATGCTGTGTGTTAGGGATCTCATGCCTTTCCACCCCTGGCACAGAAGGAACTAAATCAGTCAGTCAAGACTATAAAAGGTTCTGGGGTTTAGATATGAGCTAAAATCAAGTATCACTGAACTCGCTAAAACCCCAGATGAAGCTGCATTATACAACCTGTCAAAATGCCTGTCATTTAAGAACTGACCAAAAAAATTACACCAAACGTTAATTGATTGAAAAAGGCAAATTCCTATATTTTCAGACTCCTTTTTAATTTTTTCATTTTATAACCATAGAGTGAATTTGTCAGGTTTTTAAAAGGTTAAGATAGCTAGCATGAAATGCAACTAGCTACAGATGCTCTGGGAAAGCAAAAGTAAGCATTAGCTGATTCCAGACAATTTTTTCCAAAAATTATATGCTCAAAACAATGTAATTCCAGTCAAGACAGAATCTACTGATTGTGCTTCTAGTGTCTTTTGTTAAAGAATAACAGCAGCCTTTCTCTCCTCTATCCCTCCTTCCCCCTTTTTCTTGCATGAATCAGATTTTTGGCAAAGGGGCTGCACCCTCCTCCTATCTAAAATTTCTCCCCATATGCTGAACAAGATTTAACCTTTTGTACCCATTTTGTACCACATCCGCTGTTGTACATTGGGAAAACAAGCAGTACAACGCTGAACAGAATGGTAATTATAGCACTGGCTCCCACCCCAAGCCTTTCTACAAATGTGCCTGTGCATGCACACACACACAGAATCAGAAGGAGGGAGAAAAACATTGATATTGAGAAACTAGCTACAGTTTAACAGAAGTGATCCATGGAGTTCACTTTCATTTGAACTGTTTCCTTCAGAGGGAGATACCTGCTTTGCCTCGGATGCACTTGGTGGAGATTTACAGTGATGAGACTGCGTCTCATACACTAGCACTACCTGCTCTTTTCATGAGGATGGCACATCCCCATGTATGCATGATTCACAGAAGCTGTTGCTCCATTATAATCAAAACACACAAATTGTTTGCGGTAGATCAAACCGAAGACCACCTGTTCCTTGCAGGAGGCTGCAGCCCTGAGTGAGCTGCCGCACTGTGAATCAGATCATGAGTCAGTCAGAAATTCAGTCAAAGAAGTCAGGCTGGCAACTGCGACCCCAGACCTGGCTCTTGGCTCCTGAAATCCCAGAGGCAAGGTTTCCAGCAGACAACTTTGAGAAATTCTACAGTAAAAAGTCATATTCTTTGCATGACAGCCAAGAATGTAGATATCACATGCACTCACTATTATCTGAACTGTATTGAACCTCCAGATTTGTAAATTTGTATCTTTAATAAATTGGAAATATGTAACACACTGTCTGTCCCACCACTCAAGTCCCTTTTTATAAAGATTTATAGAAACTTACAGCCTTCAGATACAGAGGTTAACTACTTAAAAATTTGCTGATACAAGGGCTTCTCTCCCAGTCCATGACTCCAATCTTGCAAAAATGGTCATATCTGAATTCCTTGAGACTACTATCATGCTTAGAAAATGAGGGCTTATTTATTCCTCTAAAATACTTTGCATACTTTTTAGCCCAACACAGTGTGTGATTAAGGTGACTAATCATCTACCTAACAATGCAAAATTTAAATATTCAATGGGCAAATCTTTTTGGGAAAGAGATAACTGCCTTATACAGACATTTTAATCATTTAAAAATCAATTCCAAAATAAATCATATTATTTTCGTAATTTGCAAATTGAAGATGTCTAACTTCTGTGAATAAATTTATTTCAGTAAGGAAGAGAAGCTTTATTCTGAAGGTACTGTCAAAAAGTTAAAACTTCATGATGAGAAACTTTGTTTTTTCTAACACATATGTCTACCTTGGATACCAGTATCTCTAAAGAATCCTTAAAAAAAAAAAATAAGGATTTTAGCCCCAAACTTTCATTTTATCCTCAAACGTTAGCTGGAATGTGGGGCTAGGAAGCTGTGAATAACCTAAACCACCACTGTCTGTCATTGTTCTTCCAGTAAGGGAGGAAAAAAAAAACATTAGGGAAAACTTCAATAACAAAATTTCACAAAAAGTAAAATTGCACTTTATTATTCACAAAAATTAAAAAAACACAAAGCAAAAGAAAGTAAAATCAGATCGTCCTGGCTAAGCAAAACAGTAAAAGGCTCACGCATGTATGTGTATACACACACACGTATAAATAAATTCTCAAATTTATTTGAGGCCTTCTGTTGCTAGATAACTACTGCTTCTACACACAGAAAACAATTGGGAATACTTTGGTATAATTAAAGACAGAATTTAAAGATTATTTTCCTTCATGATGGTATTAATTATACATTTTAAACAAGAAACAGGATTGTTGCTCTTAAGAATTATGCCCTAAAAGTTTTGTAAAACATGACTTTTCAGTGATGAGCTAAAGATCTTCCTTTCTACTTTTTTGCTGCAGGATTGACCCACCCTAGTTTCCTTGACTTGTTTTCTCATTATATGGAATATCTATTGCCTAAAGGGGCTCCATTCACCACCCTTTTTCAGCCCACCACCTGTGAGCTCCAAGCTCAAAAAGGGCTGTGTGTTTCTAACGCATTACACTGTTTTAGTTGTTTATATCCAGTGATTACGTACTTCTGCTTGTGTTATCTGTCTGCTTAGGTCTTCACTAATGAGCCAACAAAAACCCACCTAAATCTTCATACCATAGAGCCATTTAACACCCACCTCTTACTTGCAGTCACTGGGCTATTCCCAAATCAGCACCTCCTTCCTAAATCATGCGGTCTCATCGGCATCTATTGGTTCAGGCCTTATCCCAGACAACCAGGACAAGAAGAAATGTACTGTTGCCGTGGTTTAACCCCAGCCAGCAACTAAGCACCATGCAGCTGCTCACTCACTCCCCCCTTGGTAGGATGGGGGAGAGAATCAGAAGGGTAAAAGGGGAAAACTCTTGGGTTGAGATACAAAGAACAGTTTTGAGATAGAAAGAACAGTTTAATAATTGAAGTAAAATATAATAGAACAGTTAAATAGGTAAAGCAAAAGCTGCGCATGCAAACAAAGCAAAACAAGGAATTAATTCGCTACTTCCCATCGGCAGGCAGGTGTTCAGCCATTCCCAAGAAAGCAGGGCTCCATCACACCTAAGGGTTACTTGGAAAGACAAACATCATCACGCCAAACACCCCCCACCCCTTCCTTCGTCTTCCCCCAGTTTATATGCTGAGCAGGATGCCATATGGTATGGAATAGCCCTTGGGCCCGTTTGGGTCAGCCCCCCCGGCTGTGCTCCCTCCCAGCCCCCCTGCGCCCGGCAGAGCAGGGGAAGCTGGAAAGTCCTTGACCAGTATAAGCACTACTTAGCAACTATTCAGCAACAGCTTAGCACTACTTAGCAAGACCCAAAACATTCTCATCCTAAACTCAAAACACAGCACTATACCAGCTACTAAGAAGAAAATTAACTCTATCCCAGCTGAAACCAGGAAAACTGTACATCTGTTGCCTGTTTACTCTGCAGGTGAATATATGTCCTGAATTACCATCCTGCTTGGCTGGAAGTAGAGACTTACAACTAGATTTCATGCAAACCACAGTTATCGCCTGACCATGAAGCTATGAAGTAGTGTGGACTGGGCTTCTTTCACTGTCTTCTGCTTAAGTTGTTATGGTGCTGCAAATAAATCATTTCTTGGACTTGTCTCTCCCATGTCCCAGCTGAGCACCATAACTACGAGCCTATAAACTCAGTGTTTCATTCTTAATCTTTCATTCTCATCTGTGGTCCAGTGAATGCTTAATTAAACACACATTCAATAGCAAATTACACTGGCAATCAGTCTCAGTCTGAAACCACTGGGAGCCATGTAAGTCTGTTATTGGGACTCAGATCAGAATAACTTTGACAAGTCCATTTGTTTTCTCTCTCATACACTTGTGTCCTTTCTTTACCAGGAATCTCTCTAGAAAAAAACATGCAAATCAATCTTGCCACTGGCAATTAATAAGGTTGATAACTATAAATTCATAAACCTTGTTCATCAGGATCGAACACAGAAGCATGCTCATGTGCAAGATGTTGATGCAGAGGAACATGTGTATAAACTACTCATTAACGGTAAGGAAAAATGAGAGATTATTTTTAGCCTGTATTTAATAATAAAGTCTGCAATAACCATTCCCATACAATAAATTATCTTTAATGTGCAGAATATTAGCAGAATGTCTCATTATGCTCCACACCTTTATCCTTTTAAAAGGAGGAACTACATTTGAATTTCTCAAATTACATTTCAGATGAGAGATATCTCATGCAAGAGAGTTAGATCTTGACAAATGAGGCAAGGTATTAATTATTGCAGTGTTTTCCCTATTGTGGGAGAAGTATTAAATCATAGCATCAAACATATTATCTAGCAATATATGAATAAACTTAGGTAAGAGTATGTGCAGGTTAATTAAAATAATTCTCTAATTTCTTACTCAAACTTTGATATTATTGAATATACTATGAAAACACTTCCTAGTTTGACTACCATGATAAACTAGCCAGAGATGCTAGTGGCAAAAACTTTATTTACTATCAACCACTCCTGCAAGCTTGGATTTTTTGACTCAGACTGCACATTTAACAAAAATTTGGTACAACATTCTGGTCCAGAGAAGTCAACAGGAGGCATGATATTGATCATAACAAGGCCAGGATTTTACTTCCTGTACTTCAGGGAGGAGACAATTTAAGATGCTTTTTGCAGGGATTGATGAAACTTTCATCAAAATCAATATTTGCAGCTCATTCCATCAATCTGTGAACTTGCCACAAATTATTTATCTGCTTATTTTTGCTCAATATGTTTAATAGCTACCTGAATTTCTGATAATACATCTTGCAAATTATTATCTCCTTTCTTCTCTTAACAGTGGCTTATTAGGTGACCCTCTCATTCTCCACTAAATAATTTCTTTTGAAATTGTGAGAGGGGAGCAAGGGAAGAGACTGTCAAACAACTGATGAAGTGTTTTGCAAATGCAGAGCTTGTCCCTAGGTCTTGTCAAGAGGAGGATTCCCCCATCTTAACTGGGATCATTTCTACATGTTTGTCAGAAATAGAAATGATGAGAAATGTTGGTTTAATTAGTTCAATACAGTTAAATCTTAGCAAAAAAATCTATGGTCCCCGGCACTCTGCCCAACAGAGGAATTTACAATCAAGCACAGACATCTATGCAGACTTCCATTTTAGTTCAGTAATTTCCCATACCCACAGATACTGCAGGCTGTGCAATTCCCAACAGTATTTAGACCTTGAGCTCATTTCAGTAAGGTATGACATTTTGTATAAATGTTACAGGGCAACTTTATGTACTTCAGAAAATTTAATTTCATCCTCCAATTTAAAAAGAAAAAAACCCACTCTCTCCTCATAGCAGCTGACACCAGCAGGACTAATCAACCTGGCAATTTTCTAATCTGCACTAATGACAACGGTGATTAGCTGCAGGCCAGCTGGGTCACTAAATAGTTGATTTATATCATATTTAAAATGAAAGCTCAGAAAACAAAGGGCTTATACTTATCTCAGTCTCCAAAATTAAAGGTTGAATCTGACCTTGGGGGTTGGGGGCTTTTTTTTGGTTTTGTTCTTTACCTAGGATACTTGAGGCTCTTTATGTTCATTGACAATACCATATGGAAGTCCAGTTCCACTGAAAAGAGGAGCTATGTAAATTAAAGAATAAGGAAAACAGGGAACCATTTTACTCCTTTACTAAATCTGTTTTATTCTTTTCCTACTGAAATACAGGTATTTCAGCTAATTGCGATGTAGTGGCATTCCTTCACTTGTCTTGTTCAATAAACAGAATCCCAAGTTAATTGATTTCATATTTTCATGACACTGAACTAAGATTAATAGAAAACACTGCAACTTTAAACTGCTAAAAAGCCCTCTTCCAGTTAGGCAATGGTAATTAGTACTTCGATTTTGCAATAGGGTGAAAATCTTTATTCTATATCTTGCACAGACTTATAAAATGTTCATTTGGATAGTCCAATAGTCACAAATTGTTTGTTTTACCTTATTGTATTGGAAGCTTATGGCATTAAATCAAACTTATATAAAAGATCAATGAATTATTAAACTTTTTAAAGGAAAATAAATGGAAAAACAATGACATTCATCTTCACCTACTGAATGATCCAAAGAAATGAGACTTCATCTGATTATTTTAGAGACAGAAACTAATAATTAAACATTTTAATTAACAGCAGCCTCTCTCTTCTAAGACTAGGGGAAAAAAATGGGGAAAATTTTCTAGAGAACTGTAAGTATTAAGGCCAAACGACACAACTGTGAAGGTGCTTGGTTTACATATTTTGAAGTTCCATTGGATTGTAGGTAAATTCCTTTTTTCAGTATTTTTTACACACAGTTGTAGAAAAATCTGTGGTAGCTTCTTGGGAGAAGTGACGACAGTATCGGTGATAATCCAAACTACATGACCTTTTTCAAGTTTCACACTGCTGAAATGAATTAACAAACATGTTTTCCCCAGTGTTCCACATGCTAATAAAATGCAGAAAGTCAGCACCTCTCCCTCTGTCTCTGAAATTAAAACCGTCTATAACTCTCATTCTTCATCTGTCTAGTCAGAACAGGAGTGCTGTTAATTCAAAATAGAGAACAACCTCCATGAAGAATGGTGAGACACTAAGTTGAAATAGTTTTTTGCATTTTTCAAGATGCAAACTCTCATTTTTATTTTGTACTAATACATTTTACTGCTACAGTATGTTCTTCCATTAATGCACAGTTATCAAATGATGTGCAGGGAAAACACAATGATGGCTTTTGCATAAGACAAGGATGTACTGTGGTGCTTTAGTATGTGCAATAGAAGGAAGACAGGTCATATCTCTGCTATAACTGTAGCAGTAAGAAAACCACCTGACAAAATTATCTGCCTAATTTTACATGCCCACAGTTAGACAACCACATTTCTGCTGAGTTATTTGCAGACCAGTTCTGCAAAGTACTTGATCATTTGCCAGTCTGAAGAGACGTAAAAAGCCAAATGGCCTATTTAGATGTTTCAGTGCAGTTCCAAGCTTAGATTCTCTGCTGAGAACCATTACATCCTTGTCTATGCTCAGTCCTCAGTCTTTACTGCAGCTATTTCATTGCTCTGAAACTAAGCTACCTGTTTCTTTGCCTAAGATTTTGGTTAGGAACAGAAATACTGTCATACTAGACTGAGGCAAGGTCTACCTACTTCATCATCTCTGCCAGCATCCAACACTACAGAAAAAAAGGGAAGCAACCAGACTTGAAACAATCATCTTCCTCCATTTATTCATCTACAAAAGCCTCTAAAGGTTGAAGCTGGAGGTTTAATATCACTTCTATATTTTTCTTACCCTTAGGTTTACTCTGAATACTCCTATTTTTCATCTACATTTTTGCATCTTGCTATTTTTTTGCCCTCAACAGCTTCCAATACCAGAGTTCAACACTAATTGTACATTGTGTGGTTAAAAAGAAATGTATTTTCTTTTTCCAGTGTTAAGCTAAACTCCTTTTTTCCCCATGTGAACTTTTATTGTTTCTTGTCGTCTTGACCACCCAAGACAAAAGTTTGAAAATAACAGCATAGACATAAATAGCATTTACAATAGTGAATCAGAATGACTTGCCTAATTCACAGAGATATTTTCATAATTATCAGTATATGTATTCATAGACATGGTATGCTGAAAAGCCCAGTCCCACTTCATTGAATTCAGTGAACTTGAATGCACGCTTCTGTGAAATACTTTGAAGATTAAAGTCTAATATGATAAAAGTTAAGTATTAATCATCAGCATCTAAACCTTTTTTTTAAAGGAAAAAACAATGCCATACATTAAATTGATTCCTGTTATCAGAAACAGTAACAGTGGTAACAAGTTAATGCCTACCTTCTGGAAAAGGTTGATGTTACCATCCTGCTATTAGAAGAGATGAGGTCTGGGACCTCAACAAAATATTCCTTTTACTTCAAATAAAATCGACTAACATAGATGTAGACACACTCTTCCTAACATTGCTAAAATTAAAGATTGTTAATAGTATTCCAGCCCTCTCCAAAAAATTGAGACTCAAGGGTGGTATAATCACATAAAAAGAAAACAACCTTCCATCTGTCTCTGTGGCTGAGTAGGAGGCCGGAAAAACTGGATCAATTAAGAATAATAAAGAAAAACATCTACCAACATAATTGAGGCACTGGCACTATTATAGAGAAGATAATCCAATATTATCTTCTGACTCCCTTCAAAGAAGATGCTCTTGTCTGCAGATATTTTAAAATAACTAAGTGCACTATCAAACCACAAAACCATTTAAAGGAGAATGCTGAATAAGCCTTTTGGGATTAGAATAAGCTACTCCAGAATTCTGTGGCAGTCACAGAGCATTTTAAATTATGCTCATAATATTTTTTTTCTCAGGAAGGTTGTGCAATGTACCTTAATGGAGTAGAAATTTGCATACCTAGTATAGAAGTCTGATGAACTGAACAGTACTCAAACTTTTTTTCCCTACCAACGGTACCCTTGTCTTTAAAAAGAGCTACAACACACTACATGCAGGTTCATCTACTAATGAACATGTATTGTTATGGAAATTTATCTTAAATATATATCATAATAGTTGGCATGGCAGGACATGACATGTCAGGAGTTTCGTGAGTTACTTCCAAGGGTATGAAACTTCCCCAGGTATCAGAATGTAGCATTGTAACATCGAGAAGACTCTCTGAGGAGACACCTTTCAAATTATTTTTACTGTAAATAAGACACAATTTCATTGAGAGTATGTCTCCAAAATTACCCCATTGTGATAGAAACTGTTATTCTATGAATTCTGAGATAACAAGAGCAGATAGTGAAAAACCTCTAAGACAGGGGAAAAAACCAACACCATCCACCCTCCCACCCCCCAACATAGTTTCTAGTGCTCTTGAGTACTCGCTATTGTAACATCCAGAGATCCTCTTCAGATCAAGTAGGGGTAAGATGTTCATGCTGACCTCAGCTCTTCAAAAGTTAATGTCACTGCTGCTGAGTCAAACTTTACAGCCAAGACAAAATATGTCACAGTCTTTAAAAGCTACTATCAATATATATCTCATCACTTACTACTCCAAAAAAAGATGTTGAAAAAACAGTTGGGCAATCTCTATTAGGAATATAAACATTTTCTCATAACAATAATCATACATCATCACAGAATCCTGGAATAATGCAGGTTAGAAGGTACCTCAGGAGATCACCTAGCCAACCCCTTCCTCATGCCTAATTCAGTGATGTAGTTTAGGACTTTGTCCAGTTGTGTATTAAAGAATAATTTTGAATATTTTAATCCAGACTGAAACAGAGAAAAATATTCCTGTATGTGTCAGACAGAGTCAGCTACGGACACTGTTAGTGTGCCTATGGGCTTATCTAAAATTTAGCAAACTCAAAAAAATATAATTTAAATTAAAATTTTGTTTATGCACCAGGGGTCTTAGATGTCGCTTCTTTAGTTACACAAATAGTATTCTGGATATAGGAGAGATATAGAAGAACGTGATCCTAAAAACAATTCTTTTTCTTTAATGAAAGATAATGTACTACTTAATCGTACCACAAGACAATATAGAAGTTAGGTAAGAGGATGGATACAAAAACTATGGAAAAACCTTTGATCAATAAAAATCAATCCCCTAGCCAATGATGGTCCACCCAACCAGCTACTGTAGGGTTTTAGCTTTTGTGTGAACGTTTAGGTCAAGTCTACCAAACCAACTATGTTTTGATTCACATAGGAAATAAATCTTTGAGCCCATGGATGAAGCTGAATTAAAACATATACTCCAGAAACCTAAGTAACATCCTTATCACTAATTGCTGTTCAGGCCACAGGACTAGTCTAGTTTCAATGCTGAAGACTTTCAGATTACAACATATTAGACATAGAATATGATTAAAATAACAATTTAGCAAAGCCTACTTTATTCCTCTGACAATTAGAAAACTTCTGATTTACAGTCTGAATTTATCTATGCCCAATGAAATGCCTATTTGCTCTTGTGATAACCTTGTTCCTTAGTTTACATAGCTTTATCTGTTATTTACCCCTGATATATTCGTTGAAAACAGTCATGTGCTCTCTATATTTACATCTAAATTTTTGTAACATCATTAAAGTTAACTAATAATCATCAGTTAGTACTTGTAAAATCTTCTGAACTTGAAAAGGCATATATAACTGTTGAATACCATTTTTTAGCAATAGCCATTATTGTAGAGTAACCTCCTTACCATTTCTTTCCTGAAGAAAATCACAGAGGAGAAATCTTGAGAAATCTTAAGAAATCTTATGTTCTCACTTATATATCTGACTAAGCTGCACAACAAAAATACCAAGCTTGGACTGTTGTGCAAAACCTAGTTGGAGGCTATACTATCAGTAACATTTGCAATTAATTGTAATCATTATGAAACTGATGTTAGTGCTTTTCCTTGGAGTGATGGGCAAAGAGTAAACGCCCTGTTTTTAAAAAAGATACAGATATAAGCGAAGAGGAAATAAGAAAGAAGAAAAAAGTAGTTCCTCAAGAATTTTTGCAGGAAAACCAGTCATCATGAGTAGGCCTGTTTTCATCTTCTCTTTGACCAGAGTCTCTTTTTGCTACTCTCACACTGCTCTGTTCCAAACAGCTGAATGAAAGGGTTAACACACATACTTTCAAAAGCACTTCATCATATATGTATATATTTATTTATGTGTGCCACCATCCTAATGAACTGTCATAGAAAATGCCAGCAATAAATAATCTCAGCCAAGAAAGCAGAGTGCTCATGTTATGGTTTTCAAGTGACATTTTCCATACTGTTTATTAACCTGTCAAAAGCATAAAGTTATTTAATAAAGTAAAATAATTTCTTATTCATGACAGTAATTATGTTAAAAGAAATATTTATATTTGAAGTCTTGATTGATTTCGTTCTAAGAGGACCATCTATTAATATATTTATTCTGGAAAATTACACCGCCACCATCACCCGCAATGACAATGACCTTGTGGGGAAAAAAGTGAAGCTCAAGTACCTTCTCTCTTCTATATATAACATACATTATCACAACAGAAGTTAAATATAATTTCCTTAATGGAAAAAGGATGTCCTTAATTGCTTTATATAAAAATCAATTTAAATAGCAGAAGATGGAAAATGTCAAACCCTTAAAAACTTACTAATTATATTTCCAAATATGATTTACCATTTACAGTTCTGTTATTGACAGATTTAGAAGACAGAGATAATTTCTTGAGTCCAGAGGAGCACTAGTAACTTGTGTTACAAAACATATAAATGGTATATAACAGCATTATATTTTAAGAGATACCACAATACAGTCTATCTAAACTAAGGTGTTTGTCAAAGTTCTATAAAACTTTTCACACTTAAAAGGTACTTTGGAGCTAGATGAAGTACCAGATTTGGGTCGTGAGCTATTCACAGATTTTTAAGACCAGATGAGAGTATAAAATTATCTGGTTTGGTTATGTACTTTTGTGGGTTATAATAAATATGTGCATATTTGGAAATACAAACACACATCACTATTAGTGCTGACAGACTCACAGAGGATGACATGCAACTTTAAAATCCTGGCATTTAGCTTGTCACAGAAATACTGAGCAGCTCTGGTAGCATAGCTTTAATTCACTATCATTTTAGTAGTCTACAGATTCAAATAAATTAATGTTTTCTGTTTAACTGTATGTACCACTGGTAAGGTAATGGCCTTACTGGCTTTTGTGTTGCCAATAATTTCAAAGTTCTGTTTCAAAAAGAAGATATATTGTCCTGCTTATTTATATTAAAATGGCTTGTTGTTTTCCTATATTTTTTCTAACAGCTTCTATAACAAGGCTTTCTCCTTAAAAGAAAGAAACATAAAAACCACTTTACAACACAGCAATCAGCAATATTAAACTCATGACCAAATATACTGCTTTGACAAGCAAAGGTAAAGAAATGAGGCATGAGATCAAAGTTGGGTTCAGATGAATTTACATCTAACTATCTGTGAGGTTAAGTCCAGTCAGACCATCTTGAGCTCCTGGCAAGAACTGAAATAGGTCTTCGAAGCAGGCCCTTTACTATGTAAAAATATGTATGTGGCATTACAAACTGAAATAATGTGTATATTGGAGCTGGCATGGCCAAAACAGAACTCAACACTGAAGAACAGGTTTTCTCCACTGTACAGTTCTTCTCTGGTTGCCAAGAGTTCCTTCCATAATTAAAACCCCCCAAAACCACCCCACACATCCTCCCCATGCATTCTCTATGCTTGAAAAACTCAGGCTATGGGCTGAAGAAAGGCTCAATATCTGTGTTCTTTACATCATGTGTCTTTTCCATCTGATAGCAATTCTACAAGGAAATTCAAAGAAATTAAGAATACAGTGCATCTAAAATTAAAATAAAGGTATGTTTTACACAGCACAGTAGGAGTCCCAGTCTGCTCTTGGTCAGAGCTATGAGGGAGTTCATGCACCTGAATTGGTTGTTGAAATAACAACTGATTCTCAAACTTCCTATTAAAACTAACATCAAGCATGCATCCTAAGAGTTACTTCTTTTCATTCTCACTTGGGTGGCTCATTTACCCTTCTTCCTTCAACTCCAACTGGATTTTGCCTCTTCCGAAGCACGCTAAGGATGTCTACTTACCTCTGCATGTGACTTTGCAGAACTCCTCCTTCCTAAACTTGGTTGATGTCTGCCCACTTTTGCTCTCAGTGTCAGAAGCCTGGAGCTAGAGCAAGCCCAGTGTTATCAGTGCCTTCCTTTTGAATCTACTTCACAGCCAGTGAGTAAATACTATAATTCAGTCAAAGATGGAGGAAGAAGAGCAACATCAAGTTTTAATTAGAAAATTCAGTGATAGTCAACTTTTATTTAAGGTTACCATTTGAGCAGCCCTGCTGACTGAAAGAGTTTCTTCTGACTTATACTAGGGGAGATGAGGCTTACAATATATTTCATGAGAATGACTAAGCGAGGAGGCTGAAATCAGTCGTAAATCTTGTCTGGAACAAGAATGAGAGCAGATCCAGGGTACTAAGGCTGAAATATTATTCTTTTAACTTGATTGGTTTTGTGCTCTAAAAGCTTTTGGGTGAGGGTTGTTATACTCTCACTTTACTAGATGCTCTTCTATAACATAGACATGCCATTACACTCTATGTTCCCTACAGCCATTTTATATAGTGATTCAGTTGCAACACAAAAATGCTCCCCCGCCTCCCAATTGATTATGTTCTTTACAGCTTTTGATGGAAAAGACTGTCCACCTAGTGATACCCTGAAGGTTGCAAGGCACTTCATAACACCGTCAGTCATCCTGTCACACCCTGCTATTAGAAAACCTCCTTTCACTTCTGCCATAACTGGTTTCCACTTCACTTCATGGCACAATGAGTTTTCCTCAAGTCATTCTTGTTAAATTCAGTTCCACAGCTGAGGAAATTAAGGTATACGCACTCTTTACTTTAATCAAAGAACTCTCTCTTTCATATTTTCACCTTCACATAACATCTCTAATCAGATACTATCTTTCATATGGATTAGAATAAAAAATGTCAGGAAAAGGTACCAGAACCACAGCACAGGAAAACATGGGAAATTAGTTGATTCTCAGAAAGCTTTCTCTTCCCTGCCACATACAGACTGATTTAAACACAAAAGTATGATGTTTTAATGTGAAGTCTGGTTATTATTTTTATCATTTAACTTTAAGCATCAGGGAATTCCTCTCAGATGAGATCTAAGAAATCCAGTTTGTCTCTGATTCAGTAACAAAGTTGAGCTCATGTCAGGCTTCTGTCTGGGAATTTCTAGACAAAGGTGAAGATATTCACTGAACACTGAGTTGTCAAGAAATGTACCTTCTTCAAATGATATATCTGCCTGTACCTCCATTTTAGCATCATTTTGAGCCCTTCCCATTAGCCATTTTTTGGTTGGAAATTAGTCAAGAAATGCCCCCTTTGAAATTAATAAGGTTGAATGAAAAAGCAACAGAAGGGTAGCAAATCATGGCCCTTTACTCATATACTTGTATGACAAATGTTACACTATACCTTGAAATGTCAGACTTACTGTTCAAGGTAGCACATTTCTCTTGCAGTGAGTGTTAAGAACTACATCTGTTTTCCAGGCTATTCTTTTTCTGGCTTGTTAAAAATAAAGATGAAATTTCATGTGACTATTTAAAATAAACGCCTAAAACCTGCAATGTAAAAAGTTCATGTTTGTTTAGAATTGTAAAATGGCATATTTAAGTTATCAGAAAATTGGACTGTGTGAAGCTTACACAGACTTATGCTCTATGAGCATTATTCCCAGACAATAGTATTTGAAAATAAATATTATGGGTAGAAATATACAATAAAATAATGCTATTTTTTTTTCTACCAAAGCAAATTAAAAGCTGATATATTAAATAAAATGAAAACAACAGAGCTGACATTTATGAAGAAAATCTTTCAGCTTGGAGCATGAGAACTGATACTGATGTTTTTCAAGCAAAGCAGCATGTCACATTGTCAAGAAATAGCAGAAGCAGTTAAAAATCAATGCAATTCATACTATGTAATATTTTCAATTACTTTGATGGAAATAGATTAGAGATTAGATTGCAAAATGAGCCTAAACAGGGAAACAGCTTAAAACAGGAACTATTCCTGTTTTCCCCTTTTGAATCTTTTTTCACATAAGCAGGAACAGAAATGAAAAACATTCAAGTACATTGCATCTACAGAGTAACAGAAAACAAAAATTTACTGTCACTTCTAATGCAAGTACTAAAGTGTATTGGATGAAGTCAGTATGTGACAGGGTCTCAGTAAGGAGGTGGTATTTCTTTACAGAATGTTACACTGTGAAACTTTTCAGGATATTGTGGATGCAAAATATATTTATGAGTTCAAGAAGCAGTTGAGCCTGTTTATAGTACTATCTGTCCAGGGTTATTAGTACAGAACCATTACCTCTGTCTTGGGAAGTGCCTAGGCAGCAAATCACTGGAGATACTCTGTAGGGTATGATGGAAGAGTATCACTAGATATTTGTCCTGTGCTTACACTCTTCCCTTGGCATTTGCTTTTGGTAACTATTGGAGATAAGACGCTGGAATAGCCATACCTTTGGTAGCTCTTGGTGTTATGTTTTTATGAGAAAGAAAATGCACTACATTCCTGAACTTCTAGAGGCAATGCCTACCACCAGTACCAACTCATGGCCATGCTCTGCTGCAGGGCAGTGTCAGGCAATCGGAATTCCCTCTGCATTCCACCTTGCACACCAGAGAACTTCCAGCCAGCAAACACAGGAACTTGGAGACTCTCTCTACCATGTGGCCTTTCCAGAAATAGAAAGACATTGCCTTGATTATCTATGGGTAGGAAGAATAAAAGAAAGCAAAGGACGAGCTGATAAAGTCATGTTCAAGATTTCCAGGGTAACACAGGAATATTTTGAGCAGGGCCCAAGTCTTAACAACTTTTACTATTGGAAATCCTCTGGCAATCCATGGATATTTTCCTTATTTAGTGGTTAGTCCATGCACTGATCAAGAAATGATGAACAGATAATTAAACAATATGTTATATGGCACAAATAGGAAATCCAGCTTTACTAATGGCATCTCTTCATTATCAAGTGTTTCCTTTCAGTACAGTTGTTTTTATTTCTTTGCTGCTTAACTACAGAAAGTTCAGTTAAAGCAGGATGTGCAACAAATCTGTCTCCTTAACAAGCTCCTGTACAGCAGGAGTCTTCGCAGGCTCTGTTTATATGGACAGCAGCATTTTTAGTTAATCTCATACTAGCTTTACCAATCTTCTATGGAGAAATCCAAAGCACAGAAAACTGAAAGCATATTGTTTGTGAAAACCTCCATATGCTGAGAGCAACTTATTTCGTAGAGCAAGTGGAAAAACAGTTGGACAATTTTTCTTAAAGATGTGACAGCCAAATGCTGAGACAGAACAAAGACAGTGATTAAAAAAATGACATAGTGAGTGTGGATGAATATGGTCTATCATTATGAGCTAGATTCACACTGTGACTGGCAGGTGACATTATTTTGCAAATGTTCGTGCCAATTTATATTCTTTTCCTATTACTGATGTTATTAGAGTTGCAGTATTGTAGCTAAGTGTTAAAATTAAAACATTCCTATTTCTCTTTATCGCAACTAGACCATGCCTTCTCTGTTTGGACATGTGTAGAATCAGGGAAAAATCTTCCTTTTCTTCTTCCTCCTCCTCCTCCTGCACCTTTCCACCCCACAGTTTCAAACTCGAGATTTGTAATTTAGGAAAGAAAATCACAATCTCCATTTACATAAGCAGGCAGAATCTCAGTTAGCTTCTCCTATGATGAGATATATATATATAGTATATATATTTGTATATATATGTATATATAGGTATAAGTAAGTATAATACATATATGTATTTATATATGTATATATATGTATAACTGCAGTCAGTATATTCAGTGACTTCTTGTTTCACTAAACATAGGTTCAGAGTGTTAGTGACCCTAAAGAAAAATACTGAACTCAGCTTTGCCTCAGTTAATTCTTCCTTTCCAATTACTGTTAATTGTAATTTTTCTTGTTGGTCAAAATTAAACTTTATATAAAACTGTGATACATAAAATAATTAAGAAATTAAGAAGCTTTTATGCTGAAATAGTAAAATGCAAAAAGTCAGGTCAGGTTCTCAAAACTGAAAGCCACAGCTCATTCATCAAGAACCCATCTTGATGCCTTCTCTCTAATTCAAATATATTACCTTGTAGCAAAATAAATGCAATACAAGCATTAATTGACCATATTTACTACCATGGAAACAGCACTTCTTGCCTTTAAATAGCTCTGCAAACATTAACTAGCCTCCAAAACTGCTGGGGAGACAGGAAACCACTGTATCTTTGAGGATCTGAGTCAAAGCAGTGAGATGACCAAAAAAGGCAATTAAATTCTTAATAGTAACTATAGCCAATACAGAATTACTTAGCTTTAAAATACAATAAAGTGAACTTCATTACATAACTAATGTGCATAACAGGTCGTGTCAGTCTCGTAAACTTACATCTTAAATACATATGTCAACATTTGGAACAAGTCCTAAGTATTGGAATAACACTAAAATAAATTGATTTACATTTTCATTTCTTGTATAATTAGACTTCTAAAGTACTGCTCCACATTGGTATCAAACACAAATGTTCAATTACTCGCCTTAGACTAACTATATTTTTGGAATGCATTTTATAATAGCATCACAATATGATTTTGTTTTCTCAATGTCACAAGTATGAATAGTATAGGAACAGCATGGAAATATATTCACTCAAGAGCACAAGAATTGTGTTATAAGAGAAAAGCTTTAGTTCATTTTTGTCTCTAACACAATGGCTGTTAGGGGAAAATCAAAAGATCCATGAGCAAAGTGGCCCTTCATTTTGGATGGTGTCTTAGCTGACAAACTTAAACTTTAGGGACATCTGCAACTGGAGATTGTACCTGGACCACCTTATTTTATAGTTTCTGAATGATCTATCCTCCACTAATCTGTCTAATCTCTTGCTTTGAATTTATTTATAATTTTGGCCTCTAAGACTTCCCATGGCAATGCTTTCCATATGCAATTTAAGTGTTATGTGAAGTAGTATCTCCTGTTCGATAATTTTGGAGGCATCCAATTAAATTACTGTATGTGACAACTCTGTTCCCTATTCACTTTCCCTACAGAATTAATTGAAGTCTGCTGCATCTCCCTGTTGCATCTTTAATCCAGCTCTAGCTTGAAGCATAGTCAGAAATAACACATCACAGGAGCACAGAAGACACAATTTTAAGTCCTAGATCATTCGTAATATAATTCCAGTAATGTTTACCATTGCCTTGGGAGTCTTTTCAGTCTTTCCCAGCAGAGCAGACTACATTAGTTGCTCAAAGAAGAGGGAGCTGATTTGCATAATGCCATGCATTAATATGAAAGGTTTTGCAGTTCATTGGAAAGTTACTATTATCATAAAACTGTTGGGTTTTTTTTGGTTTTTTTTTTTTTGTGTTGCTACTGGACTGTTAGCCAGATATCAGCTTTGGTGGTCAATGTTTCCTTCCTGTGCATGCAGCCAAGATGTATTTCTCCTCTTGCCCGTCCCATTCTGTTTCTCCCAACCAAAATTCTAGAACATTTTTGTAGACAATAATTTTATGAAACTTCCATTTTCTAACACAAAGAAAAAACAAAACAACCCTGAAACTTTTTGATTCATGAGTCTATCTTTATGCAGCAGTGATGAGAATGAACAAATCAACAAAAAAATAATTGCTTTTCTATCAGTAGAAGAAATGAGGTTTTAGTTCCTTTCTCATTTAATCTCCACCTTTAGTTTTGTACATCCATGTGAAATTTGTCTATTTTAAGAACACTAACTTTGGGGTCAGATCAGGCAGGAGACTCAGCTCTTTTTGGGAGACGGGTCAAGAGAGCATAGCAAGATCTTGGGAATTCATTTCCAGTTCCCAGAAAGCCGCTTCTCTGTGAACAGGAAGTTGATGATATGGAAACCGAAAATTCAATTTCCAAATGAAAATTAAAATTTGTTGGCAGAGAGGAAACCGCAACATTAGAAATTTCAAGTAATTAAGGAAATGACAGGAAAAGTCAGTCATTAGATAAATCAGTGCAGGATTACAGGGAAAAAAGAATTATTCAGCATAATTATACCAGGAAAACATAAAATTTTTTGAGTAATTTTGCGTATGAAAGTCACAGTGCTGTGGAAGTCTGGGAGAAAAGATATCATGGCTTACCAGTTCTATTGCCCTTTTTTTTTTTTTTTTTTTTACTCTTTTCTGCTTTCACAAAAGGCATGAAACTAATTTACTTTAAAACATTTATTTGATCTGATAGTGTTATATAAAGAGGTATATTGGTAACTCTGAAGGAAACTTCACGCTACGTTATTTTTTTCCTTTCTTCTTAGGTTCCTACAAACTAAGAAGATCATAAAGTGAAAACACTTTCTGTTTACTGACTCACTGATGTTAATACTTTTCTGCATTCTTCTGAGGTCAGGCATTATGATAATCATAAAAAGTTTCTTGAGAAATTAATTCCCATATCTACTAGCAAAAGTGTTGAAAAACTGAACATGCAAAGGCAAACAGAGGAATTTTACCTGTGAACCAAGACATTTACCTGTGGATGTGGTTAGGCTCATAAAAATTTATTTGCCAGCGACCCAACAGCACATAAAGCACTGCTGTGAGAGGCATTTTTTTCCAACAGCATGACTAACTGGTGACAGTGGTTTCACTTTTAGTTATCAGTGGTCTGGTAATGACCTTCTGACCCTTTTAATTAAATGTTTGGAGGTCAGTTGCATTAATAAAGGCTTAATTAAATGTTACATTTGCATATTGAGATCAAATTTGGCTTTAACATGATACCCCGTTCCTAAACACAGGTATACTGGGCACCAAAAGTAGTGTTTGTTAATAATGTGCTGATGTAGATAGTCAAACTCAAAAGCAGCAACATGAAAGTTAAATCAAATTAAGCATTTGTCAGCTATAACAGCTATGACTGAATCCAGTCTCCACAGTAGTATGAGGTGAATACACTACAGCTAAGCAAGGAGCCAAGCTTTAGGTCGTAGAAAGCTCTGGCTTCCTGTTTCCTCCTCCTCCTTCTACTGAAGTAGACAGTTCTGCCTCTTGTTTGCTTTTAAAAATATTATTATACAAAATAACAAAATTAAACACTGCACTTCTATCCTTACCCATCAGACAAGTGTTTTCTCTAACAAAGCCTCTAATAAGAACTTCATGTTAAATTTCAAGTCCTCTTCCCATGTATTTAACAGTACTCTGAAAGAATGGAAGAATACAAAAATCCTACTTTTTGGAAAAAATATGAAAGTTTAAGGAAGCTGAACTGGTAAAGTTAGAGAAGCTCCCACTGAAAAAGCCAAAGCCCTCTAAATATGGTTTACCCTGCATCAGGGATGGACAAGATGACCTGCTAGACTCTTCTACCTTTCCTCAGTCCCTCATGTACCAAGGAAGCCATTTGCTGTTCACAAGTGGTGTTGGAGTTGTAACCCCCGGCACCATACCACAATACTGAACGCCATCTCCTGGCAATTTTCATGCTAGGTACCCAGGCAGGCGGACATGCATGGGTGTTCTGTACCGGGGTGGACAAGAGCAGCCTGTTTGATCCGCAACTCCTGGAAGCACACTGGCTGGAACAGTGACAGCACATCCTGGTCCATGCAGCTTGTCCCATCCAACAATCAACAGTTTCTCCTTGGTCATTCAAAATCAGAAATAAACTCGCTAGCTAATATTTTACATCTTTAAAAGTATGTAGATCAGTTCCAGCAGTGTTTCAGGTCATCAGTGGGTTAAAATCCTCTCAAATGCATGCAATAATTCAATCCAATTGATAGTTTTTTCCACTTAATGATTAAAAAACCCTAATTTGCTTCTCTGGTCTTCCCACCTCTATTCATCTGTTCAGAGCAAACATTTTTGCAAGCAGAGGAGATAGCTTTGTAACCCAACCAATCATGGAAACAGATCTGTCAGCTTCCCATGCCTATATCCCAAAAGCTCTCCAGACCATATTTAAAACACTTGCATAAGACCTACAATTTCCAATCACCAAAGAGTAGGCAACCAACATTCCTGTTCCTCAGTGTGTGCTCTCCCAGTCTGCACATATCATTGTTTTCATACTTTAAATCATTGTGTTTCTAAAAAGGGTCAAACCAGCTCATGACAAAAAAAACCCTCCAAACTACCAAAAAACCAAAACCAACTGCTGCCTTGCCACGGATATATTTGTTGCCATGGCACAGAGCAACAGAATAAAGCTGATTCCTTAAAAGTGAAAATCTTTGCAAGTTTTGAAGCTGGCAGCTCTATTTTAACCCTCTGCACAATCCTGTGGTATGAAAAATTTTGACACTATGCCAGCACCTTTGGTATATGGCAATAATAAAACATTGTTCTGTGGAATACCACACTGGTATAAGCTCTCCCACAATCTTAATTTTTTCCACAACAAATAAAGTTTGTTTCTGAGCTGGAAAATGTCCTGATAATAGAAATATTTCTTTCTTTATTTAGTTTCCCAAGTGAGACAGTTTACTGGTTCAGTGCTTCTTCCAGTGGTCAGTCTGGTCAATGCACACCAAGAACTCCTAACAAAACCTCCCATCTTCGGACCGAGTTGATATCATTATACAGTTGCTATGTGTCTGTCTATACAAGATAGGCAAAGTACATCCATTAATTTACTTTCTTTTAAGTATTAGAAAATCATTAACTCATTGAACTGGGCTTTGTTTAAGAATCTGTAAGGGTGGTTATGTAGTGTTTTCCTTGGCCATGCTACAAAAACTCATTCAATTACAGTTCTGGTCCCTAATGGTTTGCCTCTTATCAGAGTCATGCCAGGAATTTGAGTGTGTTCAAAAGTCTTTTTGTATCTCTATTTACACTGTCTCTCAAAGCTCTAATTTATACATTTTGTTTTGCCTTTTTTAATAAGTGTTGTGTTCAGAAATGCTGGGGTAGATGAATAACCAGATTTCACCCAGATGCTTGTTCTCAATCATGTAATTCAAAGTGCAGTACATGAGAGGCACATCCGTTCAAAAGCAAACCCATGTCTGCAAGTGTTCCTCTAAAGCAGGCCTTTAACATCTACCTCAGAAATCTGCACGGGCCTCCTGGAGTAGGGTCTCCCTACCAACCACGACATTATTCCAATTTGCATATTCAGTCCCTCATGTTATCTTTTCTTCAACTTTATATCTTACTGTTGACCCTCAGAGATCTATGCTAAAACAAAAAAATGCAAAATAAAGATTCATGTATGGATCTTTGTCCTATATCATTGCAACAAATTACACTCTACATAAGATCCTGAAAGCTGCAGAGCATCTACCACCATGAGTGGTTTCAAGTGGTCTCCTTGGACTAGGGAGAATTCCTGGATCAAAAGGACCGTATCTTGACCCAGAGAGCATTGAGACCAGCAACTAAGTAACATGAAACCAACTCCGACCTTGACATGCTCTTCTCTGGCTCAAGTTCTATTACTTATGAATGTCCTTGATTTCTGTCTCCTTAGGACATACTAGACAATAGCTGGCTGATCTTTGGAATAGTTTTGCAAGGCATAGAAGAGTAAATCCAGAGAAAAGCTGTATTTTTACTGCTCATTTGGTCATCAAGAGCATTTCCCTGAAGTCCTTAAAGATAATACCTTAACAAGTAATTCTGTATAAATTGCTTGCATTCCTTAGTGTCTTACATCACAACCTCCCAGTCCTGTCTCCCAGCAAGGAGTTTCATCAAAGACAGATTTGGGAGGAAAAGTAGAGTATATAGGGTCTGCTGTTGTGCATATGAAGTCTAAAATTGGAAAGAGAAATCAGAGACAGAGTACTAATTAAGCTTGGACACTTTCAGCTAAGTTAAAGAAAATATGCAATTATATTTATCCAGAAAATAAACACTTTCAGAGTTTTACACAAATATTTATAAGGACATGTTGCAATTAGCTAAAACATAGCAACTCAGCCTGCAACTCAAGATTTGTAAATACAGTCTTGGAAAGTGAGCTGCATTTGCTAGTCAGTCAGACGGCCTGAACCCTTTGTGACCCTATTTATAGCACTAGTCTCAACATCTAGAAGCATGAACATTCATGCTGACAAAGTGGCAATGCAGAAAGGTAGTTGTATATATATGTACATAGATACATTTTTACAAGTGTAAATTAAAGCAAAAAAATTTTTCTCTTCAGGACTGAATTTACCCTATTCCTAATACACAGAAATTTATATCATTTACATAAAGTAATGAAGAAACATATTAGCTTTTATATGCTAGTTATGTAGCAATTTTAGTTGTTGTCTGAAGGATTACTTTACATGTAACCTTAAAATGTTAATCCTGAATCTCAAAACTGTTCTCAGATTTATAATCCATCTGCAAATATGCTGTGCTTTTCAATTTAAAAAAGCTTCTAATTGCATGAGTTGGAGCAGATTTCCTCAGTAAGGTTACTAATTAATGCAAAAATATTGCTGAGAGTGAGATTCAGAGCTTCATAAAAGCAAAGCTAACTTTAAAGGAGTTTGTTGAGTGTTCTGCTACAGAACTGTGCCTTGTCCCTGGAATAGGAAGTTGCATCGCTGAAAGATGCCAAGAGCTTGTAAAGTAACATGAGGGTGCCAATTTTTCTTATGGATATTTGTTTCTTTTATCTTATACCCATATTGAGATCCTCCAACAAGCCTGCACATTAGCCATTTGCCAGTGTAAATAGATCTAATTGCAGAAGTAGGGTGGTAATCAGCAGTTTATAGCGTCCTGAAATTAGGAAGCTGAAAGCACAGTCATAAAGCTGTATGCTCCGCCAAAGAACTAGTAGAATTCTTGAATATTTTTGTCCTTTTACCCACTATCACACAGGTCAATTTATTCCTCCCACAATTTCAATTTTTAAAAATTTGCAAACAGGTACCTTTTGTGATGAAACACTTTTATCCAAAGTCTCATAATGTTGCTGTCTTTGCCACTTGATGGTATAAGTGATTGATAGGGTTCTCGTCCCTATAAAGCCAGGAAGTTGTCAGCACAGAAAACTGTCTTTTAAGACAATACATGCAACTTCAATACAGTGACTCAAAGGAACAAAATTAAGCACGTGAATACATGCTCACAAGATTAAGTCCTAATCATTTTACACTAGGGGGCCAAAAATCCATTAGAAATTTGGTATTGATACAACTTTCTGTATGTGTGTGGGTTTAATTCTAATTTTTTCTCTGCATGAATAATTTTACTACACATTTATATCCCTGGAAATGGTGCTTACTTCTGTAAACATCTTGAACCACAGCTGCATATTGCCATTAAGGAAAAGTCCTAAGGAAAATTGTATTTGTTAATCTTATTATAAACTTTTTGATCCAAAAAAACATTTTTTACTAGGCCCATACAAATTTTCTTAAACTCAATATGCTGTTACACTATTTCCTGTAGAATCATCTTCATTTCTTCTCCTCAGGTTTCACAGAGCTCTCTCTGAACATTAATCTTAGATGTTGTCTCTAATTAACTGACCCTGCAACCCAGTGGATCCACCCATAGAGAAGCAGCTGCATAAGCAAATAGTTCCAAACTTGATAATGAATATAGTAAGTAGCTTTGCCTTATCTGAAGCACAGCAGTTTCTAATACAGTATTTGCTGTTCATTGTTCCTTTTCACCACTTCTAAAAATTACTTCTGGTGTAGTTGCACAGAATTTTCAATCTAATTTTCTTTTTCCATCAGAGTACTTATATGTTCTCAACTGGAAGTGCAGGGGTAATCCAGCTGAACAGTACTAGTTGCAGTCTAAAAGTTAAGAGCATGTAGAAGGATCTTGCTGAATGAGGATAGCTGAGTACTCCCACTGAGAAAGCAGCACAGCTCCTGGAATAAACCCTGAGGCTGGCAGTGAAAGCCAGCTGGAAGACTGCATTTGCTGTTTGTATCAGAGAGACTTCTGTTCTCCAGAATACCCGTGCTGCTGAGCTTATTCAGACTAACAGTCCCAGCAGCCTCAGTGTTCATGTAACTTACTCCTCACCCGTGACTCAGTCTGAATAACAGGAACATGAAGAAAGGAGAATGAAAGTAGCACGGATAAAATTCTGTCCCCTTGGAAATGACTGGTTGCGTTCTCAGTGACTTCCATGGGGCCAGGGGTACTTTTTTCCTTCTTTTTTTTGTGATTAGCAGAACATAACCAACATAGTAAACCTGCAATAAAAGACATAACTCGATACCACACTATTTTGCACACTTTAGGGACACCCTCTTATCCTGCTGTCTCTAGTAGCAATGCAAACGAGTGCTTAAACAGGCTCCTAACTGAAGACACCTTTATAAAGCGTATTGAGGTAATGTTCTACAATCCTAAATTGCTGGCCATTCACTTGACTGGTTTCATCTACCACTTGATTACCTGGACCTTAGGAATTACGGTTTTTAAGTCTTTTTCACTATGCAAGTTTCTTTGTTTTTCTTGAAAGAGCAGCTGAGATTCTTATCCAAAAGCGTATGCTTTAAAACTGGTACTTAAAAATACCAATACTTTTAAGGGGTTTGCAACAGCCACAAGTGTAGTCACTACTTTGTGTATTGTCAATTGGTAATTTGGTGGAGACAGGAAAGATGCTTATTTTTGCAATGATGTGGCTCTTAGAAGTATGGGCTTCTCCATATAACAAAAAGAACCCAGTCAAGAAATCAATACATGAATCATACTAATAAAAATCTATTTAATACAATGATACTGAGCTGCTATCAGAGCATAACATGGTTATATGATGTGAAATACTAAAGGTGATAAACATAATCTATATTTGCTTGTTTACAGGAAACTCTTTTGCTTGTTTGTAATTACTGTTGCTTGAATAAAGAACAGTCAGAAAGCAGTGTGCAGCTGTTATGTTATCAAATCGTACAAACCTGCCAGAGAAACTTCTAAAAATAAAGTTAATGTATTTCAAATTTTGCTTAGCTTATGCATATTTTTGCTTCCCTAAAAAACTATTATTTTAAATTCAGGCACTTTCCAGTAAGACTAGAAATTTTGTAGTCACTTACGATTACATACCGAGCCTACTTATTTTTGTAGCAATCCAGAGATGCAAGCATAAACACTTTTTGAATCTTGCACAGAAATGGGATGTTTCATGGTAATGAAAAATGAACAGTAGAAGATTATACTGGCAGTCCTTCCAGTGGAAATAATTGTCATAATGGCATGGCCCACCTGATATCTAGCCTGAACAGACTGTGGAAGGACATTGAAAGAAAGGAAAGGGGCAAAGAGTACAGACATGAAACTAGCCAGAGACATTCATTACAAGACCATAACCATGCACTATTTAAAAAAAAAAAAAAAGAAAAAGAAACTAATACCGTAAAAAGTGTCAGAAATGCCTATGCTCCAATAAAACATCTTCAGAGCTAGAATAATAGAACATTAACCTCACATAAGCATATATATGCATTTCTAACAACTGTGCTACATAAACAGCTATTTAAAACATGCTGCTTTTGCTCTAAAGCAATTTAAAAAAAATCTTGCAAGCACTAAGATCCTCTAAAATATATTGTGCTAGGTTAGGGAAGAACAGTTGACCAGTACTTTTTCCTCGTTAGCTTCATAGGATTCGGTATAGACAAGAGAGAATGTGCGTAATTGCAAACTACTTAAATATTCCACACAGATCTATTTTAAGCACTCATATTTCAGTTAATGGTTCAGAAGGAAACTGCAGTATAAACACACTCCATTCAGCCAGATTTGCATATTGGTGTCAGTAGTTTGAATCAAACCAATTAGACCATGTAGTTATCTATGGAAAACATATGGCAGACTGATAAAAACCCACTTCTATGTTCAAAATCTACAGTATCCCATTTGCATAGCAAAAAGCAGCTGAAGGAGGATGTTATTATTCAAGGACTAGACAAACTGATACAAGGAGAACTCCTTGGACTGGATCCTCAGCTGGTATAAATCACGCTGAATACACTGGTGAATTGAAATGGAACAACTCTAAAAGCAAATGTGCTCATACAGACACTGAATCAAGCACTGATTTCTTTTTGTTCTCAGTTCCTTATCAGTAAAATGGGGCTATCCCATTTTCTCACCCATTCTTATTTCAATTAGAGCAAAAGCTTTTCAGAAAGGGTGTTGTCTATTACTTTGTGTTTAAAAAAAAAAAAAAAATCCAAGAGGGTCACCATCTTGTTTGAGCTACTGCCCTAACATGAATAATGGCAATGGTACCTCAACCTTTTTATCGCTAAGTTTTCCCTTTCATGATGGCCTAAAAGCTTTTCTTAGCTCATGTTTATCTTCAGCAATAAATCACATTTTTATTGCATCCCTGCCTCATTGGGGTGCAAATAACAAAACAAGACAAATTAAACTGTAAAGCAGTTGCCGAGGAAAGAAATAAAGAAGGACAGATAAATGAATTTCAGTGGGAAAGACAACACTGTTTCTAAACATCATAATTTACAGTTGATTCTTCTCATATTAAAAAAAAAAAAATCAACCCCTTTGAGCAGTCAGTGATTTAGCTATAAAAATCTCTGATCTGCACAACATGACTAATCATCTCATCAGTGCCCTGTTCAGATGACCAGACCTATATGTTGTTCTAGCAATATCTGTATGCTAAGCATTTAATCCCTTCTTAATAATATGTTCATGGCTCCTAGACTGCTCTTTTACTGAATGAAGCACTCGCGTGATTTGTTGAGTGACATCATTTACAAACAATGACATTTCTGTCTGGAATGAATATCAATAAAAAAAAAGAATGAATCCACTATCATCTATTTGAAATTCAAGCTTAGCACTGTATGAAGTGGCAATATATGCTAATTTCTCCCCTCTCCTACTCATTCTTCAGAAAGTAAGCCACATTCTTCAGTAAGTCAGTCAGTTCACTGCAGATAAATTATTCCACAACTACTGAATCATGAAACGCCAGGGGACATGACCAGAGGTCAGGACAACACAGCAATTTTTTTTTTTTTAATTTTCATATCCCCCCCCAATATATATGTATATATTAAAAAAAAAAGGAAGATCCTGGTATCAAAATCATCCACATCTAGACAGTAGTTAAGAGTTCAAGGAGAAAACAGAATGTTGTATTTTTCTCATTGGTATTCTGATACCAAATGCTGAAGCAAGGAACTCTGCTACATGTTGTCCTGTCTGTGAATCCTGAAATAGCTTGAGTCCCTCATGAAGATTTTACTAAGTTTCTATGAATTACATTCAATAGCAAAGTTAGTAATAAAAATAAGTTTTGGCAGTGTTAAAACATTTCAGTTAAATAAAAAACCTACATCCTGAATACCAAAGTTACTAAGAATCACACAAATCTCTGCTGATACCCCAGAAAAGAGTGTCTCTTTCTGCATATCCAAACCAAATACTTCCCCAGACTAGGTGGTTTCTTTTATCATAGAATCATAGAATCATTTAGATTGGAAAGGATCCTTAAGACCATAGAGTCCAACTGTAAACCTAGCACTGCCAAGTCCACCAGTAAACCATGTCCCTAAGCACCGCATCTACCCGTCTTTTAAATACCTCCAGGGATGTGGACTCAACCACTTCCCTAGGCAGCCTGTTCAAGTGCTTGATAACTCTTTCAGTGAAGAAATTTTTCCTAATATTCAATCTAAACCACCCCTGGTGCAACTTGAGGCTGTTTTCTCTCTGTGACAGATCCACTCGATTCCTTAACCAAACTAGCAGTAGTTTGGTACAGGCTCCAAAGGAGGTAAAGGCCTAAGCTGTAACTGGGCCAAGAACTTCTCTAGTTCCAATCTGTTCTCTGAAAACCCACAAAGGAGCAGAGTGACACAGTGATCATCGATTCATATGAGCTTGGAACACCGATCATGTGATTAACACATCAATAGTGGGTGGCTTTTCCAAGACTCACTTATCAAGGATCAAAGAAAGTTGTGGGTACAAGGAGTCTCATTGCATACCTTTCCCATCGCATGCAATTTGAGTACAAACCAACCACTTTTCTTCATCAATATGAAAGCCTAAGTGAACCTTCTTTGAGCTCTCCCAGCTAAGCAGCCTGGCTGCATGGCAGTGATTTCCCCTTGAGCTAGGACACCTCTCAAGTTTGCTCCTCGAGGCAGAGAGATCTTTCACCACTGGCAGATCTTTGGTAACCAACTGATATCGTGTATAACCTTGTGTTATGGTAAATTTGATTTTTGTCTTGGTAACTTTGACACTGCCTTGGTAGTTTTGAATCATTGTTCAAATGATTGTGCAGTACAATAATGCAGTGAACCTTGCCATTGACCTTTGTTAAGTCACACTTTTACAACATCATGTTAAAACCATTTTTGCTAATACCTTTGACAGTGGTTCTTCAAGTGATCTAAGTCACCCATTCGTGACACTCTCATCCTATCATTTGTTACCTGTGAAAAGCGACTGACCCCCACCTCACTACAACCTCCTTTCAGGTAGTTGTAGAGAACAATAAGGTCTCCCCTCAGCCTCCTCTTCTCCAGGCTAAACACCCCCAGCTCCCTCAGCCGCTCCTCATAAGACTTGTGCTCTAGACCCTTCACCAGCTTTGTTGCCCTTCTTTGGACATGCTCCAGCACCTCAATGTCCTTCTTGTAGCGAGGGGCCCAAAACTGAACACAGTAGTCGAGGTGCAGCCTCACCAGTGCCGAGTACAGGGGGACGATCACTTCCGTAGTCCTGCTGGGCACACCGCTTGTGACCATCCGCTAACTGGATTTAACTCCATTCACCTCAATTCTTTGGGCTTGGCCATCCAGCCAGTTTTTTACCCAGCCAAGAGTACGCCCATCCAAGCCATAAGCAGTCAGTTTCTCCAGGAGAATGCTATGGGAAACGGTGTCAAAGGCTTTACTCAAGTCCAAGTAGACAATATCCACAGTCTTTCCCTCATCCGCTAAGCGAGTCACCTTGTCACAGAAGGAGATCAGGTTAGTCAAGCAGGACCCATGCTGACTGGGCCCAATCACCTGGTTGTCCTTTACGTGCCACGTGATGGCACTCAAGATGATCTGGTCCAGAACCTTCCCCAGCATGGAGGTCAGGCTGACAGGCATGTAGTTCCCTGGATCCTCCTTCTGGCCCTTCTTGTAGGTGGGTGTCACATTTGCAAACCTTAAGTCAACTGGGACCTCCCCAGTTAGCCAGGACTGCTGATAAATGACGGAAAGTGGCTTGGTGAGCACTTCCACCAGCTCCCTCAGTACCCTTGGGTGGATCCCATCCGGTCCCGTAGACTTGTGTGTGTCTAAAAGTGGTGTAGCAGGTTGCTAACCATTTCCTCTTGGATTATGGGGACTTCATTCTTCTCCCCATCCCTGTCTTCCAGCTCAGGGGGCTGGGTACTCAGAGAACAACTGGTCTGACTATTAAAGACTGAGGCAAAGAAAGCATTAAGTACCTCGGTCCTTTTCCTCAACCTTTGTCACTATGTTTCCCCCTGCACCCAATAAAGGATAGAGATTCTCCTTAGCTCTCCTTTTGTTGCTAATGTATTTATAGAAACATTTTTTTCTTGTCTTTTACACAGGTAGCTGGATTAAATTAAATTGTAGTTTGGCTTTGGCCCTTCTAGTTTTCTGCCTGCATAACCTCACGACATCCTTGTAGTCCTCCTGAGTTGCCTGCCCCTTCTTCCAAAGGTCATAAACTCCCTTTTTTTTTTCCCCTGAGTTCCAGCCAAAGCTAGGAAGGAAGGATAGGCAAGGAAGAAGAGGCAGTGGGGTAGCCCTGTATGTTAGGGAGTGTTTTGACCATCTAGGGCTTGATGATGGTAATGAGAGGGTCGAGTGTTTATGGGTAAAAATCAGGGGAAATTTTCTTTTTCAACCTAAATGATTCTATGATTCTATCCCTTCTGAAGACTCTTTAGTCTCTAGGATCAACCTCCATATTTTGATTTTAATTTAATCTTCATACCGTATCACATACTCTTCATTGTATATTTTCAAAGTGAAATTTGACATAAAAAGAAAGAAACAACAATGTAGCATTTCATAGCGAGTGGTTCTATTCTTAAATATAAGAGTTTCAGGATTGAGTTTTTGGTTTCAGCTAGGTAAAAAACTGGAAGTACTGGACTCAGAATAATCCAAATACTATATGGAACCACCTATGTGGTTCAAGTGTACTTGTCTGCTTAACAACCTCCCAAAAAGCAAGCTTGGATACTTATTCAAGGATGTTTTAACCTCTTGGCTCTAAAGCAATTGATGCTCAGCAATAAAAGTGCTATATCCTCTGCCCCTGAGTAAAAAGCATGGCAAATTTTATTCAAGGTGCTTTATCCTACTTATTGTTCCAATAGATTAAATACTTACACGATTTATTTTTGTGTCAGTGAATAATGTCTATCAAACTCTCTTGCAACTTATCAGTGAACATTAAGACTATATCTTCCTTAGTTATGAATTATCCATGCAGACCCTAGGAATATGTTATTGCTCTAAACAAATGATTCTTCTTGTCCTCCGCATAACCCTAATCAACTTTTTGCATTCAGCTTGGGAAAACAAAGATTGTCTCTTGCCTTAGAGTCAAATCCAATTTTAGCTGATCTAAAAGGAACTCTCTGTTCTCCTACCTTCCAATACAGCTCCCAAAACAAAAACTAGTCTCTACTTTCCTTTAAGTTTTTGTTAGAATATGCAGAAGAAACAAACCTGAAAGAAGCATCATTTACTGTTTTAACCTTTTTTCTCTGAAAAGTTCTTAATTTTTCAGGAACTAAATAACAGCTTATATGCAATTCATTTATCTTTTTGATAATAAAAATTATACAGCTAGACAAAACATCAAACTCCTGTATGCAAGAAACTGAGTCTGTAGTCAACCAGAAAACTTTGTTTGATCTCATTAGTTTTCACCAGACACAGAATTTTGATCCAACTCTCTATGGAAACTCTGTCCTTTCTGTCCTCCTCCTATGTTCTTACTCCTGCTAGTAGGATATGTACAATGAAACATGTTTTAACAGCAGATGTTATTACCTTTCTTTTGATTTTCTTCCTACATTTTATGCTTTTCTGTTTTTCATTTGTTGAACAGAATTGCTGATAGCCAAGAAATTCCATTATTCCATTAGGAAGATCTACCTAATGTCAGTAACTTCTTAGCAGTACTCTTCGTTTACCCAGAAACTATCTTTTCCCACACAAAATGGATATTTGAAAGCAACCTGAGAGCTACATCATATTAACTATTCATAATGAAAAAAAAAAGATTCAGCTGTTTATACAGCCTTGTTCCATGATGACCACAGCAGGGGTTTCTAATGTAGGTGTAGAACAAGATAGTACCAAAATAACATCTAAGCATTTTCTTTATTCAAGTCCCCTTTAAAATTCACTTAACACTGAATGAACTGAAAGAGCAGAGTAACAGTCACCTAAAAAGAAATCAACAGTGACTGAGGATGTATATATTAGGGTTCTGGGGTGACCCACATCTCTTTTATGCTATTTAATATCTTTGAAGGTAGCACAGTGATGAGGAATGATAACAAAGCTGCTGCATAGATTGGCTTGCATCGGTGGTTAGGCTGTGACCATTTTAATTTCGCTAGATGAAATGATATACAGTTGGAAAAAGGGAAAGTAAGCCACATAAAGAGGACTGAATTTGGAAAACAGTAAATCTAGAAGTGAGTCTTGGAAGTTGAACCTAGATAAATTTAAGTTAGGATTAAGATAAAGGTTTAAATGTGTTGTGTCTTCAAATTTGAAATAATCTTCCAGGGAAAGTAGTAAATTCTTCTTTGGGCACCTTAAAATCAACATGGGCTCTATTTGGTATTCATGCTTTAGTCCAATACAAAGTACTAACCCTAGTAAAGGAGCAACTAGGTGGTTTAGACAAGAGGTCAGACCCAGTCTCATGTCCTTCCAGTTTGATTTTTTTTTCCTTAAAAAAAAAGACTGGTACAAGAAGAATGAATTTATTATTCTGAAAACTCAGCTAACTGCTGGACTGAAAACATTTGAGCATTGAGATCACTATATGCATTGTTCTACAGTGGGTGAACTACTGCATCTATCCCATCTCTGACTCTGCTATCACTCTGCATCTTCAGAAATATGTGGCTTAAGGACTTCAAGAGTCTGCCAGAACTCCATGCTCACAGAATTATCAAAACCAGTGCTCAGTAATAACACAGCTTCCCACCTCAAAAACTCTCCAATGTCTAATGGCAACAACTTTACATTCTTACATTAAAAAAGGGAAGTAAGACTTCTATTAGTTCAGCTGAGAATGCAAAGAGAAAACATAATTATATTTAAACATATAAGCAGGCAACAATTCACATGGAATTATTTTAAATGCGTACCTAACACAAGGAGAGGCACAAATTTTGTAAATTGTCTGGAATACAGTAAATATATATTAAGAACAAATACAGTTATTAAATTGAAATCATTCTGTCATAATTTGGCACCAAGAAAAAAACAGAGAAAACAAAAAGGAAAAAGAAATCCAAGAAGCTTATATTTTCTCCACCGCACACTTTGTCAAATACATCTTTCTAAGATCTTAGAATCCTCAAAGCATTAACACTTGCTTACTTTGGGTGGTAGAATGTAAATACTTGCAGCGAAGGTGAATTTATTTGAGACTAACATTTACAAGGCCATGTACTGTCCTTGCTCTCTAGAAGAATTCTCTGATGTCAATAGAAGTTAGATTGAAGGTCACTTATGGCTCAAATTGCTGCTGATGCTACATTGGAAGGATTTACTTCTACATTGTTAACCTTTGCTTTCAAGGCTTTATTTCTTGACCATAAAAAAAAAAAAAATCAAGGCTGTTACTTTGAAATATAATGTACAAGGTGATAGGCTACAAAAGTTATTCGTTAAAATATTACATTAATGTAAGGGGGGGAAACAAAAAAAAACAACTCCCCCCCCCCACCCAACCACTGAAGCAAGTCTCAAATGTGATTGACTTTTATAAAAAAGGGAATGGCTTTAATTTTGGTTTCAGACAAAGATAAGAACATTTTGTAAATTTCCACAACTGGTCATAATTTGTCTCAATTATGGTGAAGTACATCATACTAAAGCACCGCTTTACTTTTCATTTCATGGATTCTTGGATACAGTGCATTCTTGGATACAATGCAATGTCACAATGTATTCTGAAAATGTGACAGAGGGGTTGTCAAGTGACATGTTTTCAAAGAAACTAAAGCAAGCAGTAGTTGACACAGGTCAGAAAGAGCAATTGTTGGGATGGTGGAGGAAATTGAGAAGACAAGATTCCTAGCCATGTTGAATGCAGAGTTTGAATGCTGCTACTCTATAGGCTCTGTTTAATGAAAATAGCTTCATATATCTGTAGTAGTTGCTGCCTTGAAGTGCTTCTCCAACTCTCTCTTTCTTGGAAGTTCCCTTCCCACCCTCTCTGTTGGACATCAGCTCTCTGTAGAGCAGCTGCTGAACTGCAGAATTTATAGCTAAGGACATTAAGTTAAATCAGAACTTTTTTCAGATACCCTCCTGTTCTATGCTGCAAGTTGTGGCAGTTCAGACATGTTTGGAAAGGAATATAAATAAACTCACAGAGGGCTGCCCTCAATAGGATTAGCTAAGTCACCAGCTCCCAGAGCTGGTTTCAGATCCACATATGAGGATAACATTGGAAAGATGGGTACACTCCACTTTCAAGTGCATCAGTGACATTTGATTGTCAGCTGTGACAGGCTGAACTTACTGTTATTCACTGTTAGAATATCTAGCAATAGTTAAGCATAGTTTAGAATTGAATTTATAGGGTTTTGTAGCCCTTTTCTTTCTGTTTTGTACATTGCCTTGAGTCCTACATATTTTCTTTGATTTACCCATTAATCTTTTTTTGTTTTGTTTTGAAAGGAAAGCATATCTGAAAAAAATGACAAAGTTCAGTCTATCTTCATAGAGTGAATTGATCAGTATAAATGGGAGAGTGAGTTGTCTCATGGGAAATGATCTCTGATAGGTTCCTTGAGATAACCTATGGAAGCTGAATCAGCAAGACCTACTGCTGCTATGCTAGTCGGATACAAAATGCATCAACAGAGAGCATCAGCATCTGCTGGCTTTGGAGATAGTTCTCCCAGAACAGTTAGCAGTAAACTCCTCTATATTTGCAGGCAAAACCATTAGATAGCTCAAAGGTAAGAATAAGTGAAAGATACCCTTACTTTAGCTCTTGCTCTACCTATAGATTCAGAAAAGTTAGGAAAACTGCATATAATGTTACTATTTACAGTAACCAGAGAAAAGGGTTCTATGCTATCCTGTTAACCTGATGAAATGATAGCAATCAATGCATTAAAATCAAAACAGACATGCAATTACATTCTTGTTTCACAGTATGTCCCACAGTTTTAAACATGCACTGCGTCTTAAACACGTATACCAGAATTTGAAAATGAAACATCACCAGCTAATGGTTTTAGGACATATTATACAAAATGTCCAACATTTATGATGCAAAAAGATTAGACAGACCTAAATAGAAGGCAGAAATTGCCTGTCCCCCTGTCAAGGGGACAAAGAAGCATAACAAACATTAGGAAACTTCCTGGAAACATCTTATTTCTACCAACACAAACAGGCATGTGCATGAATCTCCCTAAAACACCCTAGCTCTGGGTGCTTGTGAGAAAAACAGTATATGTTGAGTGTGGTACAGAGATGACGGAAAGCCATTGAGTACTGATATCTTAATGCATTTTTTAAGCATCTGAACCTTTGGAACTGACAGAAACATATATTCTCCCTCTTGATGTTTTATTTGGGAATTGGCGAGGGATGACAACAACAATGAAACAGCTGTGGCTCAAGCTAATGAATATTAATTTTCCAACACAATCACTTGTGAATATACATCCATGCTTTCTGTTACATTGCTTTATGCAATATTATAAGGTATGTTTGAATAAGGCAGTGACTAATACGACATATGAAGACAGGATGGGAAGTATCTTTTAAATCCCAAACTATGAGCTACAGGACAGAAACACAGCAAGGAATTTGAAGAAAAAACCTCTAGGGAACCACTATCATGCAGGTACTTAACCTGCTAATTATCCACCACACATCCAGATACTAATGTCATTTCAAGGGCAGTAGGGTTGTTCATCATTCATCAACGCTACTGCTCCAACAGCATGCTTTCCTGACACAAGGTAATGTAGCATAACCAAATATGACAATTCACAACACTGTATTTTAGCAAAGAACAGCATGAAAAAGCATCTCCATCTGAAAGGCACTTCTAAACTGAAGGACTCTGAGATTTCAAACAGTAAAAGGGCACTTGGCATTTTGGGAGAATGCATATGTATACAGGGACACGTGAGAACAACCAGTTCCAAACTGTGTGCTGGAATTCAAAAATTTGCTGTTAAATTTATCTTTAGCACCTACATACCACCTCTACCTACCTCAGATTTAAAGCAATGTATTTACAGACAGAAACTTTAGATAACTAAAGGGAATCTGATTGTGAATGTTGATTTTGACTTAAAGGAAACAAAGCAAGTATATATAAAAATTACTCCCAAATAATATGTGTACATATCACTTCTATTGAAAATAAAATACATTTTAAAAATGAACGTTAATGTTATCTATAGCTAAGAAAGTTGTAGAAACTTTTTTCATTGCTTAGCTTAGTCAAACTTTACCCCACAAAGATTTTGAAGTTGGCCAAATCCCTAAACATTCTAACAATTTAGAAGCAATTCCTGTTTGTTTTTTACTCAAATCACTCTATCCACCCTGTTCTTCAACTCTTTAATTACAGTATCCTTACTGAGGGGTAATTCCTACTTACATAAGAAATACAATTAATTTAGCTATAAGACAACATGGAATTTGTATGGGTTTTCCTGTTTGTTTGCTTTTATGTAGTCCTCTACAATACTCTGTGCTCTCTGGCTGAAGAGGCTACAGGGAAAGCTTTGGGTCTAAAGCACTAGCATGAACAAAATTAGAAACATCCAGTGAAAAGACACCTGAGTGAACATGTGCAGCAAGCAGTGAAGTCTCTCCTGAGGAAATCATTCTGTGAAGAAGGGTGTTCTTCACACTGTATTCCCTATCAGATAGCACTGATGGAGCCAAACTGCTATAAATATTAATGGTAACTATTTAATAACATTAGGGCTTTGCTGAATCAAAATTATTCTAATAGGGTGGCCAACTGTCAAACAATCAAATATAACTGTATATATATATATATAATATATATATATATCTATATCTCAATGCTGTTTGGGTAAACAGTTTCCATTTCCCTTCTTAGATCTCATGTTGTTTCTTCTTGCATTTACCCCCTGAAGAGAGGGCATGTAACAGAGACATTCAGCAGTGATCAAAGCAGCAATGTCAGCCCATATCCTATTTCAGCGAAGAGGTTATGATTAAAAAAAGGGGGAAAAAGGTCAAGTGTCTCCACCAATAGCATCTTGGCATACTTCTCTTTCTCTAACTTTTAGGTTTTCCTGGAATTCTTTTTACATTATTATCCATTCCCCCATTAAGTTGCATTTTTTCCCAGATGTGTTTTGAGACTCCCCTCAACAAATTATCGAACTTCATTAGCCTGCTGTTTCACCCTTTTTCCAGTTTATTGATGAAAATTTTAATTAACACTGAAGGCATTTCTAGATCATCTGACACCTACTTTCCTGGGCCTATATGGAAGATTTTTTACAGCATGTCAGGAACATCTCCTGGAAAAAAATATTTCTGCCTTGGTAACAACAACATCAATTGTTGGAGGTCTACATCTAGTAGGAGTGGATAGCCACAGCATATGTTCAGTTTGATCATCACTGCTTTGACCTTATTATGCTGTATCTCATTATTAACTTAAAATGCAGTACCATTTAGCATATGGTACATTAGGGCTTGCAGCAGAGATAGAGTATTCAGGACTATTTCCCCTTTTTAGAGCAGTACATTTGTAACACCCGGAAGGCACAGAAATGAATCACATTCTATTGCAACAGCAGCTTAACATGGACCTGTCATCAATGCATGCAATGGACTTGAATATAGACATTTTTGCCTGAAGTCAGCTGCAACAGTCATGGAAGGGCTGGAAGTTTGTGTGCAGTGATGCAGCCTTTTGGGATATAGGATTAACACTGGGCAGTGTTCCAGGGATAATACACCTCTCATCTTTTCTGTCCAATTTTCTGTCTACTGATGATAATAGGAATTAAGAAAGAAGATCTCCTGAAACAAACAGCCCCCCCGCCACCACCTACTGAGCTCTAAAAATAACATGCAATGAATACAGGCATTTGTTCATTAACGTCCTTTTCATCCAATGCAATCTTCTCCCTTTGATATTGTAATTTGGATGAATTTATCATCACTAACATGGTTTTTAAGAACAGAAGAAATAGTAAAAAATATTCTGCTGGTTATCCTGTTTTAAATACAGCGATGATCGGAAAGGTGTCACTGATGCCCTCCCACCATTTTAAGTTTTGACAGAAGATCCTCTACATGCAGAAAGGTAATTCATTTCCAAACTCTATCAGTCCTCAGTTTCTTGCCAAAATTTCCATAGAGACAGTACACTATGGTACTGATTTTTATTACATGAATCTCTTCCACTAGTAACTACACTGAGAGCACAAACTTATTTCACATAGCCCATCAATCAGTCTTTAGAGAGCAAAACCTTATGGTTACTGCTTTGCTGGTCTGGTCTGTTTGGAAGTTTTGGAATATCATTACCAGCTCTCTGGGCCAGTCAGACTTCTATTCAAAACAAGCAGAAAATATTTCCTATGAAAAAGCATTGATCAAGAATTCAGAAGAACTAGATTTCCCATGTCTGTCAGTTAGCCACACAGTAATTTTTATTTATCTTGTCCATTACAAAAAGTAGCCATTCACACATTTCTATCAGCAACAGCATTACATGATTTGAATAAACCAAGCCTGACCTTTACCAGAGGATACTGGTAACAGAAAGTTCTTTTCTAGACATTAAAAATATTGAGATTGGTATCAATAAAGACATATCCCTAATATTCTTTTTTAGTCTTATGGGATGTTCGACCATCTGCCAAAGCATCGGCTGGTATAAGCTGATGTAGCACAACTGATTTAAGAAAAAAAAAATTAAAAAATGCCATTTGCAGCAGCAGAAGCTCCAACAACATTTTGGATCAGTGCATTTCTGTCTTGCTATAAATCTTGTGTTTCTATAATTATGAAGGTCATTGGCAGGACTGAGCAATAAACAAGTCCATGCAACCAGATGCGATGCAGCTGAAGGTCCTGGGGAAGCTGACTTTGACAGGGCATGGTGCTCAGGGACTTTCCTGATGACTGGAGAAAAGCACATAACCCATCTTCAAGAAAAGCAAGAAGGAGGTTCTGGGAAAACCATGGAGCAAGTCCTCCTCAAAGCCATTTCTAGCGACAAGAAAAGAAACAAGAAAAGTGACAGGGAAAAGCCAAAGTCCAGCTGGTGCCAGTTGCTAGTGGCACCTCTCAGGGATTGATACTTCATCACTGGGCCCAATATTTCTCAAGGATTTTGCTAACAACCTGGATGGTGAGCAAGAGAACACCCTCTGCAATTTTCCAGAGGATACTGAAATGGGCATAGGGACTGATATATTGAGGGTTATTACCTTCTGTCTGGCATTTGTGAGACTACATCTTGGATAGTTTGTCTGGAGTTGGGCTTCTCAGTACAAGAAAGACATTGACACAATGGAGTGAGCGCACAAAATATGGGTTTGTTCAGCCTTAAGAATACATGAGCATGGGAGCACTCACACCTGTCCCTATATTGCTGACAGCACTTTCCCCAGTGCTTCTGCTTTCAGAGTATGTTTTCATCATTAATCTTGGAGGATTCTGCCTGACTATGAGCTATTTTGGTATCCACAGCAGCATTCTGTCCATCAAGAGAAATACCACATTAAGGAGGAATAGCAGCAATTACAAATTATGGGTAAGTACACACAGCAGTGAAAAATTGTAATCCTTAAACTAACTGCATCCAGAATATACTTCTTATTGCAACTAATAATAAAGGCACATCCTCTGAAATGTAAATATAGCCTATCTTAAACTGTAACAAACTTGGGGAAAATGCTATTTAGCCAAACAAGCATGTTATATTTCAGTCTTCACAGTTTCCAATAAAAGTGGGCATTATCAGGAGAAGACATCATTGCTTTTTAAATAGAATTGTGCTTAACATTGTTTAACAGACACATGATGATGATTACTATAGGTTGGGCAGGGTAAGCTAAATCTTATGTCTCGCTGCTTCCATACCAATTTACTTTAAAACTGTTATTGTAAGAGCCTTAACAGGAGCAATACCATGGAATCAGCAAGTCTCATCACTGTTGTTATACCCAAATATATCCAGATGCTGGTACTGAAGCATGAAGATGTTGTAAGCGCACGTGTTTTAGCCCTTTCACAAAGGAATAAATGAGATGAGATCATTCAGAAGAAACCTATTGACTGTACCCAGCTGAAACGATCACTTGCTACCTCACAGGCTGTGGATGTGGGTTTTGCAGACAGCACAGGGACTCCGGCATTCTCAGGAAGCAGGGAGCCATCTGATTTCATTATACTGCTGTCATCCAGCAGAGACAAGGTTGCTGGACAATTCAAGTTTCTTTCACATTATGAAGATTTTGTATTTCTTCCTAAGAGTACCGCAGACAAAACTATAAAGGGTAGGACTATCAATGGATAAGCCTTAAAGGGAGCAACTTATAACTCATAGTCTCACAGGTGAGGCCGAAACTACCTATAATTTGAAAGGCCTAATCCTGTAACATATAGGATATTTGCCTACTTCTTGTTACTGGGGACAGAAGCCTATCTAGATAACAAAGACTGTCCTTCTACAAAAAGTAACTCTTAAGATATTCTGTAGGTTTGAGGGCTTGGGCACAGATTTCTTCTTAAAAATTTATTTTAAAAAATTCCAGATCTTTGGAAACTCTCTAAACTCTAATTTTAAACTTTGTATAATCTCAAATATGGATGTCCTCAGAATTTCTTATTCCTTGCATTGGGCCACTGCTAGAATAAGCTTTTCTGTAGTTGAAATAGAGAAATGAAAAGCTGATATTTCCTTTGTTTACCAGAAGTTTTTACTCACTCAAAAATAGGTCTTTGCTTCTGAATAACCTCAGAAAATAAATATTCATAAAGAAAAGTACTGAAAGTATTGTTTAGATAGGAAACCTATATGTACAGCTGATTTTGGATACTGCAAATTAACTTTCATTTAAAAAGGGAGAAAATGAACATTTTGGCCTCATATATATGATTTTCTTCTACATTAATCACTGGTCTACCTCAGTTTCAAATTTGAGAAGTTGGACAGAAAATTGAATACCACAGGAGCAGTTTGTTACCTTTTACTGCTGTTAGCACTTACCAAGCTATCTGTGGCTCTTAAATTGTTCTGTTGTGTTCTGCTCACTGGATCTCACCTAGTCATTTTCATTATAAAATGAAAATTTTGTCTGGTTTTTCTCTTTCAGTTTTTTCTCTTTCAATTTTTTCTTTTCTTTTTTTTTTTTTTTAACGTTCAAATGAACATCTTGAACAAATCAACAGCACTGTATCTTTTGTAGGAAGAGTAGTTCAGTGTAGTCACACATACAAACTTGAGGAAAATGACAAGTCTGTTCCAATATTTTTGTCCCACTTGTTTCAGAAATGGGTAGTTACTATTTAGTAGTAGTTACTATTTAGCAGTAGTTACTATTTAGCCTGCCGGACAATCAAAATGAAAATGATTTTCACTTACATGCCTTTCCCTGGGTTTGAAAATACTATTTTTAGAAGTGTATTTTTGATTTATACATTAAATTCTGCAAATATAGGAAAATATGAGATTAATCTTTCATTTAAATTAGGATACTTTAGCTGCATTATCTTGGCTGATCAATAAAACTTTAGAAACCTGGATATCTGAACATTCAGTCTGTTCTGATAACTACCTTATTGCATAATCCTTATCTGAATATTGTGCGATAACTATAATCCTGACAAAGCAGTACAACGTGTAATTTTACACAAACATCATTTTCTAGTCATTCTTCACATCACTGTGAAGTCCTAAGATCAAACCCAGACCATTCAATCTGCAAAACTAGAGCAAGAGTACATGCTACATCAGGGCAGAGAGACAAAGAAAGGGAATCAGAATGCTCCCAGCTCTCTGGCAGGTGCTCCATAAACGATGTACCTGGGCTACCACTGGAAGCGAGGGCCCGAACCATTTCTGTAAGAGCATCGATCAGCCACAGAGGGCTTCCTTCTCTTCTGTGCTGAGGTGACCCAGGCACAGAAGAGCTGGATCATCGAGTATAATAGTTAGTTGAGATGTCATCCATTACTTCCTACCATAAGTACAGAACATTTTGCTTTCCACCCTGACATTCATAATTCTCAGTTATTGCTGAGTTGAGACTCCTGCTGCAAGTGTTTAGAAATATTGCTTGCATATAATGGATTCTGAAACATTAGTGAGGCTCCTCTGGGCCTCCCAACAATATAGCATGCCCTCTAGCAATTCCCAACAGCTTAGCAGAGCTACAGATCCTACAGTTTGCAGTGGTTTATTCTTATCTCATCACTGTGTGGCCTAAATTAGTGCATTGGTACAGAGAAACCTGGCAGCTCCAAGTATAGATAACTACGCTGCAAGTGAGGACATATTTACACTGTGGCATGGTGGTTCCTTCCACAAGCTCGGAGAGGGCTGTTAAACAGAGCTGTGCTCTTGCCACAATGCAGTTCCCTTCCTGATCTCTGCTGCCCTTAGCTACACAGTGCAGAAGAGTGAGACTGACGCTTCTCTTGACTGACGGTTTACTTTCAGACTCCTGGATATTATTGTTTAGCTGTTTTTTTGAACATAGTGATAAATCCCATCATTACTTCCTGAATTCAAAGGGACTGAAGGCGAATCATCCCCTCCATCTTCTAGGGACCACATCAGAGCTACATGAGACACAGGAGAGGAAGACAAGGAGAGGATACCCCTATAAATTTGATTTCTGTTCCATCTCCAAGATATCAAGCAGTGCTGTATCAGTTGCAGGGGAATGCAGAAAGCAAGAAAGAAAGCACAACCTGAAATTCAACTGAAAGACACTGGCACAAAAATTATTATATTTTATTGCCACTGGAGTTCTGTTCTGATTTAATTTTTTTTTATTTTGGAAAGCTGCTCTTGCGTATTGGAAAGTGAACATGGTGTGAATATTTGCTTTCTTGCCCTTCCAGTATATGAAGGTCTGCCACATGTCTTTCTTTTTGGAAAACATTTTAAAGCAAGAGTGCTATAGCACGGCAAGCCTCATCCCAAGAGGCACAGTTCTCCTTTGTCAAAATATGTGCAGGATATTTTTTCCAAGGTTAGTGAATGGAACGTAACCTACAACATCTGCTAATGGCTGGAAACCTGCTGTGCCTCTGAATTAGATTCCTATGACAGACGAGATGTGTCTGCCAGGAAAGAGACTTTTTAAATGGGCCATCTATTATTTTTTAATTTACAGAGGTAACATACACAGCTCTTCAAATATATATTAGGAATTTATTCCAGGAAAGGAAGAGAAAGAGATGACATAGGCACAGAGAGGATGAAAAGCACAGGGAAAAGAGTCCCCATGACTATTTCTCTATCTACATTCACCGTCACAACCTAGCGGGATGTAGCCCTTGCAACAAGACAGGTGCTAAAAGACTGTTCAATCCCCTGGTCTTGGACACCTCTACCTCCTTTGGTGGGCTCAGAATACTGCATTTCTGCACTCAGTCATCAAGGCTACTTCCAATTTTCAAACCTGTTCAGTCAGTAAAGTAGAAAAAATTAAAGCAACTTAATCCAACCATTGCCAGGGCTCCTAGGACCACCAGCCTGCTGCAGTTCACAGTACAGACAGAAGAGGATTGCTTTGCTTTGGAAATTTTCCTACATGCTGCCAGAATTACATATTATGGGATTTTCACCAAAACTCCCTTGAACTCTAAACAAAAAAACAGCCCCCTAACATGCACAAATGCACACAAACACAGAGTGCATTTTTGAGGGTGGCAGTAGAATTTGCTGACTGGGATTTGAAAAGAAAACCAAACGAACCACAAAAACAACCTCCTCCCTGTCCCGTCCCATCCTGTCCCCTGACCCCCAACCCACACCAAACAAATAAGTTCCTAAAGACTGGAACAAAGACTGTCCTAAAGACAGAACACTGTCAGCTTCAGTCATAAATAAAAACCTAGTGAGAGACAGACACAGCCTTAACAAAAAAATAACCCGCATTCCAAAAAGATCATCATGAGAGATCACAAGATGCCCTATACATGGATATTATGGATACAAGAAAGAGCATTCCTAGAAAATCACAGGAAAAAAATGACACAAGCAATCTTTAATTTCAACCAAACACTGAGTCATGCACTACTTCAAGTTGTCCTGTTTTTCCAGCCCTCAGTGTCCCAGGCTCGAGCCTTTCTTGTAGAGACCCACTCATGCCAAGGTGTAGCAATCCGATGTTCTACAAATATAGAGATGACTCCCATGCTCATTTTCATTTACAGCTCCCAAGTTTGTACCAGCAGAAGTACGTCTGCAATTTCTACTAGTTCAATTAATTTGGATTTCTATAACAAGCAGAAGATATGGCACATAAATTAAATATTTGAAACTGAGGGTTTTAAAGTTTGATTTTTCAGCTGAAGTAATCATTTTCATGCACAGCTGTTTGGTCTCCAAACATCTTAATTAAAACCTTTTGGGAAGATAATATGATTTGCCATTCAATTGAACATTGGACAATTTTACAGCTGATACCAAATGCTGTATGATAAACTTATGAGATTCAAAGCATCATTGGCAGTAATGACAATTAAAGGCAGAGTTGATCTAAAAATCTCAGGTAATAAGTTTCTCCTGCACTCATTACTGAAGCAGAAATATTTTTATAAACCAGTGTGGGACCTTTTTCTAATGCCAGTATAAAAGCTAGTTCATGTGCAGTCCAGCTGAAATTTAGTGAGACCTTGGCATTAAATTCTGCATGAGCAATTCTACACACCTGCTATGGAAAACAATTTTTTTTTTTAAATGGAATTCTGAAATCTATCAAGCCCCACTACCTTCAACACAAACCACCAACATAAGGGTAGCTGTCGTGGTTTTACCCCAGTCAGCAACTAAGCACTACACAGCCGCTCGCTCAGTCCCCCCCCGGTGGGATGGGGGAGAGAATTGGAAGAGTGAAAGGGAGAAAACTCATGGGTTGAGATAAAGACAGTTTAACAGGTAAAGCAAAAGCCGCGTGCACAAGCAGAGCAAAGCAAGGAGTTCATTCATTCCCATCGGCAGGCAGGTGTTCAGGCATCCCCAGGAAAGCAGGGCTCCATCACGTGTAATGGTTACTTGGGAAGACAAACACCATCACGCCAAATGTCCCCCCCTTCCTTCTTCTTCCCCCAGCTTATATACTGAGCATGACGCCATATGGTATGGAATAGCCCTTTGGCCAGTCTCGGTCAGCTGTCCTGGCTGTGCCCCTCCCAGCTTCTTGTGCACCTGGCAAAGCATGGGAAGCTGAAAAGTCCTTGGCTAGTATGAACACTACTCAGGAACAACCAAAACATCAGTGTGTTAGCAACATTATTCTCATCCTAAACCCAAAACACAGCACTATACCAGCTACTAAGAAGAAAATTAACTCTATCCCAGCTAAAACCAGAACAGTAGTTTAACATAGAATATACAAGCTATCAGCAATACCCAAACTAATTACAAGATGTAAGGATGGAATTCTCCATTAATGTGCCTACCTTTCAAAACACCCTCAAAAAATTAAAGAAAGCTCTTAATTATTATACAATTTGCGTAACACATAACACATATACCAAAGCTTTTTAAAACCTGAACATTGTATAGTTTAGAAGAGGAACCAGTGAAATGAAAACTTTGCTTTCATAATGTTCTTTGAGTACCTCCTTACTCCAAGCTCCAGAGTATTTGTTTTGAAGTGCTGCACCCTGCTGCTGCCCTGGAGAGAGGGCAGCGCTTCCCAGAACGGCTCTCACCACCTTCACCTAGCCCATCTTAGAGGGGGAGGTAGAGGATCTAGCAGGGCAGACGCACTGTAAGACAGACCTTGGGGGAAAACATCTTTCTGACCTCAGCAGAAGGCTCATTTAATTTTCTGTATGTTGCCTCCCCCTATCAAGGCAAAGCTAAAAGGAACATTACAGAGGTTTATGGATTCTTTCAAATACCTTTGCACCAAGCCGATGCAGCAGAAGTCTCCTAACACCTGGGTTAGTGTCTCAATTGCAATTCCAGTAGTGTGGGGGTTTTTTTGTTTGTTTGTTTGTTTGTTTGGGGGTTTTTTGTCTTTTCCATATTTAACAGACGTTATGCTTAGCTGTTTCATACTCAAAGATTTTATTTCTGGTGGTAGGTACTTAGTCATTTGACACAAAAGAGAAATTAGCTTTCAATGTTAAGAAGAAAGCTTTATTTTTGGTTGGTTGGCTTTTTTTTTGGTAATGTTTACAGATGATTTAAAATCTGGATAATATTGCTACCTAGTGCAACAGCAAAACAATGCATGTGAAACTATATCTGTTAATTCTTTCTGTGAATAAATGAATGATTCAATACCTCAAAGTCATACAAGTAACTTTCCTGCATCCCAGTTCTTATTGGCCAGAAGAAAGGAGAAATAAACTGCTGCTGCTATAGAAAATGAGGTCACAAGGAAATTCATTAGATGGATATAAATCCTCAAAGCCCCAATTCTGTAATTAGATGCATGATATTGGAGGCCTGTGTCTCTGGAGAATCCCACCACTTTGAAATGTAATTTCAGTTGACTGCCATGGGGTATCAGACTAGTGTGGAGGGTCCGTCTCCATCAGAAGAACTGATGAACAGGACATACTTGAATCACTATAATTTGCAAAGTTTTATATCCTGTTTAAATCAAGTAAACAGACTTTCTCTAAATTTCTGCCATAAAGAAAAAGTCAGGAAACTATTAATGAACAGGAAAAACAAAGACAGCATCCTAATTTTGTGCTCTGCAATAGGAAGAATTTCTTCACTTTCTGCATACTCTTTTTTACTTTCCTAAATTAAAATGTTATTTGCTGGAAGAAAAGCAAAACAAAACCACAGCCAGCCCTTTATACTTTTTCTGCCCTCTATATAACATATACTTTGAATGTTATCACCATTGAAAGCCCAGGGAAGTGTCTGTTCCTTCCCGCAGTGAACTTAGTCAGCAACACCCACTGCTGTACGCATGGACTCCATGGGACCAATGACCACAAGAGAATCTATGTACACTGTAGATACTAAAACCTGTCATTTGAATTGTGGCATAGAATCATAGAGTCATAGAATATCTCAAGTTGGAAGGGACCCATAAGAATCATCGAGTCCAACTCCCTGCTCCTCGCAGGACTACCTAAAACTAAACCATATGACGAGAAGCATCGTCCAGACGCTCCTTGAACTCTGGCAGGCTCAGTGCTGCGACCACTTCCCTGGGGAGCCTGTTCCAGTGACCGACCAATCTCTCAGTGAAGAACTTTTTCCTAATGTCCAATCTGACTTCCTCTGATGCAGCTTCATTCCATTTTCTTGTGTCCTATTGCTGATCACCAGCAGGAACAGGACAAGGCCCAGCTAGTGAAAATACTTATCAGTATTTTTTTTTTAAGAGCTTCCCTTTGCCCATGGTGTAGCCACAGAACTTGTTTCACTGTATGCTATGAAAAGAGCTTCTGAGTTTTCTCTAGGGTGAAAATCTCCATCCCCATTCTTAATTTCACACATTGGAAAGAAAAAGGGTGATGTTACTTGCACATTTTAAGGATGCAAGACTGAGGCAAGGAGTGTTAAGTGTTTATTGGCTTTGAAATACTTAGTAGCTTGAGCTGCTTAAGCTATCATTGCCAGAAAATGTAGCTTTTTATACTACCTTTTGGGCAAATGCTGCTAGAGCTAGGTCCATCTGGTGAACAAAGGCTTTGGTGTATGTAAGCAACCCTGGGCAGAAGCAGTGTGCCTATGCTAATAGGCATCTTGTGCAATCAAGATACTGTAGCAGGCACAACACAGTGCTAATATGACTGTTTGCATCTGGACCAGAGATGGTGCATGTCTGGCTAGGTCTAAGCTCATCTTTGCCTGCAGATGATACTCTGAGGACCTCCGCAGAGCCTGAATGTTCTGAAAATGGGACTTACAGAGAGCCTGAAGGCCCACATAATGAGAACTGCTCACAATAAGGCCACCCTAACATTGCAAGGAAACCTGCAGAGGAAGAGAAAAAAATATCTCTACATAACTGTACTATCTTAAACATAGGACTGTCCTTTTTTCCTTCTACAATCTCCTGCTCCATATACTACCTATCTTCCACTTTCTGCAAGTGAGATGGCAGAACTTAATATGACAAAAATCCACCCTAAAAACTAAACAGCCCCCAACAATACTTAAACTAAAGGAAAAATCTTGCAGTCTTTTTTTTTTTTTTTTAAACAAAGATTAGCTACCTGAAAAATGCAATTAATCTTTCCTTAATTGTTTTGTTTTGACATTTGTAGCAGCTCTTTTTTAACAGAAGCCCAGCATGCGTATGTCCTCTATAGAACAACAGGTTGTTTGCAGGTATTTTCTTCTTAGAAAAATTATACCATCTAGGAAACTAACATAAAAAGGCAAGAACTTTGCACTTTTCCTTTTCTCAGAGAATTGGAAGGAGATACCATCAATTTCTGACTAAGAGAATAAGGTATTACTTTTAATTTAAAAGGAAATTATTCTGGACTTTGATAAATCAGCTTCATAAGAAGGTTTAAATTAAAATAAAGTAAAAGGGAGCCCTCAAATGACATTCTTTTGAGAGAGAATTTGAAGAGATTAAATTCAGATTACTATAGGTCCATATGCTAATTATTAAATTCAGATTAACTATAAAATCCCAAAGCATAATCAGGCTTCTTTATTTCAAAGTCATGGCCTCTAAGTTGCCTGATTCAGGTTTTATAAATTAGCTCACCTTGCTAATTCTAGTAAATGAAAAGAGCTCTGCCTGCTGCACTGGAAGTAACTAAGGGATCAGTCAATACTTGTGAATGGCAATATTAGAAATTAGCCTTGAGGGGAGCAAAGAAAAAAGCATGTAAAATCTTAAAGGAGATCTTGATCCTTCAGTTCCTCATGTGTCAAGCAAGAAGGATACCCTACTGATAGGAGACCATCAGGCAAAACACAAAACTGCATAAGCAGGACTCCCCTTCAAATCTGGTCTAAGGAACTTGAGTACTACTTAAGGACTAAACGGTACAGGTGACTAAATGTTAATTGCTTCAGAGAGGCTAATTTTCACACTAAAACAATGTTGTAGAGATATTATGTATAAAATCTATGCAATTAAATACGTACATGAAATTGAAATATACTGAATTAAAGTAAAACAATTAGATTTCCATACTAAAACTCTGACAAATGTTAAATGATTGCTCACAGGCTTCAAAGGTTTGCTTTATGCTAGTTCGTACATGAACTTTCTGGGAGTCTTATTAATTTAAGACAAAAGAGAAACTTCCTGAACTAACAACACAGGGGTAAAAAAGACTTTGTCCTTCAAAAGATAACTAGAAGCTGGGCAACATATTGGGTCACTACAGTACAGTAGATTAATATATAGTACTTTCAGTACTCAAGGGAATAACTAAGGCAGGAGACCTTGAGAGCAGAATATTTCTACCTAATTTAGATTCCCAAGCAGAGAGTTTAAGCTGCTTATCAGCCACCAGGTAAGCTCCTATCTCTTCAGAAGAATACCGCCCTCTCCGCCATTATGCTCCAAACAATTACAGGTCATACAAAATCTCAGTTTCTTCCCAAGATTATGATTTATTTAACCGCAAGCTGTTATACTTTTCCCCCTTTCCTCCATCCATCATATACATTACAAATTTTAATTAGCTCTTTGAGAATGACTTTTTCAGGCCCCTGCAGAGTTATGTTCAAAAATAAAAGAATACAGTCAACAACAATTTCCATCTGTGGCAGTACATTTCAGAAGCTGTTACTGAAAGCAGTCAGGTAGACCTTGTGTAGTTCTGCCACTTCTTGAACTAGAAAAAGTTTTTTTTTCATTTTTCCTTCATTTCTGTCACTGAACAGCCTCACATAGTTGTCCAATTTTTCTCATCAAAAATGTTTATAAAATACTGGGGTTTCAAATATTTTCTTTGCATAAAAGAGATTTTTCAAAGCTCTAGGGGTGTGCTTTGGAACTGCTGCCACTGGGCATTATTGTGGTTCCGGTTTTCTTGTATCTTCCACAAATTGGTGTATTCTTCCTTCCAGTCAGGGATACCCATTGTATGTTGGCTTTGACCTTAAAGTCCAAATTCCTAATGGAAAAGTCAGTCTAATCAGGTAACTCAAGTTGCAAAAGTGGAAAGAAATAGTATTTCACAACTTAGTTTCATAATTCCTAAATACTAGAATGGCGCACTTCACAAATGAGATTTGGAGTGTCAATGGGTCTATTTTTAGTTTTACGTAGGAAACAAGATTACCAGGAAAATCTAATCTTCCTTGTTTACCAGATAACTTCATTTTAAGGTACTCTTAGTCTTATTACAAAATTTCTCCTTAAACTATCAGAACAACATGGAGCCCCCAAGAGGGCCACAATCCATTGAAATTACTGGCCTTATTCCCAAACTCACCACAATAGCCCAAAGATCTGAGCACAGTGATCTGGGCTCTTTACAACAGTGGGAGGAACTAAAACAAACATCCATAAGGTATTTTTAAAGAGGAATGAGAATCGAAAAAAGGACTTAAACAAGAAATAAATTGGAATAACTATTGAATATACATAATATTCCACTGTACTGATCAAGTGAGCACACTAAAGATTGTATCTTTCCTGTTTCTAACAGGATTACGTTGAAGCAGGTCACCATACCTAACAGTAAGCACTTTGTACTACCCTGTGAAGACACTGCTGATCACTGTGTGGTCAGAATTGTCCTTCTAATTTTATTTGGCAATTGGAACACTGTGGCTTTTTCAGTTTATGAATATTTTTTTAAATAAAGTACTTGCAGGACCAAGATGAAGATAAATATATTAGTAGCAGAACTTCACTGCAAAATACATCATTACATTTGGTATTTAGACTCTCTTATGACCCCCGGTTACGAAACATGCATAACATCCTTTGCCAGGGTGGCACAAAAACAGAATATCAGGAACATGCTACAAGCTCATTATTTCTCCAAATAAAAACAGTGTGAAAATATATAGCTATCTTCGCTCAGTCTACAGTTAAATCCTTTTATGGCCTGCAAACCTCACTTATATTAATGTGTAATTTGAACAGGGACAGTTAGTGCTAGTAAGAATAAAAAACAGATTCCTGTAAAATCTAAGAATTCTCTACTAGTCATGAAAATGTTGATTAAATTTGGCTTAGCATTCATTAACCTGGCATAATGAAGAGAGTCAAATGCAGGGAGAACATTTCATTAGCTGCAGTTCAGCTTCAGATTGTGTCATGCCCAGTTTAGCAGCTTGCCCACCTCCTCATTCTCCAAGGCCACAGCAGTCCTTTGGAGCACTTGCGAGGGGAAACAGTTTCCAAAACTAAGCCTACAAATTCTTTTCAAGCTGTCTGTCCCTCTGGAGTCACTTATGGCCAATTAATACTTGGTCTATTTGTCATCATGTCTGCTCTTCCCTCAAATAATCCATTTCCTTAAAAAGGCTGTATTCTAGCACAGGATGGCAAACCCTGCCCCCCACTTAGGCTACTCTTTAGGAGATGCAGCCCACCCAGTACTCACTCAATGTCAGTAGTTGTTGTTCTTTAAGACCAAATATTTTAGAAACTGCAGGTATTTGAGATCTGCACACAGAAAACAGGCAGCTTAGTGTAAAGGAACAGCCGGCCTCTTTCTGGCAGTGCTGCTATAAATTTCAGATTCATCAGTTTGCAGATGACAGCAGGGAGTCCACAGAGACATCTTTTAAATAGTTCAATATAGAAGAGAGGTGAATTATTATCAGTATTCCTTTACAAGTGTAAAAAATAAAATTTTAAGTTGAATGGTTGACAGGATCTTTTTCTCTGATGTCATGGCAGGATTATCAAAGCCTACTTGAAATGCTGATACTGAAAAAAGCCTCTGAAAGATATATACAGGAAATCCTCACTGCCTAAGGTAATGTAGTGGGTTAACCCCGCTAGGCAGCTAAGCCCCACACAGCCACTCACTCACTCTCCCCAGGTGGGATGGGGCAGAGAATTGGAAGAGTAAAAGTGAGAAAACTCATGCGTTGAGGTAAAGACAGTTTAATAGGTAAAGCAAAAGCCGCACACGCAAGCAAAGCAAAACAAGGAATTCATTCCCTACTTCGTATTGGCGGGCAGGTGTTCAGCCATCTCCAGGAAAGCAGGGCTCCATCACACGTAACGGTTACTTGGGAAGACAAAACACCATCACTCTAAAAGTTCCACCCTTCCTTCTTCTTCCTGCAGCTTTTTTAAATGCTGAGCATGATGTTATATGGTATGGAACATGCCGTTGGTCAGTTGGGGTCAGCTGTCCCAGCTGTGTCCCCTCCCAACTTCTTGTGTACCCCCAGCCCACTCACTCGTGGGGTGGGGTGAGAAGCAGAAAAGTCCTTGACTCTGTGTAAGCACTGCTCAGCAATGACAAAAGCATCTTTGTGTTATCAACACTGTTTTCAGCACAAATCCAAAACATAGTCCCATACCAGCTACTGTGAAGAAAATTAACTCTATCCCAGCCAAAACCAGTACAGGTAATGCTATGATGAGATATACTATTAAATAGCGTAAGTGGAGTGACTATGGGGATTACACATTACTTGAGAAGGGCTGAGACAGGATTTATCCAGGCTAGCAAGACATAAAATTCATGCAGGCTTCATGAAAAACACTATTATTTGCAGTGCAAGACAAAAATTGATGGAAGTCCTCGTCAAGACAATAGTCAGTCTAGAAGAGTGCTGTACCTGCAGGCACATGAATGTAAAGCTTGTACTTAGAGAGGGAGTGCTGACTGAACTTTACAACCTTCACCCGCTACTATTGGAGTACATCTGGAGATAGAGGCAAACCTTTAGCAATTGCAAGTCTTTGCAATGCTATTCAGTGCTAACCATAAGAAACAGAACATCCCTCTGGTGCCCCAGAGGAGAAAAAAAATGGAGCTGTCTGAATCTACAACAATTGCAAGCCTAACATTAACCCAGTATTGCCTGTGGATCAGTATAGTAGAGGATAGATTTGTCTCATTAGACTGTAGCAAGCATTTCTAGCCTAAAATTCTATAGAAGCGGATGTTAAAGGAAGTGAGAAGTCCTGTTATCCATTATCAGACAGAAACCTTCTACATCATCCTTACTTTCTTCCTTCTCCTCCTTTCTGTATCCTGCCTCCTCCTCAACTGTGTAGGTCCAAGAGTAAAATGGCATTCCTTAAAATCAGAACAGAAAGCTTTCATCTGGTCTATTGTGCTGCACTGTACTTTAATCCAGGCATTTGAGGCAATGAAAAAACTGAGAAAGCAGTGTGGAAAAGGGATTGGAGCCAATGGGCACTGGAGCTATATTGACACAGTTGCCAGCAAGGGTATCTGTGAACTGATGGCCACACTCTGGCTGTCCTTAGCAGTTAACTAATAATTTTTGAGTGGAGCAAAGGAGATACAGTTGTATGCATCGCTGACATGCATTTATGAAGCAAACTAATTGGGCAATCCAGTCACTAAACTCACTAATCATGTCCAAGTGAAACATTCCCACAATAAGTTTGAAAAATACTACACTGAAACCTGTGCTTCAACATGAGTTTCTAGAAATGCATCTCTGTATTCTGTATCATATTGCTAGACTGGTCCGAGCTACTCCAATTATTTCCAGGAAGATTTTGTATTTTGAATAAACATTTTCTCAAGGATTTCTAGATCAAGTAGCTAAAATTTCTTCATAGTTTTAATTCTGCATCTAAGTACAGGCTTTTCTGTTCAAATAGCTATTGGAGACCTAGACAAGGCTTGCTAGCAGAAGCAGATGTTAGCTTGCGGCTATTAGCAACAAGGGCAGTATTAAGATGAACATATGTTTGCATATTAAAGATATTGCAGCACCCTTTTTCTTGACAGTAAGATTTTGCTTTTGCAAATACCAGTGACAGAAGTAATATCTACTGACCCAGTAAGAATCGTATGAACAATATTCCATATGCTGGGAGAATGACATCTAAATTGAGGAAAAGTTCACATATTCCCATTAAGGCAAAATTAGTTATATCCAAGGGTTAATGAAATAATACAACCACTTCCTTTTACAGCTTCTCCTGAGAGTCAACAAGATTTTATTTCAGAGGAAATAGAGAAAAAAAATGTTACTCTCTTTGCCTTCCACTGTACATTTGGGTTTGGAAAGACTGAACATTACTTCCATTGAGGAGATTTTATTAGATACTGTTAGAGAGAGCTTGAAACATTAGTAATAAAGTTTATGCCCTTTCTAGCCTCCTGTTCTCTTTTTAAAGTAGAATGATGGGAAGAAAATGTCAGTTGGAGACCTGTTTTGTTTGAGTTAGCCTGTACTACATATTTAGGAGTAATCTGAATAACCCCATCACGGAACTTCATTATTTATGTGACAGTCGCAGTCAGAGACTAAACCAAGATCGTATCATGCTACACCCTGTACCATCATAAAAGTGTCTCTGTCCAGAGAGTTTACAGTCTAAATTTGGGCTATAGTCTTGCAAATGTCTTCCGATATTTTAAAAAAGGAAATAGTCCAACTGGTTGCAATGGAACTTCTTGGGTACGTCTTTGTTGCACCATGGAGCGTGGTATTACCCCAGGTAAATTAGTGCTTTGAAAAAAGTGGGTGAGCCTTCCTTACACAGCACCCAACTCAAGCTAGTTAGCAAGCTTTGCTGTCCTGCTTCCAAGGCCAGGCTAGTGTCCACAGGGATGCCAGACTGGAGATGTACCATCTTCCTGGCCTTGCTTTTAAACACAGACTTTGTGTAAGTGCTGTTCATGTGTACTCGTACCTGTGTGATCGAAGATAGTCAAAGTTCCTTAAAGTGCTTCAGGCAATCGGCTAAATATGTTTTGGGCCCCCCCCACCCCAACAGAAGTGTAAGATATCACTGTGGCAGTCAGTTAAAAATCATTAAGTACATATAAATAAAGTGCTGCCACCTTATTCCTAGGCAATTGTACAATTTACGTAGCTGACAGCCTATGCCTCCTTTGTGGATGTAACAGACAAATGACTGATGAGGACAGCAGATATACAGTCATGTTGCCACACATAGGAATAAAGCAGAAAAAACATGCAACATTTCTCAATAATAATCAAAGTTCCCAGAATGTTAATTTCTGATCATCTGATTGTGTATCTGATGAAAATTGTAGTTCAGGAAAAATCATCAATGACATCCTATGGCTATAACAAAACTGGATATATCGAATGACTTTTGTACTCCATTATTCCAGTTTTGGAATGGTTATCCTGCAGGACCTAAGAGATCAGAGGAAACGTATACAATATACAGTCAGGACTCTCAGCAGATGCAAGTAGTATTCACTATCATTGCTGGTACCCAATGATTAATTTTGTAGCAAACAGATTAATCTTCAGCCTGTTTACAGAAGAATCCTTTACTTCTTACAGCTGCTACCATGCAAGTATTTGTAAGCCATTGTTTTGGTTTTCTGCCAAAGATTTTTTTCCCCTCATGTCATAATTATTAAAAACCCATACATCACTTACACAGATAAAGCAAAATACTCTTCAACGTATTTCTTGGTTTTTACTCTAAAATTAAAAGAGTTGAATAATAAATGGCGATGCCTATACCACAAAACAAAACCCCAGAAGTATTACTTTCCCCTTAGGACTACTTAATTTCTGAATCTTTTATCTTCTGCTGATAAAAGAAGGTTCATCATGTCCAGTGTTAAACTCAATGATTTTAAGAGGTACTAAAGTCAGCCTTACTTTTACATGCAGTCTTTTACATGTTTAAAAAAAAGCTTTTCATTTCAACTGGACTGGAACTTTAAAAGGATGGATGCTACACCTCTTGCAAGAAATTGTTTTCCTTCAGTGCTTACAGAAGCCTGACATGTGGTCAAGGAACTACTCAGACTGATTAAAAGCAAGCTGCTAATAATTAACTACTCACAGATGTCTCCTGCAAATCTGACGTGGCTTTGATTTGTATGCCAAAATAGAAATATTCTGGCAGGACACCTATGAATCATTTCTATTGTCATCCACTTGAAACTTTAGATAGAGTTATTATATTTAATACTCTTATAGGAAAATGGAGACTAAACACAGTTATTATCCAGTGACTGTACATACTGTAAACACTTAGCTTTTTCCCCCACTTTGTTCAGTCTACAGGTTAAGTTTAAAAAAAAAAAAATTAAAAAAGTAGCATGGGCATAGCAGTAAATCCCAAAAAACGAATCCAAGAAAGGTCAATTTTTTTTTTTTTTTTCAATTCTGATCAAGATTGAAAAGTACTTCCATTTTTGGTATGTTATTAAAGACAGTGTTCTACTGCCAGAAAATTGAGATTCCAATAAAGACTGGTGTACACTGGGGATCTGACACCATTAAATGATTGGAGGACTTCTCACTGAAACTGTATATAACCCATCCCATTGTACTAACCTGTACTGTACCTATAGTATAGGTACATCTTAACTTCACCTTGATATATATTTTTTTTAAGACTGTCATTACTATACTTCAACCTTCACAATCCATTTTTAGTAATTCCCTCATCAGAAAACTGTTGGGATTTTCAAATTCAAACAACTAGAGCGTAACAGTTTTTTTCCTTATCCTCCAAATTCAGCTGAATAGCTGCTGTTATTTGTAACAGGTTCCTTTATTTTTAATTGGGTCCTAGTGCTCTGAAGAAGCACCAGAATTGCAGCGAGGTATAAGAATCATGGTAACAGATGAATACACACTAACAGCTCAGCTAATTTAAATAAGGACTATTTTATTACTAATGGAGCTACAGCCAATAAGGCAAAGGTCTGACGCATGTTTCTCACATCAGGAGTACACCAACAGACTTACTGCCCTAAAGCACCTGTAACCTCCCTTCTGGGTAATCCTCTGCAACCTCATCCCTCCTAGCCCCAGAAGCTCAGCTGCTGGTGCTTAAAGTCTGCTCCAGGATGGCAGTCGTGTAACCTCAGATCAGATCAGCAGAGTGAAATTGTGAGAAAGAGCAATGAGAAGCATCATCTGGGGCCCCCATGCCACCACCCTCCATCTAACGTCTCAGGAGCTGCCCTTGTCCTCAGCCCTCGCCTCAGCTATGCTGTAGGTATGATGTAGGTGTAGGCAGCCACCTGCCTTTCTCTTTGGCGTCTTGACCTGAATTCAGATGTGCCCTATATTAGCCTTCTCTAGCATTTTCTGGACTGCCAGCTGCACTCCTTTTCGCTGAGGGCACTGTCCTGCCTGCCTTGCTGCTGCCTTTTGCTCCTGGCTCACCTGTCTTTGCAGAGCCCCTCTTTTGCTGCTCCCTGACAACTTGTCCCTGAAAGAAATGCAAATGATTGCCCATTTTCCTTGCCAACAAGAACTGCTATTTCATTAGAAAGAGTTAATTAAAACCTGAAGGAAAATGTACTCTGTGTTTTCTTCCTCAAAACATCCTTCAGCATTCTACTGACAACTCCAGAAAGGAGGGCAATTGTCGGAATAATATTTTTGGACTGAACTTGGAAGTACACAAAACTTCATTTTACACACAACAATCTATGATCACAGAATAAATACATTTTTTGTGACTGCAAACTATTCTGGACTTTGGCTCAGAGGCTTGAGGTTGTGTCGTGGTTTAACCCCAGCCAGCAACTAAGCACCACACAGCCGCTTGCTCACTGCCCCCCACCGATGGGATGGGGGAGAGAATCAGAAGGGTAAAAGGAAGAAAACTCGTGGGTTGAGATAAGAACAGTTTAATAATTGAAGTAAAATAAAACAGAACAGTTAAATAGGCAAAGCAAAAGCTGTGCACGCAAACAAAGCAAAACAAGGAATTAATTCGCTACTTCCCATCGGCAGGCAGGTGTTCGGTCATCCCCAGGAAAGCAGGGCTCCATCACACGTAACGGTTACTTGGAAAGACAAACGCCATCACGCCGAACGCCCTCCCCCTTGCTTCTTCTTCCCCCAGCTTATATACTGAGCAGGACGCCATATGGTATGGAATAGCCCTTGGGCCCGTCTGGGTCAGCCACCCCCCCCAGCTGTGCTCCCTCCCAGCCCCCCTGCGCCCGGCCGAGCAGGGGAAGCTGGAAAGTCCTTGACCAGTATAAGCACTGCTTAGCAACTATTCAGCAACAGCTTGGCACTACTTAGCAAGACCCAAAACATCAGTGTATCATCGACATTGTTCTCATCCTAAACCCAAAGCACAGCCCCATACTGGCTACCAAGAAGAAAATTAACTCTGTCCCAGCTGAAACCAGGACAGGTTGCCAGTTTGCACAGCCTCCAGAAGGAGGGACCTCCATCAACTGCTGTGCCATACGCTGGCTGACAGCAGGCAGCAGCTCCATCCATTTCACAGTGGACGCTCCAACTGTTCTCAGACTTTTCTGAGCAGAGAGGTACAAACAAGACGGAGTTACTGGAATTTGGAAATGAAGTAAAATCTTTTTAGCTTCCAAGGAAAAGATAGTCTTGTAAAACTACCTATAAATGTACCTGAGGTAATATTTTGACCCCCATTAAAATCAGCCACAGAATTCTGTCAGCTTCAATAGAAAGAGCACTTCAGCCTCAGTGAAATCTATTGTAGTTCCTTCAGAACAGATGCTTTAGTAGAAGTAATTTTTAAAACTATATAATGAGGTCTACTCTCAGTTACATGTATCATCTTCCTGACATTATTGCTGTGAGCAGAGCTCCTCAAATGCAAAGTGAGAACATTTTAAAACTGTGATTCTTTGTTAAGGAGCAGTAAAGTTTTAAAGCAAATTTGAGTGCTATAAAAATTATTTAAAACCCAGCATGTTTTGCAGAACATTTTCACTCATAATTCAGCACTCAAATCTCCTTTTCAGTATTGATGAATGAAACTGGTCAAAAATTGTCCAAATTTATCATAGCTGCTAGTGTCTGAGGTAGCTCAGTGTTGTGATACTTGCATTTGCTGAGCACAGCATGGAACATCTCATGAAGGCACAGATACAATTTGCCTTGTGTACTGAATAGGCCCACTATATACGCTGCTTTTAAAATAGGATATGATCCCCATAGAGTTTTTAGGGAGTTCTGAGTATTCCTGACTTTTGCTGGCACAGTGCATCCATCCATCCATTCTCACTGTCCTTGGGCTCTGGTTCCTCAGCAAGGGTTCTGGCTCAATAAAATTCAGTTCAGCCCCCCATCAGAAATGGCATGGTACACTTTCTAAGATGCAATTGTCTTACACACCAGAACTAACAGTTTATCAGATTATGTGAAAATCATTTTGGTTCATACAGATGAGAGTGAGTAGATTAATGAAAAAGCTGAGTTGGATGCTCTTCAGATTTCAAGAGGTGGAAGACAGGGAATTAGCAAAGGTCCTGAATTATCCCAAGCAGAGTCAGTGTAATTAGGAACATATCCAGGTCTCAAAACAGTGAATAGAAGAAATGTTGACCTGAGATTACATGAGTAGACCATTTTTTTTTTGAAAGAGTGAAAATTACTGAACTGCATACAATCTTGATGAAAGCTGAACTTCATTAAGCTGCTGCAGTATGAAGTTTATTTGATCTACTATGTAGGTAAAACACTAAAAGCAATGAATATAATCCCAACATTGTTGAGAAGATTACATTAGGGTAGATTTTGGTTTTCTTTGAAGTATTCCATTGTCCAAAAATGTTGGACAATGTTGTTCCACTCCATCAAACAAAACTGTTGAAGTGCACAGACTATTTTTGTAGTAACATTTCAACCATGAATTACTCAACATCAGTCACTCAAAATCTAGCATCAAGATCTTCTAAAAATTATAGCTATGGCTAATTTAATAATGGTATGACATTTCTCAGCAGACAAGTTACCTAGATGAAAATTCCAAAACATGCAATCAAAGACAAGTTATAAAATGTGTTTGGAAATGACCCATGTGCCTTTTGAGCATAAGACAATTAGAATAAATGACAGGAAAATGCTTGCCTCATTTATCACTGGAAATATTCTATTTCTGCCATAAACATGAAACAATTTAGAAGAGTGTGTGAAACAAAGTCTTGTGAAACCTGGTGCAAGTTTCAAAAAATTTAATTGAAAAGTCATAAGTGAGGATGTTTTTTCAAGCTAAAGCAGTCTCCTGAGACCTTATTAAGGCTGAAAAATGCAGATATTTGCATGAAGTCAGTAACCACATCCTGTTATATTTTATAACAGTCACACCAGCAAGAGTTACTGCTGAAATTTTATACCACAGCAAAACCAAGAGATAGGAGTCTTTAAGGGTCGAAAGGGTAAATGGAAATATAATTAGTTTTGAAGACTGCCACAGCTTTTTGTTCTTTTACTTGATGGAAAGTGTCCTACAGCAAAAGTATTCCTACTATTTCTCTTGAACTATACACTACCATCTATGTTCCTAAATATTAAAAGAAATTAGATTTTTATCTACATTTTAAAAAATAAAATTATTTCAGTTCACTGGGAAATTTATTATCTTTCCAACTGGTACCTTTCTTTGTTTAACCATTTGTACATTCACCATGAATGAAATAATATAATAAATAATATTAGAATTACTAAGAATACACAGCTTCAACAGTGAAAGTGTGGCTGATAGCATGTCTTTGATGAACACATTACATTTATGCAGCAATTTAAGATTTTTCTTTTTTTTCCTTGATAGTCATCTGTGTTTTGGTAATCAAAAGTCTAAGGGTGCTCAGGTTCTCATCAAAGCAAGCTGTGGAAGCATGTTATGTTTTCTTTTTAGAATACGAGTGGATGGGGCTTAGTGAATGCAAAAGAATATTCATGATACAATTCACCTTCTCCTGAGTCACGTCTGCTTCTTTCTTCTAAAGCATTCAGAGCTCTGCCTGGCTTGAGAAATGGCAGTCAACACGCTTGAACTTCAAAGAATTTTCACTTTTGCTCTACAGCAGGCTCTGGGACCTTTTGGCTGCACTGGGTCAAATCCAAGACTTACTGTATCTAAGGTCAAGGACAGTCTCTTTAAACAGAATTAGGTTCTGAAATCCCTCCGTCCCTCAACATTTCTTTTTCCTCACAGAAGAGTATTTATGTACTGAACAGCACAAAAATCCCTTCTGAAAGCAATCACACCACTTGTATCAGCTAGCTATGCATGTCCCAGCACAAGTAGCTTTTATGTTTTTTTTCATGAGTGTAACTGCATCTTTAGTTGCTTAAATATTTTTGGAAATCTGTCCTTCATGACTAAGCCAACCTATTCCCTTTTTATTCTTCAAAGTTACCCCTTCTCAGCTTTCCCACTTGCATCAAAATTAAAGTTGCTCAGGGCAAAAAAATAATTTACTATAGTGCCTCCTGAAGGACTTTCTTGGGTACCAATACCAAAAGAATAACAGAGCAACAAGTCACTTTCTTCCAGCTCACAGGTAAGTTTATTAAAATTAACAGTTACGCCTTAGCACTATGCATCTCTTTCACTTGTTGTACAACTCCACCTGCACACCTGAAGCATCATCTTTCCTGATTGGCTGCTCAGGGTGAAAGAAACCATATGCATATTTCACAAGCTAAAATAGCAGTTTTCCCTTTTTTTTTCCATAAAGCCACAGACTGAGGTTGGTGGTGATTGGTAGTTCATATTGCCTCCCTATCTGAGCATCTTTGTGGGAATGTACAGAAGGAGAAATAGCAAAGATGTCAATTTTTCACACAATTCTGATCATAAAGAATACATGTAAGGAACACTTTTCAATATACTTGTTTTAGCTGCAATCATTTCTGAGCTATAAAAATAATTCAACAGTTGGATCCAATAGGTGGGTGAGATCAATTGTATTGCTATGACTGAAAGAGATTATTACAAAATATGTTATGTTGCATGCCCCAAACATTATACTTGTAATATTCAAATATGTCTATTTTCTTAGAAACCCAGTGCTTCCAGAAACTGACTTAAACAGTTTGAGGTCCTCAGTATCTAATCACCATCCAGTTACAACCCTCTACCTTACAGATATACTTTGAAAGGAAAAGAGGCAACAGTTAGAAGTTACAGAACAGAAAATTTTGAGTGGAAATGAGCAAAAAACTAGTTCTTCACCATGGCAGTGGTAAAGCACTGGAACAAAAGCCAAGAGGGGCTCAGGAATCTCCATCCTTGGAGGTATTCAAAACTGCAACCTACTCTGACTTTGAAATTTGATCTGCTTTGAACAGAGACTGGACTAGAGACCTCCAGAGATCCCTCCTGAATTAAACTATTCTGTGATTTGCTGATATGGTGTTACCATGTATACAAATCATGAATGCATTTCTCAGTAAGCACTGACACATGCTGGACTGAACAACCATCTTTTGAAGACTATCTAGATATCTGCTGTTCAGTAATCACTCACAACATGGGAATTCAGTACATTCCTGCTTCATAAATTGATTAGCTGGAATTCAGACAGTGTTGGAAAATGAGCATCCGATCATCCTATGATACCAAGCAATGTAAACTACCTCTTAAGAAACCCTTTTAAGAACTATTTCCCCTTTTCCTGTCCTGAGTACCAGAATAGACCATCTGGGTTTATATTGCTGTGGGCAGATTCCTTCTATTCAGAGTAGATCAGAGAATCATAGAATCATAGAATGCTTTGGGATGGAAGGGACCTTTAAAACTCATCTAGTCCATCCCCCCTGCAATTGGCAGGGACATCTACAACTAGATCAGGTTGCTCAGAGCCCCATCCAGCCTGGCCTTGAATGTTTCCAAGGACTGGGCATCTACCACCTCTCTGGGCAACCTGTTCCAGTGTTTCACTACCCTCATTGTAAAAAATTTCTTCCTTATATCCAGTCTGAATCTACCTTCTTTTAGTTTAAAACCATTACCCTTTGTCTTATCGCTACTGGCCCTGCTAAAAAGTCTGTCCTGATCACTCTCCTGTTGCAAAGTGTGCTGGCTTGGAGGCATTATAGCCCCCCCTTGCCCCTCTTATTCTCGGTGGGTTTTGGTGGTTGCTGTAAAACTTAACATTTTTCCCTGCTGCAGCTATAACTTCAGGTGATGCAACCCCTTTGGGTTGTTTTATTTTCTTGAATTATGATTAGAAAAACCCAAAATGGATGGTGTAAGAGTACTATGTTCTCACCATACACCATATTGGTTTGTGTAGCAGATGAACTGCTTCAGCACATTCTGGATTTTCCAGTATTTTCAGGTGCTTTGTTCCAGATCACAATCATATTATGCACTTCTCAGGAATTTCTACCTTGAAACTTGGTAAATGGCTGATGAATTACAAACTTGCACATTTTTCTTATATTCCAATGGTTCCTTGTACATTCTTGTACACAACAAAAGAGAGCTCACAAGCCCACAGAAGTCCCCTAATTTTCCTTTTCTGTACTGCAGTCTTTTAGCTCACTTTCTCCGAGTTAATGGTTTTAGTTGTTTTGGCTTTATTGTCCAAGCAATATAAAAATTAAGAAATAAAATGACTTTTTCTTATTTATTTTGTTGTCACCCATTGATTTCAGACAAAAAGGAGAAATTCTGCTTTCCAATCTTCTGCTGCAGTTCAAGAGTGATTCACCTGACAGCACTTTTCGCTGTGCCATTTTTACTGTCAGTGTTTTTCTGAGTTTGTTTTACTCTCGGCATTATGTGTTCAAAAATTACTCAGAACCAAAGAGCTCAGAGGCCTCTTCTGTCAGTCTCTTCTCATGTAATACAACAACCAGTTCCAAAATGCTTATGCAAAAATCTTAATAGTCTTTTTTTGTGTGTCCTCAGAACTGTGATGTATTTCAGAAGGAAACACTGATGTTCATCTTTGCATATGCTTACTGTTGGGTCAGCCAGCCTACCTGTAAGTCAGTAGAACAAGATATTCAGTGTGAAGAGAGCCAAACAACACGTTTTGGGGCTGTTAAAGATGTTATTCTCCTTTACCACGTGTTATCAATTTACCTGAAGCAGTGGTAATGGTAACGAATAGTTGAAAGAAGACTGAACTGCCAGAACCGTTTTGCTCACAAATGCTCAACCATGCTCAGTGTTTTTCTAAACAAAACCAAAACCCTCATGGGAGTGGGAACTCCTGGCAGAATATGCTGCATTGAGTCTCTATTGAAATGGGACATCAGCTTTTCATACTTGTCAAAGTAGCTGTTTGTGCTGCTTTTTATTAGGAAAATGAGTCTTAGCTCAAAGATTCACCTTCAGAATAGAGAGGAGTATTTTTAGTTCGCATTCTCAGTCAGTGGCTGTCACTTTCTTGCTTTTATTGTATTGAGAACACATGCAGTTTATTTTTCTATCCTTTTGTCTCACTCCTAGCAGAACACTGACAAGCTGTGTGGGAAGCAGCAGCAAGAAAAGGAAAAAAAAAAGACCAACAAAACACAAACCCACAAAAACTCCACAAGGTAGACAGTGTTTTGGCCTAGACTTTCTTAAAATCTTGGGGGCAATGGAAGAGGTCTGCCTTGCTGAAATTCCCTCAGTGAGATCTTAGTCAAACAAACAAACAGTTAAGTACAGTGTGATCCCACGATTTAATTCAAGCAGAGTCCCTTCAATTGCTTTACTGAAAGTGAAATAGTTCTTCTTACAAAGAGCAGCCTAATAAGACCTCTAGTTCACATGTAAAGGTATCATCTCGAGTACTGTGGCTCTGCAATTGTCAGGGACTTGTCTTGACCCAAAACTCATACGTAATGTGCAGGACAGAATTTGGTTTCTATTACCCTACCAGAGCCTTAGGGAATGAAAAAGGTTCTTTCCAAGTGTATTACTACTAGCTTCAGAGGAACAATAAAAGAAAGGATAAATCTGACTTATCGTCATCAGTTATGATGGGGATAGTGCCATTCTCTTATGCAGTACTTGAATCACAACCTACAGCATGCTTTCCATCTCCTGAAAAAGCAGGAGATGACTCTCTTGACAAAGCACAGTTTCATTTCTCTCAATTACCTGTGTCCTGAGATGAAAGTGATCAGTCAGGGTAATGGACCATAACCAGAAAGTAAGTAGTTCTAAACACAGAAAACGGATTGACAGGCTAATAAATAAAGTAACTCTATATCCTAAGCCTCTCTCAACCAGAGGGATATAAAACCCCTTCTTATTTTGGTTTTCCTTGCCTTACTACCCAAAGACATGAAATTTTAAAAATCTTTGTCTCCGCAACAGAAATGAATATTGGCATCAACATAACTATAGCAGCAAATCTTTTATTGGGAAACAGAGATAAGGATATCCTAGACTTCAGGCAAGCTTCTTGCTAGTTACCAGCACTTTAATTGTTGCAATTTTGAATTCCCACAAGCACAGTGATGAATATGCAGATATTGCATTTATATTTGTCTACTACTCTCTATAAAGCAGATGCGCAACATCTGATCCCTTGCTGCTTATGTACCCGGTACTGTCACTTCCATCTGTGCCTCTACTGTTCCTCTGATACTGTAAGATCTAGTGTCACTATGACAAGTTCCCCGTTGGTCTTCTAAACATCATTCAGATTGCAAAATCAAGGAACTGTAATCCACCATCTGCTGCTGAAGGACTCCTGGTGTAGAAGAGAATCTGGTTTAGTATATAACTGAACTCTCCATTCCCATCTAGTAGCAAAGTTTTATACTCAACCTGTGTGTCCGTAAATAACACATTATGAGGACCATTGGAAAGGCAGCCCGCCCCCCAAAAAAAAAAATCACAAAAGAAAAGCAAGTATAATGTAGTGAGAACCCTTAAAATTCACTCTCAGAAAAAAAAGGTCCATTTTGGGAAAGGGAGGTAATATTTAAAAACTCAATAAGATAACAAGCAAGCACATGAAAACACATTTAAAAAATAATTCTTAAAAAAAAAGAAAAAAAAACCAACAAATCAAAAAACCCCAGCATTTCCCAACAGCTACCACACTGTGGCATCCCATGATAACACAGCATTTGACTGTATATTCAAAAGAAATTACCACTCAGAAGAACAGAAACATTCCTGATAATCTACTGCAAGATATATGGATAAATGTTGACCTTTTAACAGCAACAAATCTAAAATTGTAGATTTTTCCTCTCTCAGAAGGGTGGGTAAGTTATTGTCTTTTAAGTAAGGAAGAACATTTAATCTATAACATTTGGAGTTATCTATGAAGCACTTCAAAGTTCTCAAAAAAAAAAAAGTCTGGGGTATTGACAATGAAAAAATTGTTAGTTAGAAGGAAATGGAAAATATGACTGTCCATGTAAATTTTGTTTGGCTGTACTGAGTTATTCCAATTTTTTAGTGGTATAACAATATTTGTTCTATTGTCTACAGTTTTACTCTAAAATAATGAGTACCTTGTTTTATCTTTGTAAAAGGAGAACTCATTTTATAATCAAAGCAGAAATATTACTGCATCTTCTGTACACATAAGCCACTAACACTGGGGTAGATACTTCATGGTGGATGTTGAACGGTGCTAGAATAAATAAAAAATCTTCTGAAATTATACAGCACAGCTGCATTAATACCTAAAGTTTTCATCATGATTGATGATATTATAATGCATACGCAAGGAATGAAAAATAATATGTCTCACATAATGGGTTACCACCTTGTCAGTTCAGGAGACTCAGTTTTGCTGTGACCTTCCAATAAATGCAATTCAGTCACAGGTTTGTTAGACACATTTTTTTGTATGATGACCTAGAAAAATGCAATGGAAATCCAATTTTGAAGTCCATCACAAGTTTGTTACAAAACCTTTTTCAGTTCCTGGGCTGACAGCAATAATGGAATGAGTGTATGTTGGAACAGGTGACTGATCAGAAAGAACCACCCGGTTCATTCCTGTGGCTTTTCATTCAGGTGTACTAGGCTCATCAGTTGTTCCTGACACCTGCCTGAATGATCTATTCATTTTGTAGCACATGCTTCCTCAGAAGAGACATATATGTATGTATGCTTCCATTTTAATGGAATGTTCTTACTTTATTGGAAATTATCTGCCAGAGTGCTGTTTTCTGGGAGATTTCAGAGGAGTTCGACCGTGTAGAATCTCCTTACGCTTTGACACAACAGGTCTAGAAAAGCCACAACCTAAATCTTTTGTTACAGGTAAAGGTTTGCAGGCTGGATAATTTGTTCAAGTGGGGGGTACTGTTATCTCAAGTGCTGTAGTTGGTTATCCAGACCTATGAATTTGTTATCTCAGCTGAAAGAAAATTACTTTCTGTAAAATTGCTCATCTCAGCTATCATACCTAATGCAATGTGGATTAAGACAAGGAGAGCTGACTAGGCTGTAGGAGGAGCACAGCTAGATCTACCACCAAGAGCTTAGAAATGTGACATGACACATTGTACATAAGCTGGGAAGTAACAATATGGCAAACTGGTTAGCCTGAAAAATACAAGCCTCTTTCCCTGAGGTCTGCTTGACATCACATCATAAATAGCTATTAAATTGCTTTTAGGTTTGTTCAGTGCACTCAGCAGGTATACAATAGAAAGGATAAAAGTTTATATGCCAAATTAGACACAATGGTCTTTCTCTCAGTGTGCGAATGACTCCCTGAAACTTACTATCTGATGAAGTACAAGGTCACAGAGAACTACTCCAGCCAGCTTTGAACCTAAGCTGGGGTTCAAAATAGTACAGCTGTAATGATGAGATGCTCTGCCCAGACTAATAAAATATACATACTTACTATTACTTCACTACCTTACATACAGTTGTATTGATTTATACTTTAGCCTCCGGTGCATGAGAATTTCCTCAGAGATCCTGATTTCAGCATATTACTTTGATAAGCCAGAGGCAAAAACCATACCCGCAAAATCCCACAAACACCCCACCCCCATCCCCCAAAACAATGAAGTTTGAGTGTATGAGAGAGAGCTTTTCAATGGCACAGAAAAATGACCAAAAAACCCACTGAGCACTGCAAAAAGTTAACTCAAGCATATGCCTACAGCATATGCTACTATGTTCATTTTGGTTTTATCTTGCCAAAAGGGTAACCACAGCCACAAAGATGGAGCACCATGGGAGCTGATCTTATACTAATCGTCAGAGCAAGTACTTCACTGTCTTGGGATACTTTGATTACTAAAAGTCATGCAAGCCATAACCCTGTAAGTTCTCCTTATAGACAATAATATATCCTGAGGCAGCATATATTGTATTGGCACCTTTTGCCCATACATACAAAAGATTGCTCCTGGCTATTTTTTCCCCCGTTTGATTGCTATATTCTATATACCCTAGTCAATGAAGGCTAGATTTTCAAAGGTGCCTAAACATCTATAAAGCCTAGGGAATATTTTAAGAAGTACCTACAGATGTTCCCAAGTCAGGTGTCTTCCCAAACTCAGGTAGTTCATCTGGGAGGTCCTTCTTTCAATTCATCTTCTTATTTTCACTTATTCCTTTATTTTCTTTCCTTCTGTTTTAAAATTTTGCTGTATTCACTTAACAGTTGTATATCCTTTAAATCCATCCCTGAGTTTTTAAATTCAAAGGAAAAAAAAATAGTAATTCCAAATCTTTAGCTTAGAAAAACCAACACTTTTTCTCAAAGGTCTAAAAAAAAAAATTGAGGGAACTGTCTTTCAATCATCAGTTCATATGAGCACGTTCTCTTACTTATGCTCAGTGAAAACTGTCTTCAAATGATCTCACTGATTTAAAAAAAAAAAGCCTAAAATACCATAATGAATAAATAGCTTCAGGTAGCAGGAGATATCTCTCTGAATTCAGACATGTTGCCCTAACTACTCTAGGCCATTTCTTCTTTCTAACTCAGTTGTTGTTTGGTTTGTCGTTTGTTGGGTTTTGTTTCTTTTTGTTTTGTTTTGTTTTTTAAAGCAATCAGCTTATCAATTTATAAGTCTGAATTTTAGTGCATGTATAAAAATATTATGTATAGTCAGAGAAACAGAAACTTTACTTCCCTGCACTCCCCCTTTATCCCAGTACATTTTTTTTAAAAACACAATAGCATAACCACTGATAATAAGGTTACACTATCTCTTCCAATGTTAAGAAATTCAGAAAAAAAAAAAAAACAAACAAACCAGGTTCAAGATATGATTTCTCTATCACAAGGAGGGATCTGAAAACAATCAAAAATAAATTAGGATGGGTGACATGATCAGTAAATTGAAGGCAAGACAATTCCCGTAAATCATCATGATGTGGTAGATTAAATTTAAAGCTTCTGCAGATATGGACAACAGACTGTTCTAGCTGAGTTTTTATAGATTGACATCAGTTAAGACTGTATATTTGTTTTTTCCTCTTGCTCCTAGAATATGTCATGTCTTTTTGATAAGTTGCTTTTTCCAGTTGGGGGGAGAGAAATAATCAGAATGATGATATCAAGAAGAAATATTCTACTTTGGTCAGAACTATACTTCTAAGAGAATATTTCTTGGGGTAGCTCAGAAAATTTTCTATTTCATTGACTTCATCTGATAGTAAGCAAATAAAATTTAGCCAATTAGTGAAATTTTAAAGCTATGATGTTACTTAAAGAACCATTGTGGAGAAGGAATCACATTTGCACTATATAACAAAGTAATCTTCCAGTGTTTATTGTCAGAGAAATGTAAGTATCCATAAAGGACCTAAAACTACCTTATGGCTGAGGTGAAACAAATAGGTTCTAAAGTAGTCAAAGTAGTGGACGTCCTCGTTAGGTTAAAGTAGGTTATTCCACTGGCAGCATGTAGGGAACACAGATGCTCCAGGTGACATTTTGTTTCATTTTAGGGAGCTGAAGTTTAGTACAGCACAGAGCCACAGCCTAAATGCTCATATTATTTTGGTTTAAACTTGTTCACTGAGTCAGTAATTATTTTTTTTTTCAGGATCTAATCACTGTTAAGGGATAAAATAAAGCGGTGCTATTTGATAAAATTTTCTTATCACAGTCAAAGTGGCACACACAACAGTAATAGTGTCTTGTTTATAGAGATCTCTGCTCAGGCATAGCACTTTTATTAGGGGGAAATGAAAAAAAGATGAGCCAATGACCCTTGTACTGCCTTTCTAAGCCATTCATGAACAGGCATGATTTTACCTGAATGAGACAAAATTTTGTAGCTTTTCCTCTGTAGATTCCAGGCAATACAAAATAGTCAAGAACAGTAGTAGAGCATAGCAAATGCCCTAAACAATCTCACCCTACCTGCAAACTAGCAGGCAAGGCAGGACTATCACTGGGCCCATACTTTAGGACCCAAAGTATCTAGGATAAGAGCACAAGATGTTGACAAAATGACAGGTTTTGCAGAGGCTTCAACCCTCTGTGGTTTTCCCATACCAACGGTCTTGCCCTGCTAACACTGAATCTTATTGCAGACACACCCTAGCACCACCATCCCTTACTCCAGCACCACCTCATTTATAACCTATGACAGATTGTTTAATGAGAAATGCCAGATTACTGAAGACAGCAGACCACACAAGACCAGGAAGAGAACATCTCACTTGAAAACTTAAAAAAAAGTATTGAGAAAAACTTAGCTTTTTTAATTTGATCTAGCAGTCTTTTCTCACTTGCTTTAGTGAGATTATGGCTTCATTTGGACGGTTCTTGTTTTCCAGCCCAGTCTGTATATTGTTATATATATGGCTTTGCTTGCGCAATAGTGAAAACTGGAATATGATCAAAGAACCCAATTTAATCAATTTCTCATTTTAACAAATTAAGTGGTATAGACTAAACTATATCTGAATCTGAGTTACAGTTACAAGAAGGGGATATAATACAACATTTAGGACTATCGGCCTGTAGAGCATGTGTACCAGTTACTAGTAAAAGCAGCACCAGCAGCCTCAGTGTGGTACAGAATGATAAAGAGAAAGAAGCTTTAGACCACCATACAAAGGACTATGCTTATATTGAGGGCAGCAAGAGTCTGGATGTCTTTTCAAAGTCATATCTCCCTGCAAAGGTGGAAACCCTTGGAGGTGGAGAACACATTATGGATTCCCTCACTTCCCAAACCTCCAAGGAAAATCTAAATAAATAGTTTAAAAAATTAAAAAAAAAAGTCCTGAAGTGATGTCTGTCTTCATCCACCACTTCCAGCGACACAGGTATTACTGGCTGGGCAGTAATATCAACTACCACTCATTTCATTTTGTTCTTAGTCCCTCTGTCGCTATGCCAGTATCAGTCAGCAGCTCAAGATAAATAAAAGCCAAGGTGGCAAACCTTCTGAATTAGTATCTTCTGTCCATTTTGTGGAACTGGAGAGATCATTTCTGGCCAGAGTTCATCAGGAACAAAAGGACTGGGCTTAGCTACCAAGGGTACATTCTGACAAGGCAAACAACACATGCTGCTGCCTCCCGTTACCTTATTCTCTGCTCCAAAACTCCCAGGCATCAAAGTAAAGGACACTGAGGCTTGATAGTTATAAGCAAAGCAGAAGGTATTATGTGCACCACAAAGCAAAATAATACGACTTCAGTTATATTCGTCCAACATATGACAGAGACATTAACAGGTGTCCCTGCAGAACAAAAAAAAAAAAAAATTCTATACCATCACTTACTTAATTTGCAAAATCACCAAAAATTATATTCTGAGAAGGATTTGTGTTCACTCAGCACAGTATAAGTCTCACAGATTGCTATTTTCTTTAGTGAGTGCTATTGTAATAAAGCCTTCTGGTAGCTATAATTCCATCAGTGTTTGCTGTAGCGATAAAGTATACCACCTATTAGTTTTAATTTATTGCCTAATTTCATACAAAACTACTCATAAAACTAATGGAGAATGATCAGTTATTTTTACTTAAAAACATACACACACAAAAAGCAACTTTTTCATATCACACCTAAAAATAAGAAATTATATAAAACTATTAAATCTACAGGAAGGTTAATTTCTAAATACGTTTAAAAGTAGGTCTTGCAGAATACCACTGCATTTCTCTTTGAGACCTAACCTTACTACATTTGTAGGTTCACTATGTAATGGTACAGGAATAAAGATACTGTCTTTCATTACACTGACAATGTGTGAAAGCAGGACATGTGTGTTCAGATAGCCTCCTTCTACAGAAGTCAGAAGCAAACAGGCAGTTCCAGAAGGTGCCTTATTTCACCCTAGTGGGGGGACGCAGTCCAGCAATCAATGAAGCCTGAAAAGAAAAACATTGATCCTTTCTGTGTGTCTGTAAGGGCTACTGATAGTATCTCCATAGTATCACTCCAACCCTTCTCACCTCTGCAACCAAAAGTTCCCAATATCTTAATCTCGCTTTTTCTGTTTGTAATCACACAGAAAGGAGAGACTGGGGAGCAAAAGAAACCCCAAACCTCAGTATATTCTGACCTCACTAATGGAGGGGAAGTGGTACAACTACATTTTTATGACATTCTAGGAAGGGAGGAGCTTGTGTTTCCTTTCCAGTTTTTGGAGAGATGGTCTGTTACTAGTAGATAGATAACAGGTAGAAGCAAGCACACAGGTAGTAGAAATTGATTGTAGTTCATAACACTTCTTCCAACAAACAACCTTTAGCTTAGAAGTAAAAAATAAAAAAAATTTTTAAAAATCATGTAGTTTCTAAAATACTTTCAACAGTGCCCCCCTAAAAGCAGATCATTACAGTACACAGCATACTGGAAAACATGTTGATATGACCATCTCAGATTGTAGAGCTGAATTATGAAAACCTATTTATGAAAGCCACAGAAAGCGTTAGTTATTTTTTTTTCCCAACACCACATTGAGGTAGTTTTATTTTTACATCAGAACTCTTTCATAACTCAAAATAACTAGACACTGAAATTAAAGGAACATGAAGTTGGTGGTTTTGTTGTTTTAAGAACAGATTGTTTTGAATTAGTGCCATCAGAAGGAAGATTTGAGAAAAAAAAGATAGGCAATACAAGACAACAGTAAATTATTCAGTTGTGTTGTAAGTAATCAAGACAATATATTGTGAAAATCAAGTAGATATTTGATTCAAAGGAAACTTTTAAAGAAGCTTTCTACCTAAGTGTTAATTTTGATCAAACACTAAAAATTCAAGACATTTTTGATCCAAGGTGTCCTTGAGTTAAAGATACATCCTGCAGTAAAACCTGAAGTTATTTATTTGAGTAGCTTTCTCAAACCTACTCGCTTACTTTACAGTTGCGTCTCAGAGACTTTCAGGTTAGAGTGGAGAAATCTTTCAACTGATTTCCATGGGAGTTTTTCTTCAGAGGGGTTTTATTAGCTGCAAGTTGAAGAGATTCTTGAAAGTGTCTTGGTTGTTCCTTAATTTCAGAACACACAAGCAAATAAGAAAGGACTAAAGGTTAATGGGATCAAATGAAAGAAGAAAGAACAAAGGGAAAAAAAGAATCACAATGGTTGCAAGCTTAGTTATCACTGATCAAGCATGAAGATGTCCGATATCATCAGGGAAATGAAACTCTACCCTCCTCAATACACTTCCCTGGGTTTCAGTTGTCTTATTTCCAAAAAATATAACAGTACTTATACAGGTGCTACAGATGAAAAAGGCAATGTGGAAGTAACTTATTATCTCTTTATAGAAAAGGAAAGTGAAACAGAAAGGAGACATCTTGTCCGAGATGATCTTTTAGGCCTGGGAACGTCTTCCACATGTAGCTTTACATTCACACCTAGCTCTAGTTTCAGTCCAGTCACATTGTGACTACTTGAGCCACTCTTCCCTACCTACATTTGGACCAATAAAAAGATCTTGTTTCAGCTGGAAACTAATGTAACCCCACATCAATATACTTTTCATCAATATACTACCAGATGGACACTCATGATGAGGATCAGCAAAAAATACAAATACTATGTGCCTATGCCTCCACGCTACATTAATAGCATATATGATTCTAAGGAGAAGCTGCTGCAAAAAACTAGTTTTTTCAGCTGAAGGAGGGCCAGAATATTATTTTGAATTTTAAGGTATAACAATCATCTTATTATTGAGGAGCTAAGTACATAAGAGCAAAATGAGACCTAGTATCTAAAGGACATGGAATAGAGTCTTATTATTCCTATTAGACACCAAGAAAGATGCAGCAAAAAATTATCTCTTTCTGCCATTTTGTGTCTTTCCAGCTGAAAAGCTGATTGTGCTAGTTCTCTCAGGCTTTGCCTAGTAGCAAAAGGTGGAATAACTGCCACGATACTCTCTGGGGAATAAAAAGTACTTATCTGGAAAAAGAAGAAAATAAGTCACATATTCTAGACAGTTTCTGGAATTGCTTCTTTCTGATGCAGCAGGCTGATTTAATTTGAGCTGGAGGGTCCACTCATCACTTAGCCAGCTGTAGAATCAGAGATATGTGAAGTTGATATAAAAGCCATTTTATGTCTTGCCCCAAATTTGATCATGCATTGAGTGCCACTTGGCCAGGTCCCATAAAGAAGACTGTTGATGAGCATAACATTTCTTACAGTTTTATTTCGTTCTGCATAGACAATAAACTGTAACCAGGAAGATACATGGATAGGATATGACCATCAGATGAGAACAAGAAAGAAACAGGACAGGAGACAAATTAGAGAGGAACAAATTTTCAGTTGGTGTAAAGCAGTGTTGACAATTAAACTGAGATGAGCCCAAACTGGTTCACATCAGCTGGTGTGGTTCACAAGACCTGGTCTACTGATTAGATAAGTGGCAAAAAATCACCTCTGCAAAATACTCCACTTTCTTCAGAAGAATGAAAATGTCCTGGTTTGGGTTAAAACTGTGTAAAAGCTCCCCTGCTAAACATAACATTCCCTTACCTATGGAGACGAGAGCCTAGTTCAGATATCTTTACAGGAAAAGAGATTTGACCTAGAGAGTTTTGTGCATCAAAACAGCTGTAGGTGAACTGGAAATATCTGCCTTGAGACATATGCTGAAGACTGCCAGGAGTCTATGGATGACCTGAGTCTTTGGACAAGGCTTCAGCATGTTTCAGGTACCAGTCACCCCATTCACTAAAACAAAAAGATGGGTCTCTTTATAGTTTCTTTGGTAATTATAAAACACAATTATAATACAGTACAGGCAGTGCCCACAGCTTTCTAGGTAGCTGTTATAGTCCACATCGCAGAAGTTGAAACATTTTAGCAAATCAGACAAGTTTCTCTGTTTAAGCAACATGACCCTCTTCTTTCTGTGACACATATGCAATAGTAAATTCTGGCTTCCACTTATATTCTAGATTTTCTTCATCGCAGCCAGAGAAAAAGTTGATTCTCCATTTGTTTTTGTGCAGGAAGATACCCCTGTTTCAGCTGAACACTGGCTCAATTGATAAAAAGGTAGGTTAAACTGCATAGCTTCAATTATGCCAGATTTAAAAAAAAAAAAAAAGTAAATTCAGTGCATCTTCATAGCATGTAGCATGCTTTCGTCTGTCAAGAAGGAGCTGAAATTTCTTAATCCTACTGATTACCAACAGTTCTTGTAGACTGATATCATGAGGATAACTGTGAAGACCATTCCTGTTAAACAAGCATCTCCCCCAACTAAGGTGTCGCTGTAACACAGGTGTTTTCCCATGCATCACATTTTAATACAAGTCCTTCTAAGTCTACCTTCAATACAGCAAATTCTAGAGCCTTGTCTCACTACTAGTTGAAGATCAAGTCCCGCCAACTCCACTCCATCCAGGAAAGTTTTTTTTTTTTTTTTTAAAATATTCCTACCCTTTACCTCTGACATTGTGCCCATTTTCAATTGTTCTTTGATTGTTTCCTGCATTAACCCCTTTCTTGCCATGTACAACTTAAAACTTACAAAGGAGTACAGTGTAATAGTAATGCTTACATTTTCAAGGATTTAAAACCAAATTACAATAGTAATGACTGTTAGTACCAAATTTGGATTCCATTGCATCATCTTGGGAGATTTATAGTAAATGTATTTTAAAAATCATTGCATGTAGGGAATACAAGTTTTTTATTTAGTCCATGTATCATATGATTTAATAGAGCAAAGCAATATTACCAAGATTTGGGCTAGTATTACTTACTTACTTTAATATTAATATATGAATGGAAAGTCAAAAGGAAAATTAGGAGACATTTCTACATGAACATCATTGATTTGCCCATTGAAAACAGGAAGTCTTTCTGCAATGCTCCTAAAAAAGATTGATACCAAAGTCTTCATGCAAAACATTAATAGACAGATTCAAAGTTAAACAGCCAGCACAGGATTTTCTTATATCCTAGCTGCTCATCTTGGATCTGCCTATACAAATCACTAAAACTGAGGGAGAAAAAAATAGTGGCTTAAGATATTTCATCGTAAAATCATGGGCCAAATGTTTGCAAATTCAGCCCTTCAAACTAATGGATAAAATTATGGAAAATATCTTTGCAATTTTACAAAAAGAAAATAAAAACTAAGTTCACCTTGTGACTAAGATTCAATTCCATGCAATATAAAACAAGATAAACCTTTGTGGCCAAGGTATAACCCTCTGAAGATGTCATTTAGTAATCATACATCCTTAACTGCATTAGTGTTAGCTTGTGCATCTATGGATGCCTGTTGCTACTTAATTTTAAAAGGTTTCTAATCTTGTAATGAAACTGTATTTTTGATCAGCCACAAAGCAGAATCTGATCTGAGCATTATAATGTAATTAATCATGGATTTTAGTGTCTCATTTGAAATAATTTATTCAGATCTGAGAAGTACACTGCATGTCTATGATTGCATTATATAAAAAGCAAATAAACTACATAACTGAAAATGAATGACATGTATTATTTATCACAAAATGGAACTTCCTGGAGTTTAGAGCTTGGGCCCAACTAGCTTGCACTTTGACTCCTGTTTAGTCACTTGCAGCTATACAATGAGAGATTGAAACTCTGCTGCTTGGATTTTTAGCGACTTTAACAGTGCTGGGAAAGTGACTGGAGAAGTTGGGTCCACAGCATTCAAGACTCAAAATGGGCTTCACGTTTGGTGGACAGTTACAAATATTGCAGTGCAAACTGTACCTTTATGAGCCTTTGTAAATTGCTCAAGGAATGAAAAAAGGAGAAAAAAATAAGAGGAATTTTATGGCCTTTGGAGATGTACAAAATATAATTGTCCTGATTTCCACCTGCAGGTTTTGCATCTTCAGTTATCATCCCAAACCTGAAAAATATCTAGAGTAGTAATGCTTTGGCATGTTGTTTCTGAAAGCACCCTCTGCTGTGTTATCCACCAAGTCATCACCCATGGCTCTAATAGCACATGGTAATTAGGAGATGTAATAGGCCATTTTCAAAGCATGACCTGTAGTACCCATAGGAAAACTTGAAACTTGTGTGTGTTACTTGACTGCTTTGCTGGCCTAACCAGTTACCTACAGTGTAGAAAAGAGCTTTCTGGTGTTCACCTGATGCTACATATGAAGAAAGGTGAACAAGCAGATATTGTGGGTGCTTAAAGCACATAAAACAACTGAATGGAAATGGTGGAAAAGCAAGACACCAGGCTATAGATAAGTGAATAATGTAGCTTATATTCCACCCACAATAAGGAGGAATCAGAGACCATGCTGAGACTAAGAACACATGTTGCATAACCTCGGCTGGTGGAGCTTCTAAGTAGAAAAGGGACAGCTCTTCTGCTTCCTTTCCTTTCTTTGTTTACACTGACACACAAAAAAAAACAGAGTCAAGATTTGACTCAACTAGTAATTTCCATTTGATGTTAGGGAATTCAGGGTAGTAAAATCCACGTAGTTAAGCTTGAGCAACTGAGTTCTAATCTTTGCTCAGGAGTAAGCAGTGACCAGAACGATTCCAGTGCTGAAAGCTACAGGCATATTTCAGCCTATCAGCCTTGATTTGTATAATGGTCAGTAACATCATGCTTCTCTTTTACAGTAGTAATGTGTGAGCATTTGGGTCATGTTATAATCCCATTGGATTCAGTACAATGACACTTAAGCTGTATCATTGATAGCACCATAAATTCAGCAGGGCTAATACTGCCCCCCCCCCCCCCCCCCCCGTACTTCTTTTTTTTAACGTGTGTATGTATCTACAACTACCATACACACACACGTAGACACATGCTTTCTTTCCTCTGGTTGCACATAAAACCTAGAATTTTGTATCTTTTCGTTCCATCTGTTCCCAAAGGGATGGCAATTGAGATCATGGATATAAAAGTAGCAATCCTGAAAAATCATTATCGTTCTGATAATTCCTAACAAAGATAAAGACAGATCACCCCAGCTATTTAAAACAACGAGTTGTATATCCAACAGCATTTCTATACAACTTCTCCCAGTTGCTTTCTTAACCATCTGCAAATAAATATGGTCTCCAGCACATACTAATAACTTACTGGATACTTTCAGTGAGTGTAATCTTCAGTACCATTAGATGTCTGTTTCTCTGCTTTCACCATACAGAAATTGTAGACAATTGTCTCAGATGCCTACAGTGTAGGCATCTCAATTTAGATGAAAGGAATCTCAACTAAAGTATTTTTGGATAGTTGTTGTCTCTCATTACTACTAGGTTTTGTCCTTGTATTGGATTTATGTGGCAAGGTTTTAGTAGCAGGGGGGGTACAGGGGTGGCTTCTGTGAGAAGCTGCTAGAAGCTTCCCCTATATCTGATAGAGCCAATGCCAGACGGCTCCAAGACAGACCCACCACTGGCCAAGGTTGAGCCAATCAATCAGCAATGTTGGTAGCACCTCTGGGATAACATATTTAAGAAGGGGAAAAAAACTGCTGTGCAACAGCAGCCAGAAGAGAGGAGTGAGAATACGTGAGAGAAACAACTCTGCAGACACCAAGGTCAGTGAAGGGGGGGGTGGGGGGGTAAGGTACTCCAGTACCCTGCAGCCCATGGTGAAGACCATAGTGATGCATGTTGCCCCCCTCCAGCCCATGGAGGTTAGCAGTGGAGCAGATATCCACCTGCAGCCCATGGAGGACCCCATGTTGGAACAGGAGGATGTGCCTGAAGGAGGCTGTGATGCCATGGAAAGCCCGTGCTGGAACAAGCTCCTGGCAGGACCTGTGACCCCATGGGGGACCCACGCTGAAGCAGTCAGTTCCTGAAGGGCTGCACTCCAGGGAAAGGATGCATATTGGAGCAGTTCATAAACTGCAGCCCATGGGAAGGACCCACATTGGAGAAGTTCGTGAAGGACTGTCTCCCGTGGGATAGACCCCATGCTAGAGCAGGGGAAGAGTGTGAAGAGGCAGGAGCGGCAGAGACAACACGTAATGAACTGACTGCAACCCCCATTCCCCATCTCCCTGCACCACTCAGGGGGAGAAGGTAGAGAAATCAGGAGTGAAGCTGAGCCTGGGGAGAAGGGAGGGGTGGGGGAATGGTGTTTTAAAATTGTTCTTATTTCTCATTTCCTGCTGTGATTTAGATTGGCAATAGATTAAATTAATTTCCCTCAGTCAAGTCTCTTTTGCCTGTGATGGTAATTGGGGAGTGACCTCCCTCTCCTTACCTTGACCCATGAACCTTTCGTTATATTTTCTCTCCCTTGTCCAGTTGCGGAGGGGGAGTGATAGAGCAGCTTGGTGGGCACCTGGCATCCAGCCAAGGTCATCCCACCACAGTCCTTTTGGGTGCCCACTTCCTTCTCCTGTTCCTCCATTAATGGATACATCTCCTTTCTTACTTCCCTGCTTTTCATGTCCTTCGAGTTTGTCAATCAGCACGACCTTTCCTGACACATATTTTAACATTTTAAATTAATAGATAAAATAGCATTTTCTGATTAAGAAGAATTTCATTGTAAAACCCTGCTCTATTCATGAGGAAGGATCTGAGCTATCCACATCAATTTGTATGATGTGTTCTGCCAAAACTAGCCAGAGAGTATCATGACACTATAGAGAAAAAGCCCTATTGGTTTCTATTAAACCATTTATCAGGCATGATATTATGATGAACAATAGATTAAAATTTGGTGCCACATGAACAAGTGTGGCAGAAGTTCTATCCATTCATTCTTTGTATAATTCCATATTAGGCAAAGATGACATAATTTGACCCTTAAGAGAACAGTGCATTTATGCAAACATATGTGCTGAAATCATCTTGTCAGACTATCATTCAAAACTAGGGCTAAGCAGATTTTATGTATTACTAGTTTGCTGTTCAGTTCTTAAAGTGCCATCAATTTTTTCACCAATGCATCATTCAGCGCAAAATCCCAGCACTCATTTGGTATATTAGATTCTTATAGGGAGCTCTCCGACACTACATGTTCTCCCACTCCATCTGCTTTCCCCTTTCATTCATCTTCTGCCTATGACCTTATAAATTTGTATGTCCTCCAAGTATACAGAGCACCTAATTGTCTTAGTTTACACCTGTAGTAAGCTGCAGTTTGCTAAATGAATTAAAAAAAAATATTAAGATGTACATACTGCAGCTGTCTTGAATGTCTGGACAACACAGATAACTCTGTGACCTGGCATCATATTTTAAACAACTCTCCCACTGTTTTGTGTGTCTGCGTGTGTTAATTTTCAAGCACTATTAATGACTGGATTGCATACCATATGAAACCTTTGGAGAACTATTGTCCAACATCTGACACTTCATTAATCATCTAAGGTGAGGCTTTCAAAGAAACTTAATGCAATTTCCACTATGCCCCATGCAATTGTACTGCTCAGCTGTTATGGACAATTACAAATTTCCTTGTAGACCAAATTATCTTCTTACAGCCTGATGGAAGGTATAGCTGGATGCAAGGCAGACCTAGCATGGGGAAGTGCTTAAGGAAAACACCTATAAACTGTGCAAGTCTAAACAATTTGTACCCTTCAAGAAAAATATAGTCAGTGAAACGCCTGAGAGGAAAAGCCTCCTGAAGGGTAAATTAAATACATTAGCTTCTGCTACTTTGTCTTTATTCTGTGTGGAAAAGTAGTAATTTTATAAGGAAGAAAAAAATAACGTAAGAATATATCTACTAAATTTAAAAGTCAAACTGAAGTCTAGTGACTTTTGTATGTTCATGAGTTTAAATAATTTTTTTCCATCTGTTTTGATCCTGCCTGATGCTGAATGACCTAAGGGAACAGAGTATAACAAGCACTTCTCAGAAGATGCTGCGCATCTTGCAGCTTTGTATACTTTGTTAATTTCTATACCACCTCTGACTTTGGTAATATAGATTCAAGTTCTGTTAGGATATTAGGAGAAATGAGCAAATGATTAAAAGAACCAGCGCACTCACAATTCAAGTTTGGAAAGGTCAAGTAATAAACACTGAGGTCTGTAGTCCCTATGTGAAATTCAAGGAGTCAGAGAGTGAAGTAGCTGAAAGAGGTTTAGAACGTTTTCAAAATTTAAGGCCTCTCTCAATGTTTTATTAATTTTTTTCCAATATATATTACAAAAATGAGAGGGAACACCATTGAAAGAAAACTAGAGGAGAAATGGTACTTCTATGGCTCAGATGACTCTTATTGGGATTCACAGAAGTCTATGGCAACTAAGACTATTTACAGTGTGCCTACAGGCAGATTTTATGGCATCACTTTAAGTTGTCCTATTACAAATCATCACAGAAAAATTCAGACTTAAGTTGTTTTCCAGTTTCTGTTGGAGAAAAGGGGCACAAAGGAGCCCTCCCTTCCATAAATAACTGCTAAGGGCTGGATCTATTCATTAGGAAGCTAACAATTTTTTGCTTAAGTCTCTACACATCTTTTCAACACAGGGTCGTCACAAAATGACTGTTTTTACCAACACAGAGGCAATATCGGAAGAAGAGAGAGTGCATGTGTTAGTAGTGTTCCCTAGAGAATGATCCATTATGATTAATCAACTTGTCCTGCCTCAGATTTCAGAATACTTTGGGCAAAGTAGATCGCATTAACCCTTCCTAACTAGTACTTTGCTTCAAAAGATGATTGCAATGGAATTACTGGTAATGCAGTCTTTGAATGAGTAAAACTGTGACAAGCTCTTTTGTACATGAAATGCTACTGTAAGTAAAATGGGTGATTTAGCATGAGAAATGCAATGAAATGCCTTGACTTTTGTAAAGAATCAATTATAAAAAATTATTTTTAGACCAATATTCTTAAGTCAGCTTTTTGCAGCTGATGAATATTTCAGGTGTCATTTCCTCTATTAAGAGGGTGCTGCAGAGATCAGAATTGCATTTCTTCATGATTATTACATAGACATTTGTACTGTTCACAGGCTGTTAAATTCCACATCTCCTTCAGGAATCAAAACACTGAATACATTCCAGGATCCCTTCAGAAATGTCCATTGGAAGGAAAAAATCAAACTCTCGTATGAGCATTCTAAATAATTATTTTGATTAAATGAATATGTGAAAGCAATATTCACAACGTATGGTAATGCTAATGTGTTACCTACTTAAGTTTCTTTTAAGACCCCATGCCAGTGGTCTTACTGTAGTCAATGGAGCTATTTGCTTTAACATTACCAAACTAAAATTCAGTGAGTTTATTTCAAGAGTAATTATGCTTACTTTGGGTTTTAAAATAATAATAATATAGAATTAATATATAAAAATATGTAACATTTACATATAGTAAAATATAGATATTATAAACACAATTATATAAATTATTATATATAGAAATATTACACACATTTTATATATAGCTTTAGGAGGGCCAAATTCTGCCAAGAACTGAACATATCTTACATGTTAGTCACTAGCTTCTGTTGACCAGCTGAATGGTCCCAGCCATATTCTATATATTGGGGTCAAATGTGCTGCTTCTGTAAATTGTAACAGCCAAATCAAAATGGTTCCTTTGTAATGCTGTCTGTGTGGGGAAAAAGTAAAGCATGTACATCTGTCACTGCTTTAGCCTCTGCATGAGAAAGATGAGAATACTCATTTCATGGAGCAAGTGATGCATTTTGCCTTCTCAAGCAAAGCTTCAGAATGTCTTTTTTAATTGCCTGCAGTTATAACTAAAACCAATAACAAATGTATGTAGCATATGCACAATGATTCAATGCACAATGAATCATACAAGAGACTGAAGATGTAAATAAGAAGTGGAGAAATTACTGTTTTTCAGGGCCTCCTGCCATGAATCTCTCTGTATGTATAACCACATTTTTTATAGAAGAGAGGCCTGGAAAAATCCATACCATTTTAAGCATGTGTTCCATAATATTTTATTGTAGAATATTTGCAGCCACAGTGTGTGTTATTTATGATCCAACCACACAGCAGATGCATTAATGTAGCTTAGAACACTCCAGGAAAACACACTCACCAGGAAAATGCTTTTCAAGGACTTAAATAGCTGCAAGACACTTTTGTTTTAGTTTCACGTTAAACCTAATTGAAGATAATCTCATTCTGAAAAGGAGAATGAATGACTTCCTATGAGCATAGATATTATATGCAGTACTGCACAATTCTGTTCAACCAGCAAACCTAAACTGTAAGTTTCTTGTTTCACCCTAAGATGTTTTCCTTATGTACTTTGTATTGCTAGTGTAAACCTAAAGTATGTTAAACTAGAATTAGGCATAAAAAAGTAAGCCTGCATGTAGTCAGTTTTGTCTTTCACTCTCCTGCTGTTCATCTGACCCACCATCATCCTTTACACTGACCATGCATTGCAGAAGGCAATGACTTAACACTGAAGTCCCAACAAGTTAGAGACTAGATAATTAAGCAAAGTGATGTTAGGCTGCCTGTGGTACATTCCAGTTATCCTAGATTTGTAATTTATGCAAATGCAAACTGCCTGCTGAAGTTACTTCTACACTGAAATCTAGTTGGGAAGGAATCCAACATTGATTATCCCCAGCACAGCTAAGCAGTGCTTTGTTTTCTTTCCTTGCTTCTTTGTATTCCTCTGGCTTTTGAGTTTATTGTAGGCATTGGTGGGCAAATATATGTCAGTGGCTGAAGATACAGTGTTTTCATGCCACTGTGCTGAATATTAATGAGAAAATACTCCAGTTCATCCTCAGGCTGTTTAAAAACCAAACAACCTCCAAACACAAAACCTAACACATTTGGGTACCAAACACTTGATGTGAATTTAAGATATCAGGTTTCCCCTGTTACTACCCTAAAGCTTTAGAAAAGATATAAGGAGTTAAAATTGATGATGTTGCTAAATTCCATGTATGGTATTCTCTCACCCTCCCTCCCAAACAAACCCTAAACCCTAGGTGGTATTTAATTCAGCTTCTTTTCTACTGCCTATTTATGATAATCTATCTTATACCAGAAGTAATTCCCTGGATGTCAGTGGGAGTATATGAAAGGCTGGTGGGAGTGAAGCTGGTGTTGGGAAGAAGCCTAATAATGACTTTCTAGCCAGTCTGATGCCAAGTTGTCAGGGAACATGGCTTTATTTTTGGCAGTAAATCAAGGGATGACAAGTTCAGAATTCCACAGCTTCATTTGTCCTGTCTCTTAAGTGTTAGCTTTCAGATTTGGAGGCTTTTGGGGATAAAGAAAATTCCTAGACTGAAACCCTTTAGCAGTAAACAGCTTGCTTTTGCTGCAACAGCAGGTGTTATTCAACAAGTTACAAGGCACAGAGAAAGTACAAGTATAGGAGTTCAAAGTTCCTAGAATCTTCCCAGCAAATACATCTGTGGTGACTATTATCATGTAAGTGATAATTTAAAAATAAATACAAAAATTTAAAAAAAACCAAAAAATTTAAAAGAAACCCACACAATTTGGCAGAATATACTGGATCTCCGGTATTTTAGACTGCTGTTAGGAGGGAGGGCCATGGAACAGACAGGACAACACCAAAACCAACCAAACACAAACCCAAAAACATAATGGAAAAGAGAATATATGACTTCAAATGGCTTGCTATGCACATAACATGAGGTCTCTTCAAGTCCTGTTTGATAAAAGTCTTTTGACTGAAATATAAAATTGTAGACTTTGTGAAACAGCCTGAAGCAACATGAGGACATAGTGGTACTTATACTAGAATATAAAATATGCTAAGAAAGAGAATGATAATACATCTGGATTCACATTAGCACAGGGCCTGTCCTAGAAAAACATATCAGTGAATGTTATAGTTTACCTAAGTACAATCTGAACAGTCCTTTCCTCTATTAAAAATGAACTTCTTTAAGAAACCTTCAATCACATTTAAAATATCCATTCGCACTTCTTTTTTCAACAACCAGCAAAAGAAACTATTAATTTCTCCCCACTCTCATAGTCTTGAGTAGAGGACAAATAGAACATATTTTCTTCCATTATTGAACCTGAAATGCAGTTTTATCCCCTTTATTCATCTATGAGCGTTATGAAAAGTGGCAGTACAAAAGTGGCAGAAAATTGAAATCATAATAATGATTTAAATTCATTGGATTTAAAATTTATGTCCGTTTTGGACCTTGAACACTGGTAACAACTAAAATGGAAAGTGAAATAAAAGACAAAGGCTCTTAATTATTCCTGTATATTTTTTGCTTGATTAAGAAAAACTAAACAGGCATTTCGGTCCACACAGGTTTCTAAATGTTCCACGTAGAGCAGGTAAAACTATCCAACATTTTATCTAACTTCTCACACAAGGTAGGTAATGTACATAAATAACAGTATTCCCTGTAGTAAACATGCTGAGCCACATTATGAATGCATAGGCGTTTGGGATCCCATGACTACTCTTTTTACATCTTGGCATTTCAAAGTATGAATTTGGGCTCCTCAAACTAAATGTTTTGTAACCTTCTCTTATAGGTAATAAAGAATAGTCAGAGCTCCCTTTATAAACATCTTTGACTAATATGATTACTAAATAATAGAAATAGGAAATATTTGTTATGATCACCATCTCCCCAAAGCAGTACTCTTTTTGAGGTACTCGGCACAATGTGTAGGAAAGAATACAGAGTGCCAAATTGTCCAAGGGAGGAGTAGATAGACAGGTACCCCATGACAACTTTGTGATTGACTGAGGCTTCTTTGGTCCATAGCACCCATAAAGGCAGTACAGGAGTTTCCCTCATCTACATTAATGAGTCTGTAAGACCAAAGAGTCACTGGGCATGAGACTAATAATGACACAAGTACTCCCACCCTAGAATGCATCCTATTCGTCCCTCAGAGAGGCTCCAGCAGAGAGGCTTCCATTTGCTGCTGGAATCTCTTTGGCAAGATTCGTTCTGTCACTGTAAATGAAAATCCTGTGCAGCAGATTGCAGGATAGCTTCTTGTTGCTGCCAACAGAGAGCGAGACTGCAGGATAATCATGCACTGCAACCCCTAATAAGTACATGCAAACACCACCCAGTAACACCCTCTGTCAAATATAAGGAACAAGTTCTTAGCTTAATGATTTTTACAGCAGGTTGAACAAGTCAGTCTGGAAAAATGACATTATTTCTTCAGAAGAAGTCATGAGCTTCTACTTTTCACCCAAGGCGTTCAAGTAAAATCAAGCTTAGGATTTATCACAATGTCTCATTTTATTGCCACAGCAGGCAGATAATTTCCTATTTCAAGTTCTAGTAAAAAAAAAAAATTCACACCAGTATCTCCTGAAAAGACAGATTAACTCATTCATGCAAGCCTTTACAGTAGCCATGGCTGTTAGTTAAATAGTACTGCAAGAAATAACATTGTAGCATGCCTACATTTCTTTTTCTAAAAAGCATCCTTAAAAATACCCCAGAATGTTGAGGTCTGACTTAATCGAATTGCAACTGTTTATGTAATACACTACCTGCAGATGGTATTGCTCCTAGAACTTCCCTACTTTTTGAACTGGAATTCTTCTTCAGTTGACTGTTCTCCTGTATTTAGATAGCAGGTGAATTAGATAAATGTTCCCTACTGTAATGAACAGTTCAAAACTGGTGAACATCTTTATTTGCTGTTGATACTACTTTTACTGTTACTGTTTTATTCTCAAAATTTTGTATGCTGTGTGTGATACTACTTTTTTAGTCTACTGATATATAAATTCTAGCAAAGTTCACACCTTCCTTTTTAAGAGCATAATCTTTAGTAGATTAATAGAAGATACATATTGACCTTAATCCTCCCAGTCAGTTCTTTAGGATAAGTTTTACATCACCATTTTTCAATGGAATGAGTTCTCCAATCTTTGAAGTACACGTTGAGCTCACACTTGAATCATCTAAAAGGTGTCAAAAACTTTCTGAAGACCTAGCAAAATGAGTTCACCCTTATTCACCAGTTTCAAAGCCTAATAGAAACTTTTTTGCCTAGGTTTTTTGCAGAAACAAATATATGGGGTATTTCAATACCACATATATGGAGTAGAGGGTTTCTTGCCTGATATATTGACTTGAAAACCAAGTTCAGAGTGCCTTTTACGGTACACCTGGTGAAGAAAGATCTCAATTCTATTATTCTAAATCTTAGAGGATGGAAAAGGAGAAGTTAATACAGCACCACATTCACTTCTGTTGACTTCCATCCAGGAAGTGTGATCTTAGAAAGCTTTCAGGGTTTGGGGACCAGAAGACAGCCAATCAGGTAACAGTCTTCCATCAAACTTGTCATGACACTAAAATGATCCACAATTTCTGAAGCCAGTCTCTGCACTCATTCATTCTAAGAAAAACAAAAATTATACTGGCACAATTCTAGACCAGACTCCATAAAGTAGTATCCTAGAGGACTTAATCACCACAAAAATTTACAGCTCTCCCCATTAAATAAACACTGTTGTGAGAAAAAAAAAATCTTTATTCAAGCTTGCTCTATGTATCTCATCTTTGAGATACCCGCTTTCATAAACAAGGTACCACATCCTCCTCCCCCTTAGAAATATGTGTGTTTGTGCCACTGCCAGCCACCTGAGGAAGGGGGAGCTCAGCTAGAGAATAAAAAGCAAAAAGGAAAAATAGTTTGAGCTCCAGAGATGTTAATTTCCCTTGAAGAGGTATGAGTATTCTATTTGGCCTGAAAGCTAGTGCCACCACCTAAACATGAGTCTTATTACCGCAAAATCTTTACATAAATGTTATGGTTTGACTATATAATTTTCTGCAAGATATAAGACAGATAAACCCATTGCCAGATAAATCCATTTTTCCTTCAGGTTGGTTGTAAGAGAATGTCAGGGGGGAGCTTATTCTAAGGGCAGTTAGGCAGAATACTGTCACATCCAAAGCTGGCATAAGTTACCATTGTTCCATTCACCTTAATCAAGCTACAAAGATTACACTATCTCAACAGCTGGTGTATTTTCCCTTTCTTTTATGTGCAAACTTTTTAAAATTTCATATATTGATACTAAATTTCAATATGTGACATCAAAAATTGACTAAAGTTTCTGTTCAATGACTTCTTTTCATAATTTGGATAAGCATTTTTTTGAAATCTCATCCAAATTATTCTTGCAAGCTTTGGAAACCCCTTTGACATCTGTAAAGTAAAGGTTAATTTGATTATTTTTGTTCATGTGAGTTATTAACATTTTAATATGCTAAAATGTGGCCATTTCAAAATAAACACAGTAAATCCATTACAATTCAAACAGATTTAGTTCATTTCATTTAGTAATGGAAATGAGGCTTTCCCAGCAAGTCACAAGCATACTTTTACTCACAAAATAAGTTAGAAGAATTAGAACATTAAATGTTCCTGAGAACAATTCATTTATAATTTTAGCCAGGAACATTTGTAGTGATCATTTGAAGGAGAATAAGATGAACAGAAAAAAAAACATTTTTATTCAATTCTAAATCATCAATTCCTATAATTAAGGTTCTACATTGATATAACACTTGCCTTCTGGCTCTTTTCTGAGTCAATTATATTATCTGCTTTTGACAGAAATGAGATTTGACTTTGATATTGAAATTTCATCAACAGAAAGTGCTTAGTGAAAACAAAAAGCAACTAAGGCTGTTTAGAGAACTAAGTTTTGCACTGACTTGTGTGTCTCTATATGTCTTTCCCTTCCCAGTACAAATACTTCAGATTTTCCAATATGCTGCTGTAGTCCTGGCCTTTTCTCTTCTCTCCTGCCCCTTCATTTCAAAGCTAAAGAAATATATTCCTCACAAGACTTTTCTGAAGTTTCTCCTACCCAGTTCCACGTTAGGTGCCTTAGTCTTTATTCAGTTGTAAGTTAGTAAGATCAACTGTTCTTCCACTGCTCTGTGAAAGAGGACAATGCTTTTTTCAGTTCTTGTTCCGGTGTCTTACCAAAAGAAATCAAGAAAAATCCTCACTTTTTTTCTTATTAATATTGTTTCTTAGCAGTAACTTCATAGATGAAAAGCCGCCTAGTCATGGACTGAAAGTGAAGAACGTACAATCACAAAACTAGATCAGTGTGCAAAAATATGCCAACTTACAGTCAAGAGAAAGGGACCATTAAGAGAAAGATAGGAGCTATTATCTTTTCTTCAGTACTTGCTTTCTCTTTGGTATCATGCAAATTATCTAAACACGATATACTAGTTTCAGAGACAAAGGCACATTTAAGTCACAAACACCAGTAAGAGAACAAATCAGAATCAGAACAGATTCTACTGACAGAGAATCTACGTCAACAGGGGGCCAGATAGCCCTCAAGTAGCTAAATAGTATTAATGGTTTGAAAATGCCAAAGCAGATTCTCAAGGAGTATACATTCTGAAAATGATCTTTAGACTACCTAGCAATGATGCTGCGTGATTAATAACCAAGAAACATTCTTTATACAGCAGCAATTACAATAGCTTTGATTGAAAAAATATTAGGAAAAATAACTCTTTTGTGGTACTATCTGCTTCCCAGATTTTAAGCAATTGTCTCCTATCAGAAAATTTTTGCCTATTATATGCTTCAGTAATTCAGTTTGCTTCATAGCATTCTCCAACTCTTCATACTAAGCTATGAAATCCTACCCTCCAAAGATCCTCATTCCTTTCCTTTTCCTAAAATAAGCCTACAGACCCCGTGTTGTTTTAAAATGCATATCAATTACATGGCTAAGGTGTATACTTAACCTAAGAGATTTCCACTTCTTTTTTTTTTCCTGTAAATGAAATCGCCAAGACAGGATTTTTGTAGTGGTTTCACAGAAGATCATAAGTACTACTCAAATATTTTTGTACATTTCTTTTGTCTTCCACTTGCCTTTGGTAGTGTTTACATTTCTGAAACAGAAGACCAAGTTTGGTGCAAAGAACTGGAAGAAGTAGGTGCAATCACAAGCTGACAACAGGCGAAGAGGTGAAAGGCAGAACTGGCCACCTATCACAACAATGACATTTCAGCACTTGCCAAAGCTTCATAAAATTCCATCATTCAACAAATATCTTTAAGGGTCATAATGAACACATGAATGCTGAATGTTTACATAAAGCATGATGGGTATGCTATATCTCAAAAGCTGTATTCTTAAATTTTATGGTTCTTTTTGTCCAAACTGGATTTTCGCCATAATTGTAGAATCTGAATCAAAAGTAGGACACTAAGGAGAAGTTTAAGTAACTCTAAATTACATCAGTAAGGTCATTTTTTAATGCAGATGAGCCATGCACAAGACTGATTATATCTAGCCTCTTTTGCAGCTAATTCATCTCAGAGCAGATGCTTCAAAGTGAGAAACAACACCTAAGTTCAAGTAAAATGACCTTTTTGGATTTTTTTTTGTGTCATGCATTTAGGACTTTATAAACCATGCATCCACAAGAAGTTACTTTTTTTTGCATGTGTTTCCTCTTGTGCACATGCTGAATGTAACTGAAGAAATAGCTCCTGTGCATTGTGCTAAAAGACTACTAAAGATAGGTTAGAAAACAGATGTAGTGTAATACAACTTTAAAATGTAAGGCTAGAAGTTTACTTTTAAAATGTTGACTTGTGCTACCTAAGTTATCAATCATCATACGATGCCTTAGGCAGTGTCAAAACATATCAAATAATATCTTCTAACTCATTTATATTTTTTGCACTAAGAAAAAGAACTCTGAAGACTGAGGACCATGAGGATACAAACTCATTACTATGTTTAACCTGCAAGAAAACAGGTCTGAGCTGGTTTCTCTCTTCTACATATCCTATCTCTACAATGCAGCTTTAGAGTCTAAAACAGTGACTCTCATTCTAAGGAAACTACATCCAACAGAGGCAAAGGCACCATACATAGGTACCAAGCCTCTCTCTACATACACAATCATAGAATCATTAAGGTTGGAAAAGACCCTTAAGATCATCGCATCCAACCATTAACCTAGCACTGCCAAATCCACTACTAAACCATGTCCTTCAGCACCACATCTACCTGTCTTTTAAATACATCTTTTAAATACCTCCACCACTTCCTTGGGCAGCCTGTTCCAGTGCCTGACTACACTTTTGGTGAAGAAGTTTTTCCTAATATCCAACCTAAACCAATATATATCTTTTTGGCTCGTAGATTCAAGGAAAAAGCTGTAAGGTTTCTGCTCATATGATATGGGGTCATTAAAAAAAAAAAAAGCAAAGTAGATAACCTGCTGCACCTGAATTGCACTGCCATTTGATATTTAGCAAGGAATGGCCTCTACCATTAGGAGCCACTTACAGCCTCTGATTGGAGGCCTTTCCCACACAAACTGAGGCAAATTGCTTCTCACACAAAACTTGGCTGAAGGCTGATTAGTAGTACCTGATCTTGCATATTCATCTGTCAGATATTACTTAAAGACTTTTTTAGCAAACATGCAGATATTAAACCTAAAAGTTCACGTCAAATATTTATCAGTTTTTTTTAAAGTAAGGTTATCAAAAGAGTTTTTCCTCTGAAATCTAGCTACTGGTTACTTAAAATCAGCTGGCTTTTTACAGTAATGAAACACATATTTAAATACCTGTGACAAGTTAAAGCAGAATTGATATGAGGCTCTGTGAGTTATAGTTTTGTAACACAGTTCTCCCAGGTACAGTTCTCCTAGGACCAAGAAACAACAGACATTGTACAAGGGATCTTGCAATTTTAGATTAATTTTGTAAAATGATATTTCATAATAATGCATTTCATCATGTAATATTTGAATACTATTCAAATAACAATATTCAAAACTAGCAAATAGGAAATAATATTAAATGACTCAGTTCCTTCAGGCTGATTTTTTCCCATTTCATGTAAAATTCAAAATCCTAATTTTGTGCTGAATCAAACACAAAACATATGTCAAATTTTTCCATTTTAAAATTTTTAAAAATTGAGATAAACATTGAGGACTATCAAGTACTTTGAAACTGAGGACTCCTAAATACTTTAGACAGCAAACCATAAAAAAATCAAGCACAATAAGAAAATAATAATGATAATAATCCCTTTTGATTAGCACTTTCTAGGTTTATACTCTACAGTTATGTTTTCACTAACATTTCAAATGCCCTTCTTCCTCTTCCTCTGTCATCTGCCTCCTAGTCTTTACCAATGTCAACACTGTTAGAATTGCATTTCCTTTAAGATATTGTCAATATGGATAAAAATTATGTATCTCTATTTTTTATCAACATAGGAAAAATAACCCCAGGCACTGTAACAATTAGGTATCTTGTAAAATTGGAATAATAATAATGAGCAAAAAATATTTAAAGATAATATACTTATATCACAATGCCCTTCAGCAGCAAAGGAAGACTATCACTCAGGAAGCCTACATTTCAAATAGATCTAGGCACTGAAAACACTGAAACTTAAATTTCAAATTTAAAATTTAATTGAATTTGCTGCTGCAACTGCATGAAATGCATCCACACTACTTGTTTAATTTACTCTAATCATGCTTAGAGTCCGTGAGTCCTCCATCAGTCCATGTAAAGTTTCTCTTGGCCAACAGAGAATATCCGTATTTATTATAAAACTTTGCTCATCACTCTCACCTAACAAGAATTTTGCAATGCAACTGATTCGAAAATGATCTGATTCGAAAAAGTTCTGAAAAGATCTGAAATCTGACTGTCCCTTTCCAACAGCAGTGGAATTTTTCTAGTGAAAACTAACTGAATTTAATTGAATCTTGGGCCATTTCCATTCACTTTGCCTCCAGTATATCATCCATCTTCAACCAGGCTGCTAAGGCTGTTAGACATATTTAAAATCTAAGCTTTTCTTATCAGTTAAATATGCAAAAAAGGGATTGCAAAGCTTGCATATTATATTTGAAAAAGTAAAAATCTCCTTGCTAAAATTAATGCTTATTCTGTATGAAGTAAAAAGACATTCCTAGAATTTTAATTGCAGCCATGAAATTATATGCAAATTTTTATATGTTCACCACGTTGCCTGTATTAAGGTACAAAGACTCAGAACTTCAGAGAACCCAATGGATAAATGAGACAGAGTCAATCAAGCACTTTCTCTGCCTGTTTAGATGAAACAGTTCTGGCATAATAATCATAGAACTGATGCACAGTTCAAAAGAAAGGAGCTTAGGTACTGGGTTGCTACATCCATGTGATTTTGTATAATCCTGGAGGTGCCCCTTTCAATTGCCCAGAACCATAGTATGATTCATAGTACAACTTCTTCTTATAAGGTTGATGTGCCCATAATAAGAAGTCCTTAGACTTACTGGACTAAAGGCTGAGGATATTACAGAGACAAGATTTTCACCAAGTACTGTGCAGCTTCTTTACTTTGACATTTACAGTAAGGAGGTAAGGAGCTCTGCTTTTGTCACATTTTTTTCCTATGCAATAATTTAAGATTCTGTATAAGGTGGGCTTCTATTAATATTAGTGGAATTAAATCATTACATGAATTACAATTATTGAACTGTTTGATTCTCACAGATATAACTTCAAAACAAAATGTCACTCAGTGGATTGTGAGAAAGACTTATATTTTAACATATTCTGTTAATTAACTGACTTCCCCAAAGTGTGCATATGGATAGTGACAGAATTAAATACGTCCAGCATCTCTGGTAGTAAGGAGATAATGGACAGCCTCATGTTTTTTGATGTGTATCAGCAGGACAATTTTAAGCAGTAAAGTCCTTAGCTGCGGTGCTTACATGGACATTTTCACCTACTCTGAAACTCCAAAAAGTACATTAAATAAAAAGTTTCTAGCTGACTTAACACTTGAATCTAAATATTTTAGCCCTGCAGCTCAGGAATGGCCAGCACTCAAGAACAGAGTCCTGAAACTGAAAATTATGAACATACTCTGGGAATGAACATTCCTCTGGGAAGGAGTATCACAAATCATGTTGTTTATGTAAATCAGTCAAGAAAATGGAATATGGTATTCCTTTTCTCAGGTGCTGTACACTAAATTTCTTGCAGATGCACACTACCACTTGTCTCTTTCATCAAACCTCAATCCCAGGAACCTAGGACTAGTGCAGACAGACAGTATAGTCCTTTGAAAACAACACTGCATGTCCAAGCCAGCATCAAATCATAAGAAGCTGTGTTCTGCAACAATATTGCAGACTGCTTTCTTAAAGGCTTCATATTTTAAAATATTTGATATATCTGCACATTTGAGGTAATCTTTTTCAGTAAGAAAATCTTCCTGAAGGAAGATACGGCAACAATTGACAGTAGAGATAAAGAGGGAGATGAAGACTGTTAACACTTTACTATCACTTCCTCAGTTGCTATGTTTAGTGTGTAATAGTATGTCAGGCATATCCCTGTAATGGATATACCTAAGAAATAAGATGCCGTCCACTTCAGATGGTTTAAGAATCCAGAAAACTTTGATTGAGGAAGTTTAAGAGTTAAAATAAAAAAGCTAAATCAACCTCCAAAATGCAGATGTGCATGAAAGAGTAGAATCTGGACCATAACAAGCATTTTGTTAATTTAATCTATTGACAGTATTTGGAACTGGAGTATTGTTCAGCTATGTAAATTCATGCACCTATTTTCCTTGCCTAAATTAATCCTGAAAATCTCCACTTCAGGTTTCAATACCTATAAATAGATTTGCTGTAAGGATGATAAACAGTGATGAAGCTTCATCTTAAAGGCATTACATTGAATGGTATTAATGGCTATTCCTTAGATTATGCATCATTGACCTTCACAGAGCCACTTATGGAAGTCTGCACAGTCTGCATATGCAGATTGTTGTCTGTGTGGTTTTAAAACGAAGACCTATTCAGGCACATGTGTAAGCAGACACAACATTTTAAAAAGCCCAATAAATTAATATGAATACGATATGAGTGTAAACCTATTTAAACCAGCAATATTCCATACTGCTCACGTGGACCTCAGTAAAATCAAACATGTCCTGCACAAAAGTAAGCGTAAAGAGTATTTACAATTCATGGAAAGAACAATTTTATTCCACTAGAAGACATAGTTTCAGCCCATAAGCGAAAGAAAAAAGAACACAGGGCTTAGCAAGACAATTTCATCTTCACTCAACCTTTAAGGCACTAGGCCTGGAAAACTGAAGCAAGTTATATTCTGTCCTACGACAGTGAACTGATGCAGATCAACAAAATTGCAAGGCCTCTTTCCAGTACTTACACGGGTACATATCTTTGCATTATCAGAGCTCCAATGAAAAGAAATATTTACTAAATATTTAGCCAGAGAGCACCCCTGAGAAGATACTAATACAGAGATGGGGAAGTGAACCATAGAAAGATTTATGTTATCAAAGAGAGATCATGAAGCAAACCTGTCCAGGAAAAGGCATCAAAGCTGTTTCTAGCTGGCTAACGCTGGGCTAACCTGTAACCACTGAGATATTCTTTTTTTCTACAGCAAAACATTCTACCTCTCCCACAGCTACCAGAATCCCTAACAAGTCCTGTTGTCACCATTCCGGGAGCTAACATGGGGAGAGGTGGGGAGGAGAGGGGAGGGCCTCCTCCTGGAACTACTACTAACAGATGGAGGATGGAGAATCCCAATGACTATGTAGGATTCTGGAGTCATATTTAAGAGTCTGCCTAGTTGTCCTGATTTTATTGATTTTTGGGTTGTGAGATCATGGACTTGATGTGCTGTGTTTTGGTACAATATAAATAGACTTCCCGTTTATGAAACAAAATAGTTATGTTGTCACTGTTGTCACATATAACCACACACATACATTCAAATATACCTGAAATAAAAAAGAACCCTCAGCATTAAAAAAACATGAATTTAGAAAATGCTAGGTTTGACTATAAAACGATTTAATGGCTCTGGATTGTACTGGTAAAAACAATCAGTATCAAATCTTTCATGCTTGCCTAGAATTTGAAGAATGAGAGCTGATCTAGGCACAAAGAATAATTCTGGAAGGCATTCTTTTTCTTGTGTATAAATAATATATTCTAAGAAAAAGCCTGAAATAAATTTCATCAAAATTCATACTATATTTTTTTTAAATCAACCTAAACAAGCAATTCTTGACTTACTCCCAAGCTGAGACTTTGTGATCTGTTTTTTGGCTGGAGGATTTTTTTGCACTGAAGTCACAAACCCTTGAAAATTAAGTATTATAATGAAAAGTCTGTGAGACCCTGAAGTGTAGCAGCAGGAATAGTACTCCTATAACATTAAGAAAAAATTCATACAGCTACTTTAAAAGCAGAGTAATAGCCAAACAGCATAAAATGACATCAAACCCAAAACACAGCAGCATTTTAATAGAAGAGAGTAAATTCATCATTCTGGCAGTCAGTAATTTTATAAAAGCTCCTGTTCTCATTATGCCTTTTAGTCTTTTAACTACAGATGAAAAATAGGAACAATTTTAGGCTGTTCCCGGCAGACTCAAGTAGGTTTAAGGGTAGCTGACCAGATGGAAGAGGCTTACTTCTAAAGCACTATGTTTTACCTTCCATTCCCTCTGGCACTGAAAAGAGAGGAAAGCACTTCTGAAAATTTCAGGCTCTGCTTGTGGAAGCAGTAATATATGTTCAGCTAAAATTATTTTAAATAGGCTGCTGTTACTGCTGAATTAACTATAATAAAAACAATTGGAACATGTTTCATATAGCACAAGAAGTGGCTGGGGAAAGAGCAATCTTTGAAGAACATACATAACTTCAGGTTAGTATAGGGAAAGCGGTCTGCACTTGAGAAAATACATGTATTCTGTAGTGAAACACAAGAGGCCATAGGTCAGGAAAGGTTTATATGGAGTTCTGGAGTAGTGAAGAAATTATTGATCTATGGTTTGAATCCTACTTCATGTACATGAAAACAAATTTTGTCTTCCGAGTGTCCAGTTCAGAGAGGTTATTCTTGGTCTCAGCACATTCAGAACCATTAATGATGCGCAGTATAGGGTACGAAACAGATTTATTCATCAAAAATCTCTGTCCATTTTAACAGGCTATAGTCAACAGAACTCAGCTGATTCCTCCCACTCCATCCCTATGATAAAATATCTCTGACAATATTAATTGGGAACCAGTTCTGATCACACTGACGGTAATATGAATTCAATGACAACAGTGGATAAGCATAATACTCCCTACCCAAACCAACTTCATCACACAAAACTGCAAATTTTTAAATCATTTTAACTTGGAATGGTCACTAAAACCCTCTATTAGGCTTTTAGCCATAAAATGACAAGAAACAGAATACCAATCTTTTATTATGCTAAAAAAGTTTAAAAAGAGTTGGCTTTTTTCTTTTTTGCGGGTGCCAGCATGAGAAAACTCATGTTCACAAATAATGTATTTGTGACTTTTTTATTAACTGTCAGAGTCAGCGATGTTGGATGCTTTGTGTTTGGCTGTTATATAAAACTAATGGATTTTGAATTTTTACTAAAAAAGTGTCCTCACTAGGATGCAAGTGTTGGGTTCAATGGCCAACCTGGAGATCAAAGCCAGTAATAAGATTCCCTGTGTGATTTATGCTGAAAATGCATTCAACAGTCCACCCTGAGCTATTGTGTGCTGCTTCTGTGGAAGGTAAAACTCATAATGCTTTCAAAGTAATGAGTGACTTTTGAAGTATGCAATCAAAGTGGAAGGGATTCCTATCTATTCAGCAAACTGTGAGTCTATAAACAAGAAATTAAGAAGTTGATAGCACAAATAAAAATAGTCCAAAACTGTTGGTGCATAAGTGACCCACTGACAACACACCAGTTCTATAGACAGTATCTCACAAGCACCAATATGTCTGGTCACCTTTCATATAGGCAAAACAAGCTCATATCTGTTTTTTCTTATTGAAATGAATTTCACTGCAAATGCAGAACAAGGCTTGGACTTTTCAAATAATGTAAGAAAAAGAGCCACTTTGTAATTTTATCCCAAACAATACAAGTTAGATTGAGCAATTCCATTGATTTCATCACTGCAGTTCCTTCCTGACCTGATTATAACTGAAAGTGCAAAAGATGAGTAATTCAGATCCATGGATGAACATAAGACATAGCCTAAGAAAAAGCGTTTGAAGCTTGATTGTTAGGGACCTAATACATTTCTGATTTTTTTGCTGACCTTTATGTAAAGCACAGTGTGTCTAAAATAAATTGCAATAAATGCTAAGAAATCAAGCGTAGGAAATCTAGCAAGAAGATATGATTATCCAATAAATAGTAACTTTATTGACCATTTTATTAAAGGATGCAATTAATAGCATTACTGCAACTGAAACTTGCAGACATTACACGTTTGAGCCTATGGCTTGTTTTCTTTTTGTGCTCATACTACCTTAGTTTACAGAAGGTGAACTAGTGAAATCCATGGGGGAAGATTTTCTTTCAAACATACTGCCTGCTATCAAGAGCTGGGCTCTGATAGCTTTCTGATATGACCACTTGCCTGGCAGGCATCTTGGTATTTTTCTTATATATCAAACTGAATAGAAGTTCCTTTGATCTACAAGTCTTTAAGGGATAAAGATCAAACTTACACCTTTAGAGTAAAAAAAAAATAAAGCTGGATGAGGGGTTTAGGAAGAAGAAAAACTGAACAAGAAACAGAAATTGGGAACAAAGATTCTGGAAAACACAGGAACATATTATGCACAAATCTAAAGGTGTGCTTGACAGAGCCAGAGTAAGTGTGCAGCAGGAAATCAGTCAGAAACTGGCTTTAACTTCCCTATCTTTTACAAATTTGTTTTAGGCTAATACTTATGGTAGTTTTCCTATAGACAGAACCAGTGGCTTTGCGGAGTTAACTCACTATGATGCTCTGAACTCCTCTGTCTTTACAGACCTTTATAGTTTTTATAAGACTTATTATCTTATTTTTAGATGGTTGTTCTGGTTATATGACGGCGTGACTACCAGAGTGCCTTCTTATTCCTGCCATTTACAGCTGTGGGAGTGTATTTGCATTTTATAACATTAATGTCCAGCATGAATAAACAGGGAAGTTAAGCAGACATTCTGATTTTCTTTTCATTGCACAATCTTAGCAGTAATGCTCCTGGGACATGTTCATCTATTGCATGGACTATATCACCCATTTATACTTATTTTGAGCAACTGCCTCTTAAATACCTGTGTATTGGTATGCCCATGTGGTTCAGTCTGCATGGCACAGAAGAATGAGGAGTAAATAAACGGGCAGGGCTCAATAGTTGAGACTGGAGAGGTATAAAAGGATTCTAAAAATCAAGTTACAACTTGTAGTCCTTCCCACACATATCTTCTCATCAAAAACACATAAAAAGAAAAGCAACAACCTCAATAAGCTGATGAATTCCACTTATTTCACTTTCATGAGTACTGATTGTATGGAAGGTTTTCGCAGGAGTCCAGTTAGCAGTATTTCATCCTTGCCATATAAACTGCAGTTGTCTAATCCAGCTACTTAGGATGAAAGCCAGATTATGTTGAACTCATCAGTGAATTAGGCTCCTGAATCCAGTATTTCATCCCTAGTTATGATATAAAAATACCAACACCAATTATTAGCACTTCCCATACACAGTACTCATCAGCTTATAATACTCACTCTTCTTCCTTCCCATTACTATTAGCAGGAATTGAAAACATCTGCCTAAAGCTATAAAAATATAGAATGAATTGATAATATTAAGTACAATACTGTGAAGATGCTGCCCAGCTACATCAGCTAAGCAAAAGACATAGTATGGCTGACTCCTGTGTGCATATCATATAGATTCTGCACCCTTCTTGTATTAAATGCAAAAAAAAAAAAAAATACTTAGGCTTTTTGATAAAGAGAGATAAAGATAAATGTAGGCTCTGGATCCGAGCACTTTATCTGTAATTCTGCAAAGCCGAAGAACTACAAGAAGATTTACTGACTTGGAAGTTGTGCAGTTCAGTTGTATTAAAGACATTTTGTTTAGCAGAATAATCACTGTTTTGCAGATTACACCCAATTTATGCCCAGTGCCAATCAATGACTAGTTAATGTTCAGATCTTCCACTGATATTGAGAACTACTGCTCTGCATGAGTTTATATTCACGTTCCATTTACAGCAAGCAGGGAAAGTCTTTAGCAGATTGTAGTAAGCCTGGAACATTTCAAAATAAATAGGTCCCATCACACATTAAAGCAGACTTTACAGTACAGGTCTCTCAGTACTTGAACAGGATTGGGTTCCTCAGGCCCTTCTGTGGAGATATGTTGTAAGCATACCTTATGTACTGCAGGATCTAACCTCATGCTATGTAATACAGGGACACCGACATACCAAGTTGACTTTCTTCACTGAATGCCCTATAAAACTTAGAAATATTGACAACTAAGATTGACTTTTCTTGTTAAATGTTTATTGATTGTGCTTTTCATTATTTAATGGATGCCTTTATGGTGGGACTGTGTTATAGAAGATCAATTTTAAATGCTAACCTTGGCTTTGATAATTTTTTTAGCTACAAAGCAAGACTAAGTGTTACTATGATACTTCTGTGGGTTAAATGAATTGATAAATATGTTTGAAATAGTTTTTGTATTCATAACTCTTAAAGAAAAATCTAGTGGAAATAAGTGCAAATTATACTGAAATGTATGGAATAGGTTTTTCTAAAAACCATGAACTTTAATTTAAAAAATTCTATTTATGTTTAATTTATACTTTTATTATTCCCATCTTTATAGTGTTCAAGATTCTTTTAAATAATCACCATTGTGTACAACGTTATATTCTATATTATATATTCTACACTACTTTTCTTGCAACATTTGAAAAAAAGAACTTAGGTGGATCTTGTCAGGAAATTGTTTTCTTATGACATTAGCCTTTTTGAGATTTTTTGGGGGAAAAGGTCAAGTAAAATTACAATAGAATTTTAAACTCCAAAGCATTCACAGGTGGAAAATCAACTCCCCCTGAAACCTCATGTGTTACACTAGAAATAGCCGTATATTTTAATTCTGAAATGTTTCATTATAATATGAACAATTTTGTCTTATCTATACTTGTTTCTCAGTTCAAAATAAAAAATAATTTCAAATTCCAAAACATGGGCCTTGCTTTTTCAAAAATATAAAAATAAAATATTTTTATATCTTCAAACACTTTCCATTTAAATACACTGAAAATCACGTATTTCCAAGCTTTTTATGAACCAACTTTTTCTGAAGGCAAAATTCCCAACTATTATTTCTGATGATTTAATTTCCAAGATCATATTTAAATGTTATTTATCTTTTGCAGGTTTCATTTTAAAAATCCCAAGAGTTTAGTGCGGTACTGTTGCTTTTAAAACCTATTTGTTTGCTATGCAGAAGAAAAATATCTCTCTTGGTAAAATAAATGGCCCACAAATATCTGTAAATTAGACTAAGATATATAGCAAGGTGACATTTATCAGTAAGGCTTTATCCTGCAAAAAACTGAGCATACTGGCCTCAGGCCAGCTAAACAAGTAATGGACTATTCACTGTACAAACTTTAATCTATGCATAAATTCTTTAGGATACTAGGGAATAGTACTCAGCATCTAGCAGACAGACTTTATAAAAAGCATGTTAGGAAATGTACAGTGGACTTAAAATTTTGTTCTGAAGTGTGCATAAACACAGCAATGGGACCCCTTAACTCATAATCATATAAGAGAGAAATGTCAGACAAAATGTCAGTATGATTCAATGAAGTATCACAGAAATGCTCAAGCTGTACCACTAGCCCACACGCTATCTTACCCAGACTTGCTCATTCAGTGTGTTCTCAGGCAACTTTATGATGTACTTTACTGGGAAGTGTAGATATATCTGAGATTTAAACAAAGGAACTTGGACTTGGTGGAGCTTAAACTAGAGACTCAGCAAGGATGAAAGTAATTAAAACAAATGACCAAAGAACCATTATTGACTATATGGGTTTCATCAGTAAAGACTCTATTTCTTTAAAGGCTGTCTTTCCAGTTCAGCACATTGGCCTAAATGAATGAATGTAAATGAAGTCCGTGGCTTGAAGTAGATTCTATTGTAACAATAATTCCACCTAGCTCTCCAATTATTCATCTACAAATATTGGCTGCTTTACAAAGAGTAAATGCAAAGGCTACAGTCAACTAGTTTTGCTACCAAGTGTAAAAACAGAATAAATACATTGAGTTCATAGGGCTTTATTCATTGAAAAAATGAAGAGAAAGAGGAATTTAACCCAAGGTATCTTGGCTGAATGGATGTCGGAGTGCTTGAGGTAGAAAAGAACACGCATGAGACAAATTGGTGGGCAGTACGTTCAGGTCCCAGTGCTGCAGGCCTAGCCAAATGATACATTCAGGTATCAGAGCCTTAGTATCATGCCATATGCATTCTGACAGCTTGCAAGAGCAAAGTCTTGCCTCTTTTTGAGAGACAGAGAAACTAAACACACTACTTCAGGAGAGATCCAGTCTTTCTAGATCTGCATGGGTTTGCACCCACTGCTGTATATAAGTAGGCGGATCCCAGATATACAAGAGGGTCTGGACACTCTCCAGTAGACACTCTCTTTCTGCTCTGTCAAGTGCTTATTTATTTTCTTGCTGTCATTTTCTGCCACCCACAAAACAGAATGAATGCTGGCTTGGATGTGGGGCCCAATTTCCTTCATTACGTTTGTGCCCATACTAATCATATTAAACACTGCTGTTTGACAGGAAAGAGGTAAGGCTCTAACCTGGAAAACAGGAAATCTTGCAAATGAGAGACTTCATTATTCACAGACAAGCCCATAGAGCCATCCAGATGATACATATTATATAGATAGGACAGCATGTGAAGTCACTAATGTGCTACAGTTCTAGACATAACAGGAAGATCAAACCTTTAAACCACAGGCTTTAAGTTTCAGCAATTTCTCCTCCTTTTTTTTACTGCTGTTGCTATTTCACAAAAGTACGGAAGCTTAACAAGTGCCCCCAAAACATGAGTTACTCACAAACAAGTTATTCATGAGCCACATCAAACCAGTGTTGCTTCTTGCAACTTCCCTCCACAGAAAACCGCTAGGAATCCAAACTTGTCCAGTGTTAAAATACAGGGAAGGTGTCTGCACCCCAGTCACTTAGAACTGACTCAAAAACTCTAAAATAATCTGATGTTTCTCTTCTTTACAAAACAGTCTCAACAAAAGGTGGCAGTGCTGTATGTATAGGAATAGGTTGCGATGGTTGTACACTGCATTTTTCCATATTACAGCTCTGCCCTCTCCTGGGACAGCCAGCATACTGCTTAGCCAGCCCACAGCAGGTGATGGCACAGGCAAAGCAAACAGTACAGTAGAAACGTACTACTTTGCACACAAGACTGAAAGACCCTCTGTGAATCACTGCATTTTCTAAAATATCAAGTAGGAGAACAAACAATCTAAAAAGCAAGACAATTTGAGTACACATCTGTTCTTTACTGTCTCATTCTAATTAATACATTTAGAAGAAAAGTGCAACATTTTTCTAAAAAAAAAAAAATCCATGGTAACACTTCTTTATTTTTTCTGTGATATTAACAGAATATTTTCTTTCAAATTTTGAACTTCAAAAAAATGGAAACTAGTAGATATATATTTATGTAGCTTTGTAAACAGATTTTTTTTTTAAATCCAAAACTCCATGTTGATTATATCATTTATGACTTGGTTTTGACCGACATATATCCTTCTTTTTCCTCACTTTTAAATGGAAAGAGGCATTTCTAGGTAATTTCACATTAATCACTGATTGCTGGCCATCATTACATGTAACAGTTCAAGGAATCTAAAGGTAAGCATTTTAAAATGAGAATGCTTAAAAATAAAGTCTGAAATACATTTTAGCAACCTAAAATTATCTACTGTTTCCAAAGCTGCTGAATGCTTCCATGCCATTTTGGGGAAAAATAACCCCAAACCAATTCAGATTTGTTTGGAAGCCTAAAAAGCAAATAAGGTACCCTAATTTGAAATTGTCAGTTTACCAGCATTTGTGAAAACTTTTAACCAATTGAGAAACAAGGTCAGAAGTTCACATAAGTACAATTTATTTTTTTTTAAATTAAAACACTCTTTTTGTAGTAACTGCTTTCTGATGGGCCAGTCAGTCTTTAGATCTGTTCTTTGTACAAGTTAAAAAGCATTCTATTAATAATGCTTGACTGAGTAACTGTCACTTTACAACACCAATATCCATCAGACAAAATGTGTACATCTACTTCAATTATAGGCATACAAGAATAAAAGTTACAAAAATAAAAATTTAAGAGACAGCATACTATTTTCATTGACAAGATCTCTGTAATAGACTATGCGTTCTCCAGGTGAGGTAGATTTCTTGTCTTTGTGAATTTTGATCTACACTTTTTATAAAGTAGAGGCCAAGAACTTAGACAAAAACTCATCAGCAAGTCATCAAGGCACAGCATAAGTACACTTCATGAATTGTTCATTTGCCATTTAGTTAATGTGATGACCTGTTGCACTGAGGATAAGTTATTAAATAATGAAATAGGATGATTGGATTAAGCTAATTACTTGCTTTGAAATGACATTTGTACACATATTCTTTGGCCTTGCCAGAATGAATTATACAATCTAAATGGTGGTTTTTTTGCATTCCATTTCACAGCTTCCAGTCATATTTTACCTGATAGATGGGATCACTAAAATTGTGATTTAAAAAATAGGTCCCATAATACACTACTGCTGTGAGACAGACTCTATACCAGGAATCACACGCTAATCAATCTAGCCTGAGGTGCCTAGGCAGAGGATATATTAATAAGTATAATTATAATAATATGTCTGATCAAATTATTTACCAGAACCAGTATTCTATGCAGAGGGATAGAGAATCTAGGACTGCAAAGTTTTACATTGAAAATAATCATACTGACAAGCAGGCTGCAGTATGAAAAAGGGATTTTTACTTCTGTTGAATTTTACTGGTAAAACCAAAGTTCAGAAAGTAAAAGAAGGATTTACTATAGTATATCTGCTGGGGACTCTTTGTGAACAGGCTAGAAATTCCCACTGGTCATGCTCCCCATCTGCTCTTTTTACTTTGTGTGCATGAAGTGAGCAGTTGATGGCTCTCTGAGTAGGACAGTACAAGGCTGATAGCCATTCCACATTTAATCCCACAGCAGACACAAGCCAAATGAGAAAATGTTTTTGTGGTACATCTCTACCTGCATTGTATGTCCCATTATCTTAATTCACCCTGACAATTCTGCCGCTGTTTCTGACAGGTTTTCTGACAAGAACCACTGAATGGAGAAGGCAGGATCCATAATCAATCTATCATCAGCTCAATAATTGCAGCCTCTGGCACAAAAGACAGAGTGGGATTAGGGTCAAGAGAGGCAGAATGTGTTGAAGGAGTGGAAAGAAGGGGGAAGAGAAGAGATAACACACTGCAAAGGAAGAGAAAGGAATAAAAGAAATGAAAGAAGTTGAAAAAATGCAAAGATGTGTCAGAAGCAGCAGATGCTCGCCATTGCTGTGGTGCCCCAAACTGGCCCAGTCTCACAGAATCTGAAAGACCTGCACTTGCAGGGATAACTGCCATGGGTAGTTTTTTGAGTAATTTCTGTTCTTGGACTAATTTTAAGGTTGACAAAGGTGAAAGGAGCCCAAGGAGAAGTGAATAAGCTTTCCTTGCAATAGTTAAGCACAGTCTAACAGATACTAGTCCTGCCGTATTTTCCAGGGTGAGGCTTAGGGGAAGGCACTGCTCCATCCACTGTTCCTGCAGAGACCTACCCCAAATCTCAGGAGCTCTCAGGCTCTCTGATGAGAGTTGCTCACTGCTGTACATGTGGTACAGACATGCAGTTTGTCCTACAGCTTCATGACATGGACTTTCTTCTCCCTTCTGTAGCTCCTCAGTGTTCCACATCAGTTGAGATACCAAGTCGTGACATGACTTGTTTTAGGACAGACTGGAAGGGCTGGCATTTGTGGGAGTAAAACCATGCTACTGAGTTCGAGAGCCCAGCTTCTTAGAATGACTCTACTCTGTCTTTCTCCTGGGCCACCTGCAGCTTATGGTTAAATTAACAACCTCTGATATTTTAAATGCTAATAATAGGCATAAAAAATAGAATTATCATCCAGTATTCATTCCCACGCTTCCATATACATATTTCTTCCTCTGCATGGCAGCAGAAAATATAGTGAGATTTTAATGTTTTAACCAAGCTCAAATTATCTCTGTGTTACACTGATCATAATTATTTGAAATTACACTCACAAGCAAAATTTATATTTGAAGGGACTTTTCACCATTTTTTTTCATTGTCCTAGGGTAGAATCTAGGCGTGCGTACACCCACAAAGCAGCTAACAGATACTGTTTCTTGTCTCAAAATCTTAGGCTCTTTTCTTCTGAAAAAAGAAAGTAATGTTAGTTTTATCTATTTTACTTTTTAATTCTTTCCTGAAAGAGAACTCTGTTCTTGTAAAATTACTTGTTCTTTCCTTTGGTGTTAACCACACATTTCATGTCACCTCAAACATTTATCTTGTTCTATACTACATATTTGCACCTCCACCTGCACGCATTTTGACTCTGATACATACGCTCTGGAAAGACTCCTACATGAAAGCTAATGTTCTGTTTCTCTTTTAAGATGTTTGGTTATATGCTAGCTAATGTGAAAGCAATTTATCAAATTTGTCAGAGGGACTTTCTGCTATATCTAAACAAGAATCAATCTGCAATGAAATTATGAGATAGTAGTGTTAAACATGTAAAGTCAGTGAAAATGATTACAAAATAGGATCCTGCATACCTCAGTTAGAAACATGGAAAATGCAAAGCAAGGAAGTTTGACGAGCTAAAACACTGAAGATGTTTCGAATATTGGCTTGTTGGAGTGAATTTCACCTGAAAGGAAAAGGGGTCTCTTGTAAATATTATCTTTACAATCTAAGTGAAATCTTGAACTGTGGATAAGTAGTTAGCATGATTTTTCTTGCTGTTTCTAATTATTTTTTATAGCACAGTACCACCTAGAGGATCTCTTGTTCTCTGTGCTGTTTATGTGAGAAGTGGGAAGCAAAACTTTTGGAGCGTTTTACCATTTGCATAAATAAGACAGACACAGCCTTAGAAGAAAGGAAATGGAGCCCAAAGGTGGGGAGGATGGAGTTCCTTCAGAAAAAAAAGCCGATCTCAAAGAGAAGAGAAGTCAAGTTTCCTCAGTCATGACATTTCTCCAGCACAAAACAAACAGCCACTCAAATTGGTGCAAAGATGATTTTAGATCTAAAATAGATTTGATCTCCAGCCCTTTTTGCATGTCTCATGTCATGTTATGTCATATGAAAAAAAGTATGTGCAACTATTTCCTACCCCAACCGCATCATGGAGCAGGTGCAGATTTTTTGCCTCTGGCGGAGTTACATGTTCCCTCACTCTCATCCTTGCAAGCATTTTCAACCTGGAAATAAAAAGCATGATCACTTCTATGGTACAATTTTACTTTAATTATGCCAGATAATTTTTTTCTTTCTGAATCACTAAATGATACCATTAACATCAGCCATACAGAAATCTCATTCTGAAGATAAGCATGCCATCTTATTGTCTAAGAGTCTAACTCTTTTCACAGGCACCAAAAATCACTGGATTAAAAAAATTTAAAATATTTTAATCTTTGCCAGCATAATGTTGTGTCTGTCACACTTAGCATATGTCATGCTGCCTGCACATTTATGCCATTTGCAGCCTGTGAAATCTCCTGGAAGTTACAGAAAAAGGTAAATAGGAGCAGAGTGATTCTATTTAGCTGTCACTGCAGATAAACCAGCAAGACAGGGCCTCAGAAGATTGTTGCCTCCATTAAAAGAAAGTAGGGGCAGTGTTCCTTGCCTCCTCACTTGCAAGGTTTTCACCCATACGCTTTATCTTCTCTCTCTGTGTAATGGGAAAGAGCATTATTCATGTTAATAGAAGTACTGAAGTGCATTCTTTCAGAGAGAAACAGATCCCAATGGAATTAAGCATAATCCTCTTACCTTCTTAACAGAGTACAGACTAAGTAAAACACTGAGTAATCTTCCCTGTGATTATATATTTTATTGATATATGATGAATATATTAAAGATAATTTTTATGTTTCTAATGTGATATGAAATTCCTCCCATGAATTTCAAATGAGACGTGTCTTTTAAATTGTCTTTTAATAATGAGGGACCAGATTTGTATTTATTGATCATTGTTAATCTGGTAACAGATTGTCAGGAACATAAAATAGAAGAATTAGTTAACTTGCTATATTTTCTCAGTTTTTTGTTAACTCCCCGTTATTCCATTTCAGCAATCTGTATTTGTCAGGCTCTCTTCAACATGTTCCAGGAAGGAAATCATGTGCATATAGCAATTTCTATGAACAGGAGACTGCATAAGTAGGACTCTAATGTAGACAAATAGAGTTCTTATGATTGTAGATTGCTTCAAGGGTCAGATTTTCAAAAGCAGCTATTAACTCTCCTCCCTTTATGGTCTCACCCAGGACTTGACACTGAATTTTTCCTATTTGAATAGCCCTTATACCACAGCAGGGACACTTAATATTTGCAGCTATTTCATATGGTTTTCTGGGTCCTCATCTCCAAATTGCCAAGGGCTCTCAAGGTAAGCTGATCATTCCCCTTAACTATTGTAGCTTATAGAGCAGTTTCTGTGATTCAATATTATGTGTTTGAAAGTGACAGTGGCATAAGCACGCAAAACTCACTCCACTGTGAGCCCAAAGTCTCATAAATAGATGGTATAATCAATTAATATAGAAACAAGAGAGAAGCAAGCAACTCTGATGTTATTTCATCAAACTTGTAGCTCATAGAAAACAAGGTATATCCTTTGAGTCTTCACAGAACACTGCATAAAGATAGTGACTGCTTAAAATTGGAATGCCCAATAAATAAAGCCTAAAGTAGCTTAATGTGTTCCCAGAGTAACATTTCTATTAGTTATGCAGCAACATAAATTATGTCAAAACTTGTAGCACAGTCACAGCCAACATTAGGATGAGTTACTTATTTGGGATAATTTAAGAGCATAATCTAGTTGCGAGGTGTTCTAGTGCTCCTCTCTACCTCTGCCTATGATTTTCTCTGAAGAACTCATCAAATCACATAAACAGCTCAAAAAGTTGCAGCTGAGCCTTGGAAAATCAAAGCACCTTCCATGGAGCCAAGTATGCTTATGTGGGCTATCTTATCCATTCTGTCTCCACAACCACGTGACTTACTGTATGTGCTCTCTTGAACTAAAAGAGATGGTATTGTTTTCTAACTTCAGCTGAGTGTTTAACTTAGGCACTCATACACTATCACCAGCTCTTCCTGCCATATACAGTTGATGTTAGGGCCAAAATTAAGAGGCCTCTCAAGCTGCACAGTGACAAATTTTTGATTATGATGATTATTTACACTAGCATAACTTGTGAAGCTAGCATATAAAACCATACCAATGATGTTCTTTGTGAAGAAAAATATACTATCTCTAAAGAAAAAAACAGATAATACAAATAGTTTTTGCTTTCTAAATATTTTTTTTTAATTAGAAATTTTAACAATGCTAAAATGGTTAAGAAAAGTCATTCCTAAAATCTTGTCTTTCTCACTAAAAATATTAAAGTCAAGGTTAAGAAACTGGGTGAGAGAGATAGAGAATTTGTCATTGCATTTTATTGTTTATCCACATAATTGTGATTTAAAAGATATACTATGTTTGTTAGGTATCATGGTATTTTTTTGAGAGTGAAAGCAAAAAGAGGAAATAATATGACAACAGACACAGAAATTATTCTTCCTACTACTGATTCAAAATACTGAGTCGGCACATGGGTAATTATAATAAATTGCCATAAATACGCTAGCTAATATTATCTCATGATAATCACGTCATGAATGTCAGCTAATTTTAAAATTATGCTTAATTGAAGATTGAACAAAAAAGAAAAAAAATCACTCCAAACAACTCACCTAAAGTTGATGACTTTTTAGGAATAGCTTATTATGTCCTATTGCCAGCAGCTAGGTATTTTTTTAAATTATAACTGTATTTGAGCTCACTATAATTCTTCTGATTACCAGAAAATCACATGGGTCCAATGGAACTCTCACTGCCACCCTCCATCTATTTCAGGATATTAGCTCAGGATATTAGATAAATACTGAGCAACATCCAACATCCCATTCTAAAATTTCAATATTCTGAATATCAAATAAAACCCATTCTTATATAGAGAAGTGAAATGAAATAATGTCATATGATAAGAAATACACTAAAAAATTCCACAAGTTTGACCTTTTAGCATGTCAAGCTGCGAGATTTTATATAGGGCTATATATGCGTACATAATAAATATTAATAAAGATATATAATGTATATAAATATTATATACATACATTGTATAGGTGTGTATGTGTGTATATGTGTACTATGTACATGTATATATCATGTATATGAATATATACTTAAACACTTTTTTATTATCATTATAGAAACCTCATATTACAATCAGAGAAAGAAACAAAGTAGCTTGGGAAAAAAGCCCTATTTGAAGGCAATAGATTTAATTGCACGTTTTTCTAACCAGAAGTCCAATCAAGAAATTGAAATGCTGAAAGAATACCCCTGAAGAGGAGATTTTAATTAAGTCTGAAGCATTTTGAGAAGCTGGACCAATGTTTCTGAAATGTTGTCTGGATATTAATATTGCCCAGACCAGAACAGCTTTTCTTTGCACAGCAGGTCTCCTTCCTCAAATGCCTTTATAAAAGCTTTTTGAAGATTTAAGTAGAACTGTCTGGTATATTCCTGTCGGTATGTCTGGTTTCCAGGTTCTCTTCATCCAGAAAATGTCATTTCTGTGGTGAAGCTCTAATGAGTAAATTTATCTTGGATACAGAAAGACCTGAGAAACCCATTTTCTACTGCCTTCATAATTTTTTCCTCAGACAAGTAGTTGGATCAGCTCAGAGGTGGTTGACCAAAGGTACTCAAATGAGGGTAGGATTTGGGTCTTTCAAGTCCTGTGCAGGTGCTTGGATAGCAAAACTCCTGGGCAGTGTAAGGTCTTCCTCTGATAATGATAAATGCATTACACTTTGGATCTAAGAAGCATTCTCAGTGAAAATATTGTTTAAAAAAGTACATTTCTGCAAAAACCTACTGCTTTGACAAAATAATGTTTGTTACAAAAATCAAAATATCAGTGAAGAAATCCTAAGCTCTTATACTAATTTATTTGTTGTAATAATAATTTCTTATTATAATAAATAAATCTTGGAAATACAGGAAAAAATGTGTCAGTTCTGCAAAATATCACGAGTAATCCTTCAATAACAGGAGGTCTTTGCTGTTGTACTAAAGCCATAAGGTAAGGAGCATCACATAATGACTAAGAGATCTGTAGTCAGTAAGCAGAGAGGTGGCTTCCTGAGGTTTGCTGGCAGCTGGCTGCCTGTGAGACTGTTATGAGATATTCTGGATTGGACTTGTCAAATAACAGCACAGGAGATCTCTTCTTGCTTATTAGACAATTTTGTCATCCTGGATTCGTTGTTCAGAAGGACATATCTTCACAGCTGCAGCTGGCTACTGAATAAAGGTAGACTGATGGGGGTAACATCATCACATTTCAGCACACTCCCATGGAATTAAAATTCCTTCCCATTTGAGGAATTTCTGTCACACCCGGGAGTGCAGCTCAAGGCAACAGCCATGGCACAGCTCCCTGAAGGGCAGACAAAATTTCTAGTCTCCTAAGATGTCTCCTAACATCCTATGAGTGACCCAAAAAGTACAGACCCATGGAAGGTTTTTGCAAGACCAGTTACCTAATTGCAGAGCCATTAATGCAAATTGAAATAGAATGAGCATTCATATTTTAATGAACATTGTGATCATCCTGTGGAACCATGTTTACCACATTATGCGTTTAGAAAAACAAGTTACAATTAATCTTTGCTTGCCAAAGTTTTCTCCTAAGTATGGTATTTCATGCTGAACAATTAACGTAAAATTATTGATATGATATATGCTTATTCCATTATGAGATCATTACTTTCTGCAGTTATTGTTCTAGTTTTCTTTGTAATTGCAGGTTAAAAAAAAAGTGCTTTTCTGTGTATGTGAGCATCTGTGAGTGCCCACATTCTTATGCTTAATTTACTCTTCTATATTCATACAATATGAATAGAGAACATCAGTTTTATAAAGGTGTCTCACTGATTAATAAGCTTCTTTCTGCATGATATTTTTTCCTGTCAAACAAGTTATATTTATTTATTTTTAACTCTCCTTTATGTTGGAATAAAATGTTGATGGATATTGGTTTGCATAAATTTCATGAGAAATTGAAAAGATTATTTAATATTTTCTATTTGCAGTGGAGGAAAGGGATTGAAGAAAAATGACAGTATTCAAGATGTCTTGCCATTGCTAGACTGAAAATCAGTACAGTCTGATGTGTTGTTTTGTTTGCTTATCTTTGTTTTTGTTTTCTGTATGACCACGGCTGAATTTAAAAACAAACAATTAAGCTAAAACCTCATTAACATAGGCAACTTGATTTCTCAGCCTCAGAAGGTAACTTTTATATTAGTGAAAATTGGACTTCTGATGGTCTGCATTACAGTCACGTATTCTCTCCTTCTATACTCAGTTTATTGTCATCTTTAAGTTTAGCTGTAGGGGGCAATAGGTAATAAGAAATGCCTAATCTCTCATTTTCTTCAAATACCATCAGAAAAGCTGCAAGGAAAAGATTGATTTTACCAAGTCAACTAGAAGTCCAGTATGTGAATTATAGCCCTTTATTGTGGATCTTTATGCACGTAAGCTGAGAGCTTATCTGCTTTAATCTAAAAAGCTGACTAAATGATTGTCCTGATTTTTCAAGCTATTCAGATTTCCCTATATGAACGTTCTCCTTTTGTACTTTTAGGGAACTGCACTATTTTCTGCATTGCCTAACATAAGGATGTGTGGCATGCACACACAAACTCACAAAGCACAAAATAAAGGAAGGCTATGGGCACACTAGAGGAAGCAGATAATGAGGGGGAAAAAAAAGTTGTCACTTCATTTCACTGTCAGAAAATTCAACATAAAATGAGCACACTTCTTTCAAAAGAAACAGGCCCTAAGATTAAGCAGCTCATGTATAACTGTTGGTTACACTCAGTGTTATATAAGGACTGGCTCGCAAGAGTGTGTATCTCTCAGAAAAAAGAAACCATGTGAATAAGCCAAAAAGGATGATGAAGAGGAAATTGCTTGAAATAGGATGTCAAAAAAATGCTTGCACTTCACCTTGGCTTTGTCAGGGCTGGAAAAACTAACAGAATTTGGTGAAGAGAGTTTAAACGAAGTAATAGTAGCAGGCATCATGTTGAATAAGAACAGAATGGAAACATACTCAGGAAGGGCAGAGCAGGGAAAGCTTCAATCTCCCTACAGAGATTTTGTTCAAGATTCTGCTATTCAAATATAACATCAGAGACCTTAAGAAACTTAATACCTGTGTTCTTAATACAGGTGTTCTGACAGATAACTATCATCTTAATCATTAACATATTTAGACCAGAAACAAAGATGGTAATATACCTGAGAGACGTCTTTGCTACTGCCTCACTCGTTAGATCTGTAAAATCTCTTTGATAAAGCTTTGAAGCAGGCAAAGCATTGCAGGGAATCTGCCTAGACCTTCTCCTGTAAGTCTAGCCAGAGGAACTCCCTGGAGGCCAAAAGACTTTTGCATTAAAAAGAAACCACAGTTTTTATTCAAATATAAACCTGAATAATTAACTTTTTAAATGGACAACAGATGATTACTGGGGAAGACAGAATAGAAATAAAAAAAGAGTTATAAAAACCTCTTTTCCTGCCCACACATCTGTGCAATGCAGATGCTTCAGCCAATTCAGTGACTGCAGCTCTGAGCTGCAGCAAACTGGCTAGTCCCTTTGGCCATTCCTTTCACTGCCTCTTGGCCTGCTCCTTCCTCCTTCCTCCAGCCTTTGCTTAGGTGTTGAGTCCTGCATTACCTAAGTGCTAGCATTGTTTTCCTAAGCATGGAACTCCTTAAATAGCTCCTTTGCTCCTTGCTATCCTGTCTGTTTTTCCCCTTGATCAGCAAGATTGCCAGCAACTGTTAATTAGCAACAGCAATATCGAGGCATTTTGTATTGGATTGCATTGTATTGCATTTGACACAATTTAAAACAGACTTCCTGCCAAAAAGCTATGCTACTGCATTCCTAAGTTTGTCTTTCTGTATGACCCAAGCAGAATGCCATGAAGTGAATCTTCCTAGATCTTTCTCTAAGTCTCACTGCACATAGCCAAGAGGATTTTCTCTTTAATGTTTGTGCATGGCACGAAACATGAATATTAATAAGTGAGAAGAGGAAATGAAATTCAGATGTAAGATTTTTCTTATTGGTTTTGATTGTTCCAAGTGAAAATACAAAATGCAAATATGAAGCTACTATAAACAATAACCAATAAAAGATAAAAAGTCTATTACTAGATTGTAGTAACGAAAAAGATATCAACTGCATACATGAATTGAAACATCAGAAGTGACTTCAATTCCCATTCAAGCAAACTAATCTCCTCTAGCACAGAAAAAAAAGTAACTAAATTTACAGATTGAAGCAGTTGTGCTTTGGTGTCAAGAATATATTTAGAATGCAGTATTCCTTAGAGGCTACTTTTTGTGTCATACAGTATCAGATTCCAGTGTGTTAGATGGGAAACAGTATTTCTCTGTAGGGTTTCTGATGCCAGGATGCTCCTCAGTGGTTTATTAACATAATTTCTTCGTCTTCCCTAAATTTAGTACTTAGTAGCTGTTCTACCCAAGATCCTTTGTCACCATCCACATCTCTGCATGTTGACTGCATGTCCTTTTTAAATCGTATTCTAGTTTGAATAAGATGCTAAATTCTGCATACACAAACAATATCACTTCATGTCACCAGAAGGCAAATACATTCAATGCTCTGTATTGGTAATTCCTTGAAATAAAAAGACAGACATTCAGTAAATTCTTAACTTCCTTAAAAGCCAGTTCTCATATGTTTTGAGTTACTACTCAAATATGTATTGAATTACAAATATATTACTACGCTAATATGTTTTGATTTACCTCTCCAATTACCATGTGGGTGCCCATCGAAGAATCTTATAAGTCTTTAGACAATATAATTGTACCTTGCAACAAAGAAAACACATAGTTATTTAAAGCAAGACTATCTTAAAGGGTAAGACTGGACACTGGGGCGTTTTGATTAATTTCTTGATTTGCTGCAGACCTCCTGTTTAGCTTTGTTGACCTTGCCTTTCCACTGTATGATAAATCTCACCTGTAGAGGTGTTTGGAGAAAATAACTCATTGATACCTGTACTTGGATACTTCAGCAGTATGGCCCACACAAGCATCTAGTAGATGTATACTTGAACAACAGGCTGGCTGTGTAAAGAGACAACACATTTATAACATCCCGCAAGGTAACTTTATTTGGAAAAAAATATTTTGGATCACAAGGGAGGTTTAATTGCTTTTAAGAGTAAATTGGAAATTATTGAGAGCAATTGATTTTCAGCACTGTCAAAAGAGCAAAATTGGAAGGAGAATGTTCTATATTTTTAATTTGTAAAATAATTTCTGTAAGTTGTAAAAGGATTCAGTGATTGCTCAAAGATCTCACATTTTCTTCAAGTTGTTATAAACTTGTTGTTGAAGAACATGTTTTTGTGGAATATATTATTTTTAAACTCTTTAGATTAAAAAGACTATAAGTCTTAGATGAAGGTGCAGGCACAGTTTCTTAATCATTAGTGAAAGAAACTTGTTTAATCTCCTGTGTGACAGCTAGTGGATCTATTTGGGTCATTCTGTCATTAATGAAATGCACTTGCCTCCAGAAAGCAGCACTGCAGCAGTTTTGCCATATCTGTACCAAAAATCAGAAGAGTTTAGCATAAAATCTCAACTAATACTCTGTGAAGTTTAAATAAGAAGGGAAGAGCATGAAAATTTGGAAGACAGAATATGATTACCTAGAACCATACATTCAGCTCTCCCTCTTTTACAAAACGGGACACAAATTCTTTAAGTAATCCAGAATTTGTATCTCACCTGAGAGACGACACTTAGACCAGCAGAATGGCCACTAGCATCCTGTTGGATTATTGATTCATTACAGATAAAGAGGGAAAGAAGCACGTACTGAAATCACCAAATCTGCTTGCCAGGGAAGAGATCACAGCACATCATGAAGGGCACTTATATTAGGACAGATCAGTTCTTTCTGTGAAAATTCAGGCAGATGTGACTGAAGACATCTGCAATCAACACTTTTGGGGAACAATCACACTATCTGTTCTCTTGCAGATTCCAGCTGCCAGGAATCATGCTAGTACTGTTATCTTGCTGCAGAAGTCACAACAGCAACAGTATAAAAATTCAGTACAACCTACAGTTCATGAGCTTGACCTTAACAAACCGAGTTCGGTAGGACATTGTGTAGGCTTGACATAAGTTTGTACTTAAGCACAGAGTTGGAGATCAGAATATTGCAGAGCCACTATAAAAAAATACTACTCGTCCAGATCACTTTAAGCTGACAATAATCTGTCACTATGCTCTCAGTGCCTTTTCTTCCATATCTTGCCATTCCACGAATATGCTTATGATACTGTTCCAGTCACTGAAATATCATAATAGGGAAATAGCCACCAAGGCCTTGTTGAATAAGACAAGTGAATAAGGAAAACAAAAATATATAATTCAGAGTAATTTTTTTTGTTCTTTATATTAACAAATATTTTCATTATTAATTGGTCATAGTTGTGCTATTCACAAACTAGGAAAATTTGCTTATTCTACTGTGGGCCCATCACATCAGTGATTGTGGGGTTAGCTTAGTAACAAGTGCCAATCACATTTCTTTTGATGTTTTTGGTAGAAGAAAATCGGTGCTGTTCCACGGCACCCTCTAGAAAGGCCTGAGACAACCTTTCATGTATTCCTGTGTTTCTCTTTGATCTCCAGGAGAAAGAGGGACCTCACCCAGAATACCTGAAATTAATCAGTCCCCAGTCTGTCTTAGGCCCATCAGAATCCATTTTTATACTGTAGTTTTCCCTGTCCACCTTCTTGTGGTGGTTCACAAGCTTTTTCTTCTGTGTGCTCTTTCAGACTGGCCTTGAAGAATCTTACTGATTCTCTATGTCTCCCCAGATAGTTTTCGATTCTTGGTGAAGTAAGGAAGAGGGTCAGCACAAATGCTACCTTGGACTTTTGGAGAGTAGACTTTGGCCTGTTCAGAAGCCTGGTTGACAGAGTCCCTCGGGAGGCAGTCCTGGAGGGCAAAGGAGTGCAGGAAGGATGGACAGTCTTCAAGAAGGAAGTCTTACAGGCACAGAAGCAGGCTGGCCCCATGTGCCGAAAGAGGAGCCAGCGGGGCAGAAGACTGACCTGGCTGAACAGAGGGCTTTGGCTGGAATTCAGGAATAAAAAGAGAGTTTACAACCTCTGGAAGAAGGGGCAGGCCACTCAGAAGGACTACAAGGATGTTGTGAGGTTATGCAGGCAGAAAATTAGAAGGGCCAAAGCCCAACTGGAACTTAATCTGCCTACTGCCGTAAAAGACAACAAACAAATGTTTCTGTAAATACGTTAGCACCAAAAGGAGAGCTAAGGAGAATCTCCATCCTTTATTGGATGCAGGGGGAAACATAGTGACAAAGGATGAGGAAAAGACTGAGGTACTTAATGCCTTCTTTGCCTCAGTCTTTAACAGTCAGACCAGTTGTTCTCTGAGTACCCAGCCCCCTGAGCTGGAAGACAGGGATGGGGAGAAGAATGAAGCCCCCATAATCCAAGGGGAAATGGTTAGCAACCTGCTACACTACTTAGACACTTGTAAGTCTATAGGGCCGGATGGGATCCACCCAAGGGTACTGAGGGAGCTGGCAGAAGTGCTCACCAAGCCGCTTTCTTTATCAGCAGTCCTAGCTAAGCGGGGAGGTCCCAGTTGACTGGAGGTTAGCAAATGTGACAGGAGGATCCAAGGAATGACAGGCCTGCCAGCCTGACCTCAGTGCCGGGGAAGGTTATGGAGCAGATCATCCTGAGTGCCATCAAGCAGCACGTACAGGACAACCAGGTGATCGAGCCCAGTCAGCATGGATTTATGAAAGGCAGGTCCTGCTTGACTAACCGGATCTCCTCCTATGACAAGGTGACCTGCGTATTGGATGAGGGGAGGGCTGTGGATGTTGTCTACCTGGACTTTAGTAAAGCCTTTCACACCATTTCCCACAGCAATCTCCTGGATAAACTGGCTGCTCATGGCTTGGATGGGCGTACTCTTGGCTGGGTAAAAAACTGGCTGGCTGGCCGGGCACAAAGAGTTGTGGCAAATGGAGTTGAAGCCAGTTGGCGGCCAGTCACCAGTGGTATTCCCCAGGGCTCAGTACTGGGGCCAGTTCTGTGTAATATCTTTATCAATGATCTGGATGAGGGGTTTGAGTACACCCTCAGTAAGTTTGCAGACGACACCAAGTTGGGCAGCAGTATTGATCTGCTGGAGGATAGGAAGGCTCTACAGAGGGACCTGGACAGGCTGTATCACTGGGCTGAGGCCAACTGTATGAGGTTGAACAAGGCTCAGTGCTGGGTCCTAGACTTGGGTCACAACAACCCCAGGCAACGCTACAGGCTTGGGGAGGAGTGTCTGGAGAGCTGCCTGGTGGAAAAGGACCTGGGGGTGTTGGTCAACAGCCAGCTGAATATGAACCAGCAATGTGCCCAGGTGGTCAAGAAGGCCAATGGCATCCTGGCTTGAATCAGGAATAGTGTGCCAAGCAGGGCGAGGGAGGTGATAGTGCCCCTGTACTCGGCACTGGTGAGGCCGCACCTCGAGTACTGTGTTCAGTTTTGGGCCCCTCACTACAAGACAGACATTGAGGTGGTGGAGTGTGTCCAAAGAAGGGCAACGAAGCTGGTGAAGCGTCTAGAGCACAAGTCTTATGAGGAGTGGCTGAGGGAGCTGAGGTTGTTTAGCCTGGAGAAGAGGAGGCTCAGGGGAGATCTTATCACTCTCTACAACTACCTGAAAGGAGGGTGTAGCCAAGTGGCTGTCGGTCTCTTCTCCCAAGTAACAAGTGACAGGACAAGAGGAAATGGGCTCAAGTTGTGCCAGGACAGGTTTAGGTTGGATATTAGGAAAAATTTCTTTGCCAAAAGGGTAGTCAGGCACTGGAAGAGGCTGCCTAGGGAAGTGGTTGAGTCCCCATCCCTGCAGGTATTTAAAAGATGAGTAGATGTGGCAACCTGCAGGTATTTAAAAGATGAGTAGATGTGGCAACTAGTGACATGGTTTAGTGGTGGACTTGGCAGTGCTCGGTTAACGGTGGGACTTGATAATCTTAAAGGTCTTTTCCAACCTAAATGATTCTATGATTCTGAGATTAAGATGAGTCTATAAAACCCAAGCATCTTTCTGTGTCTGCGGAAAAGGTGCCCTAAGTGTATGTTGCTAAGAGGGGCAGGACTCAATTATGGAGAATTTTCTTCCCTTTCGGAAACTACACAGACTAATCCTACACAATATTAACAAAAAGCACTATGACCACCATCATACTAATGAAATCAGGAAAGAAAAAAATAAAAAAAAGAAGAGAGAAAGGACATATCAAATACAATAACCTGGAGAAAGACTGAGAGCCCCACAGACTCTTGAATTTTTAAACTCAAAGTTCCTAAGTGATTAGATCTAGTGATCACAGTTCTATTACTTCCATGGGAAGTGCTAGCATCAGAATTCCAACCAACAGGCAAATAGCATTGTATTTTAGTTATGATGAAATCCAGTGCTTGGTTCAGGTGCAAAAATAACACCTAAACTACATTTCCATCTAAAAACATGGCAAAAAATATATTCTAAGGGTCAAGTGCTATGGTCATTGATTTTATTTTTGTATTTAACTCATCAGAAAGGCTATTCAGCTAAGGGACACAGAGTACAGGTTAGAGAGTGGAAACATAAAAGTTAACAGATGGAGAAGTCCAAACTCTTGTTTTCTATTCAGATTTCTCTGACTGGTTGTATTTTAGCTGTTTTAATACTACTGTGTTAGGAGAGTTTCTCCAGCCATACTTATAAAACTGCAGTTATATGAGATGCTATTTTGGACACACAGTATTTTTTAGGTATTAACTAATTCATTTTTGTTGCTGTATAGTCTGTGCGAGTTTTAGTGCTGTTGTTCCATCACCATCACTCTATTAGCCTGACACAAGCTCCCATATGCATAACTACTCATACTTCCCATTTAGGTTCAGAGCCAACTCCCTCCTTGTAGCATTACGCTATACAAGGTAACAGGCAAGTTTTCAGCCTTGATGGAAGACTAGGAGTGCTATGAGGTCAAGGCAAACAGCACACTATACAATGGTCTGCCATGACTAGTCAAAGGCCCAAGCTACACAGAACTGCTTTTTGCAATTTCCCCTCTTGACCGCAATTCCATGAGGTATCATGTTGGTACTTTCTTCTAATAAAGTTCAAGTTTTATGAAATCAAAGGACTACATTGTGTTTAGATGAACTGTGTCAGCTTGCACTTCTCAGTGCAAAAAGAGTATGTTGTCAGAAGCATAGAGACATACAATCCATTTAACCTAGAGGTGATGTGATCTTTAAAAGCAGTGCGTAGCTCGAGGAGAACCAGCATAAGTTCTCCCTGAAATGTGATTGTAATAGAAAATGAAGAGGCACAAAGCATCGACATAACTTAAAACTAGGAGTCTAAGCTAAGCAATGCACCCAGAAAACATTAAAATCACTGACATTTTCTACAGTTGCAGTGTATCTTGTGGCTCTTGCCTTCTGATGACCCTTCGTGAAATATATTCACTCTTACTACCAGCAACTTGATTTAAGATGATACCAGAGTTAATGTTTTCATCAACACCACAAGATACAGAAGCAGGCTTTTTCCATAAAGTCTGGAGCAGGAGAGTCATGAAACAGGTTAACATCTATGTCTGATTCCAAAACACACACATTCTCATGGTTTTCAGAAATTTTTCTGATCTTATTGCCCATGCTCCTTGACACTGTTCCTGACAATATGAATTTATTAATCTAAGTCATATTTATTAACTGACAGTTCATGACTCTCACTGTGGCCCAAAAAGCAGTTGTGCGAGAATGTTATTATGATCTAAGGAAAAGAAAATCTCCTGTCAAAACTCCTTTCACAGATTTTGAGGATGAGAACTTGATCTCTAGACATATACATACATTTAGGAATCTGTTGCTAGAGGTAAATGTAGGAAGGGAGGGGAGAGGAAGGGGCCTGGGTCCAGGATTCAGAATTTGTTTTTTTCTACTATGACTAATGAGCCAAAAGTGTTGGAAAGACATCACACTACATTATCAATATGAGGATCAGCACTTGAGGAAGACAAATATGCAGAGGTGCTCCACACCTCCATTTTTAAAATTCTGAACATTAGAGTAGTGTAAATTTTGGTGGGAAATGGGTGTCTCTGCAAAACTTTCAGGAACTGGGAAACTTGCACACAGAGCTGCAACAGGTGAATAACTGCTTTCTGGAAGCACTGTGAGGAGGGAGGCATGTAAAAGCCACAACCATGACTTCCATATCCAAAATGCGACAGATCAGGTGAGTCAGGGTTACCTTGTCTTTATGAGAGATTACACCTTCTGGCTCTCAGGCCCTGCTAAGTAGCTAACCCACTGAAAAGTAAGGAATAGAGACCTTATCATTCATAGAAATGAAATGCTATCATTTGTATATGTATATCTTTTGTATAACTTTTATGTATATCTTTTGTATAACTATATGTATATCTTTTGTATAACTACCTTTAACAGACATAAGCTCACATCCTCTCTTCCACTCCTCTCATTTCAAGAACTGATTTTAATTTCCTGCTTCAGGGACATGCCACAGAAATGTTACCCTGAAAATTTCTCAGGAGGCTCCAGTCCTTGATCCTCTGTTGCTTGTCTTTTCTATCAGAACTCCAGTGGTTGCCTGTTTTAACCACTTGTTTCCATTCCTAATCGATAAAGCAGTACTGGCAAGGTGGTCCATAGCCTGCCCAAATCTGCCTAATCAGCTGCCTTTTATTGCATTAAAATGAGAATGCTTTTTTTTTTTTCCCCACATTCCACAGACATGAGGCATTCATTCTATTTTGATTGAAGATGAATGTTATTTGTAACTTAACTAATGTACCTTCACGGCCACCCCCAGTAACACAGCAAGTATAGCAAGGCTGTAATTTGGATCCCTATTAGGGAATGCTGAGATGTCACTATCCACTGCTTACACAGCACTTAAAAAGCCCTCCTGTGTTCAGTAATGTCCTTTACAGTTCTTCCTCATGTCCACCAGAGACTATTGTTTCATAACAAATTCCATTATGTCAAGTTAGACCAAGTTAGATGAAAAGGCTAATCCAGTCACTTTAGAGCAACATTCTAGATAGTATTTGTATACTATTCAACAAAATCAACACCATTGCTAAACATGAAAGGAAAAAATAAAAACTAAGTTATGTGACCCTTAACACACAGGAGAGAAAATATACTGGTTTTCCACACAATTTCTTCCCCATGAAACCCTTCTTTCATCATGAATCATTTTTTTTAAAGTCCTTGGCATTTATCAGTAAATAACAACAAAATTACAAAAGATTTATTCTTGGTTCTAAAGTGAAGAAACTATATCAATAAATTATGACATGGAGATTATGCTTCCTATTACTGAATATTAGACAATACCTTATCTCAGAATTCTGAAGTGATAACATTTTAATGAAATGCATTCTTAATTCCCCATCAGTATTCACATTGTATTAGTAAAGTACAAGTTCAGATTAGATAGACAATAATTTGTGTTCTGTTTTCATCTGTTATCTACACTAGACAAGTTTTAAAAAATGCAGGTTTTAAGGCCTGACAGGAGACCCAGTTTTTTAAGGAACAGTGCCTAATAATCCTAAAAATCACTTTTTCTTTAACTTCTGCTCCACTTCATTTAGGAATATTAGGGCTACCATATATATGGGCTTCTAACGTGCTCTACTTTTCTGTCCAGAAACATTGCCAGATGGAATTAGAAGCCTTTGGTCATTTGCCAAGGATTCCTGAATTATCAGCAGTGTACTCAGAGCAGTAGCTAGTTCTGAGAGGACTGCAGATGTCTAGAAATCACAGACAAATGGCCAATGATCATGTGCAGATCAAAAGCATGTTGCATGAATTAAAAACATTCCCATGAGAGTTCTATATAATATTGCACCACACACAGTCTTTTAATATTCTGTCATTAAAATAAAACAAAAAATCAAACATACAGCCTGTGAAATAAAAAAAGAAGTATATATTTCAAGAACTATTTTTTTTAAGAGCTTGGCAGTAAAACAGACTTACATATAAAAAAAAATAAGATAGTATATGTTTTATTCCAAGAACCATTATTTCTTATATTCAGTGCAATGAGATGGCTTCTGGCTATCTCTTCCCTAATTAGTTTTAAAAAGAAGCAACTTCTATGTTCAGGAAGGAAAATCACAGCAGAAGTTTCTAGTCCACATTCAGTCAAATGTTTGCTGTCTCTGGTTTGGTTTATCTGACCTCACCATGCCCACATACTTCTGCAGATATGATAATAGTATGCTAGAATTTACACAAGAGGCAAGAGCAAGCAAGCTGAAGGTTTCTGTGCTACAACTAAGCAGGAGAAAAAGGTTGCAGCGTCCTTGTTTCATGGCAGTGCTCAGGCTTTCAAGTAAGCACACATAGTATCTACTTTGACTCCTATATCAGGTAGTGAAGAAAGCAAAAGGAACAGGGGGAGAGGCCGAACAAGATTCAGTGACACACTGTCTTGCAGAAACATACAATTCCCTGAATTTTTGAAATACAAAATTATTTTTGTATGGTTTGTACTTAGGGAGCACAGACTTTTTCTAAAATAAGCAGATTAGTCCTCTAAGTGACACCTGGGGAGTATGCTCTCCACTATCCTCTGCTGTGGGATTCTGGTTAAGGTCTTTGACTCTCTTTAACAAGCCCTTGGAGTTCACAGAAGTACAGAATCATTGAGGTTGGAAGGGACCTCTGGATGTCGTCTTGTGCAACCCCCATTGCTCAAGCAGGGCCACCTAGAATAGGTTGCCCAGGACTATGGCCAGACAGCTTTCAAATATCTCTAAAGTGTGAGACTACACAACTTCTCTGGGCAACCTGTTCCAGGGATCAGTCACCCTCACAGTAAAAATTGTTTCCTGATGTTCAGAGGGAACCTCCTGTGTTTCAGTTTGTGCCCATTGTCTCTTGTCTTGTCACTTGGCACCATCGAAAAGATCTTGGCTCCATTCTCTTTGCATCCTCCTTTTAGATGTTTATAGACATTGATAAGATCCCCCCGAGCCATCTTTTCTCTAGGCTAAACAGTCCCAGCTTTCTCAGAGTTTTCCTCAAAGGAGAGATACTCCAGTCCCTTAATAATCTTTGTTAGACTATGTCCAAGTCTCTTGTACTAAGGAGCCCAGAACTAGACACAGTACTCCAGGGATGGCCTCGCCAGTGCTGAATAAAGAAGGATCACCTCCCTTGACCTGCTGGTAATGCGTTTCCTAATGCAGCCCACCATAACTTTGGCCTTCTTTGCCACAAGGACACTTTGTGGCTCGTGTTCAACTTGGTGTCCACCGGGACCCACAGCTTTTCTCCAAAGCTGCTTTCCATCTGGGTGGCTCCCAGTTTGTATTGATACATGGTGGTGTTCCTCCCCCAGTGCAGGACTTTGCATTTCACTTGTTGAACTAAGTGAAGTTCCTGTCAGCTCATTTCTCCAGCCGATTGACGTCCCTCTGGATGGCAGCATGACCTTTTGGTGTATCAGCCAGTCCTCCCAGTTTTATGTCATCTACAAACTTTCTGAGGGCCCACTTTGCCTCATCATCCAGACTATTAATGAAGATTTTTAAACAGGATTGGACCCAGTATTGACCCCAGGTTACACTGCTAATTACTGGCCTCCAACTAAACTTTGTTCCACTGATTGCCATGCTCTGGGCCTGGCTGTTCAGACAGTTTTCAATCCATATCAATGAAAAATATTTCATAATAATGAATATTTGTAGAATAACCCATCATTTCCTATAGTATTTTGCAATAAATATGATCAAATTAATTTTGCAGTTGCCTATTGTGAATGCACACAGATAATTCAGGAATTAATAACTTAAACATGCATTCATTAAACCGCTTGCATCAAGCTTAGCAATTCCTTTTTGGACTCAAAAGTGAATGTACTAGTCTAAAAGGGAACAAGCCAAAATACATTCATGTTGTAGAAAGGACTTTCCTTTTGTTTTCTTCTAGTATAAATGACCTCTGATTATCCTATAACCCCCTAAATTCTCTTGGCCAGATTCTCAACTCGTATAGAGTATATGAAAGCAATTATAAGTGGCTTCCCTCAGCAGGCTATCTGACTATCAAACTGTCAAATTTAGAGGTAATTTCCAAGGACATACTGATTTTCCCATACTTTAATTTGCCCTTTTATAGAATACTGATATGATGGGCAAGCGTATGGCAGATTGATTGCCTAATGACAACCAAAGTGGCTGCAGTTCAGTGATGCATGACGTGATCCTGATATAAAACCTGTACGAGCAGAATAGTGGACTTAGATGACCTAATGGGTCATTCCTATTTCTGATGTCCAGAACTGTGTTATAGAGTCAGTAAATCAATGTAATAGCCTTCTAAAAGAGAAATGTTACACGTACAAATGCTATCAATTATATATAATAAGTCTGCAATTTATTTGGTAGAACTTAAGGTAGTACTACTGCCTGTTAATAGAAATGCCTAAATGCCAGTAGTTTTCATTCAGTGCAACAGATAACCTGAATGGCTAATCCAATAGTTTTCAAATTAAGTGGTTATTCATTTAACTGGAAATGTAGAATACTGTAGGTTGGAGTTGAAGGTCGTAATCTCCTCACCGTTTATTACGTGGTTTAGATAATGGTCTGTTATGTAGTGTATGTCTATCTAAAGTATATCATCATGTTTTTATCTCTCTGGGCTCGGGCATAGTGCATTTCTATGTACACTTCTGATGAGTTATTTCACTTTTTCTTACCCAGGGAACCATCACAGAGTATGATGCCTTGCCCTTTGTAATGTGAGAGGACTAGGCACTTGTTGATCAAATGCCAGGGGCAAAGGAAGTTCTAAAAAATGTTTCCACTCTATTCTCCTGTGTGTGACAGTGTGCTAATACGAGAGACATTGACAGACATCTCCTCCCTTCCATTTGCAACATTCCCATAAGGAAAGAACCACTACACAGAAATCACCGTTTTCTGCTTTGAAATTTAGGAAACACAGATCACACTGTGATGGTTGTGGCTGACATATATTTATGGAAGAAGAATAACGATGGGATCCCATAAAAAGAGCTACTACTGTTGTGAAGCTGTGGGTAGGACACACATCAAGTTGTTGCACTGTGTATTGGATATGTGATAAAACCTATCTGCATGTACAGCTGAAGTAAGTGGCAAATGCAAACTAATCCTCACCCCGAAATGAAAGAGCATAAATAAACCAGGAAACAAGCATGAGCTTTCAGCTTTAGCCAAAGCACTCCAATGTGATTTTCTGCAGCCTCTTCATAACAGGCCACTGCAACAACTCAAAGTGCCTCCCGGGTGCAGATGGTCACAGTGAGGACCATGTTTAGAAAATTTATTAACATAATCTAGCCAGAGGAAGAAAAGTGACCCATCTCTACACTGAAGAGCCAAGTCATGGGAACATGAGAATGGCACTCTGTCACAGTAACAGAGAAACTTGGGGAAACGAGCAGAGAATGTTTCAGCTCACAGAGGGCACACAGACAGAAACTCATTCTTGGATCAGACTAAGCACTAAATTGGTCTGAAGTGCAAGCACCTTGCTAAAGCTATTAACTCATCTATACCATCATCTATGACATCTGCATGCCAAAAGAGAAAGGAGTGTAGTGGCTGTCTTCAGTAAAGAGAGATCCAATTGGTCACATGTGACATTGGTGGGAGAAATTAATCTCTGAACCTCATGAGTTAGGACCAAGATAGCATCCAAAGATTTAATGCAGTTTGGAAAGATAGTACATAGTAAAGTATTGCACGAATTCGCAGTGTATTATCGTACTGTGCATTGATTTCCATTAATACACAAACCCTCAAACTCCATCCAACAGAGTTTAACAGGTGTTTCCTGATGCCTCAAGTAAGCAAGTGCTTCACCAACAATACATCTTCACAATGTAATACAAGTGCAGGTGGGTAATCCTTCACAGCAAGACACATTTCCCAATGCATTGCTATGACAACAGAAGATTTTAGGTGAACTCATTGAATTTTCACTACTCAAAACTACACCAAATGTCTAAGGTTGCAGCAATGAGCTTATAAATTGTATTCATTCTGGAGTAGCTTGGGAGCTGGTGATAATCTTTGAAGGACACAGAGGGGATATGTAACAAACTCCCACTGACATTCGGTACTACCACATGACTGGTTATCTGCTCTTAGGGAGTGAAGAAGAGACAAGGAAGGGAGTGTCTATGAGATAGCCTCTTAGGATTGCTATTGGCTTTGCAAAATATCTGTAGCATCCCTTGATTAAAGCTATCGGGAAAATACATATAAATACGTAAAGGTATTTCTTCACTATTAAGGGAGGAAAAACGCAAACATGTTCAAGGCATGATTATTATTTCACCATGGTTCTTACTTCACATTACCTAAACTAAGTAGTAAACTAATAACTTGAATTCTGACTTGGGGTAGCAAGTAAAGATAAAAATCCCTGTGCCAGTCCGTTGTGAAATGTGAACTGCAAGTCACCATACTTGATGTAAAAAATCACACACTTCCACTTTGATTCATCCCTTCATTCCAGTAATACCAGCTAGGTGATTTAGGAATGCAATTGCCTTTTGAAGAGGTCTGATTTTTCAAAATCAGGCAGTTGCCCATAAATGCAACTAGATATCTATTCTGACTATTAAGGAAGTGTAAACTTTAGGCATCTAGAGCCTCAGTCTCTCTCTGAGGTACAGGACAAACCACTTACATTATTCCACAAAAGTCTACGTTACAAAGTCAATGGTAGAAATGACACGTTCCCACATCTACTGGCATAACTACGTCAAGAATCATGTGTTTAATTCTATGCTACAGAATGCAAAGAAGTTATTTGATTTTTTTTTTTCTTAACATTCTTCATGGGTTTCCAAAGTTATTTTTCTCTTGGGAACTCCTTGGGCATCCCTGAAATGAGAATAAAATTTCTGTGAAGAGAGTGCCGTGATTTTCTATTTTATACCATGCTTTAGTACCTCACTATTCCTCCCAGTAGAGAGCGTTGTGGGGAAATATTTTTGGCCTCTTCAGTAGGAACATTTGTCTGCTTGGCAGGTATTCCCAACAGTTTTTTATCAACTAGGGAGATATTTTTGAATTTTACCTATACTGTATAGATAGATGCCTTCATACACATGTACACACTCACCTCCCTATGGAAAGCAATTATAAGCATGTGCTTTGAAATGAAAGATTCCTATTGATTCTACCAATTTTCATTATCTATTATATCACCCCTTCTCTATAAATGACTAGTTTCTTTCTCCTTTAGTCTCATGAGACAGTTTCTGTATCCCTTCACTCTGTCATCTGATCTCACTATATATTTTATTTTGAGAAGAACTCTAGTATCTTCCCATCTGTAGAAATCATTATTACTGGGGGTACAGAACTCTTTTTTTTAAATGGGAATTGCACAAACTCAGAAAATTCATGTTGAATACATTTAATTTTCACTCACCACACTTTTAATTAATGTTATATTGTTGGTCTTCCAGTCACTGCTATTTTTCATTTCTTTCTTTGCCTATAACTGCCCTCTCACAGTGTGTGGAATTTCATTTTCAAATCCAGTTTTGCTAATCCCATCATGTACCATACTTTTCAACTCATCCATTGAAGACTGATTTAAAATTAAATAGACTTATTACTCATAAGCAACTACATCAAAGTTTCTGTAATTCTTTACTATCTGACTCTGGAAGAATATGACATTCTGAAAGTCATTTTTAATTCTCATGGAATATTTAGATATATTTTCTTCCCACTCCAATTCAAATTCTCTGTCTTCCAAAGTCTAACAAGGAGACTGTAGCAGAATGAGGAATTACATTAGTTCTTCCAAGCCTGTTGGTTCAGAAACAATCTTTTTTTCACAGCAGCTTTGTTATAATTACAATTTTAGGGAAAAAAAAAAAACAACCAGTAACTGTATAGAGGTCCTATACAGGCACATGTACTTATTGTTTCCCAGTTCCTAATCCTTTAAATCTCTATTTACCCCTTTTTTTTCTATTTATTTTATTTATTGACTCATACTGTATGCTTTTTCAAGCAGAGATTAGCTTCATGTAGATCTGCACAGCCGCTAGCATAAAGGATGCCATTCCCAATCAGAGCCTTTAGGCACTCCTGTAATACAAATAATAAACATTACCAGATTCTTCTATCCCTTTGACTTGCTGCCATATCCAAGCAGGGGCTTGCTATGAATTGAAGAAAATTGTGGCATCAAGTTGCATCCCAGCAGTTTATAAGTCTGTCAACGCTTCAAATTCCTTAGAGTATAAAGACCTAGAGAAATCTACCAAATGAGCCATTTCAAACCTCATGGACACCCTATCTGAGCTGTTACAGTTTGCAGGCAATTATCATTTTCTTGGGGAAATGTCTGGGAAGGCTTTCCTCTTTAGTGCTTAGCACACAGAACTGTGTGTTTCATTTTTGAAGGAATTAAGAAAAAGCATGAATTTACAGCATGGATCACTTATGCATCCAGCACACAGACAAGAAATGTCTTATCCCTACAAAATTGTAGGAATATGGAAACTGAGTTCTACCATTTTGTATGACTGTGAAATCAATAACATCACAGTACCGCAGCTTTTTTGAATCCTTTCATTACTATTAGAATAATAATAATTTGCTAAAGTTGGAGAAAGTGCTACAAATCATCTTTCCACATATTAAACATAGTTTGAAAGACCCCAAAATACTGAAACTGTACTCTTATTGTGGTGTTTTGCTAGTTAACAGCGATGGGAATTTTTACTTGGGGATTGACCCCATTGAAAAAGATTAAAAGCCTTGACATAAAATTAATGTCACAGTTATGTCCCAATTGCAGCTGTTAAAGTAAGAGGGTAGAGATCCCAGCCTACAATTAGAACAAAACTATGCCTAGGCAAGAAGGAACTCAGAAAACATTTTTATGACTTTAGGGATGAAACCTGCAAACTACTGAACAACTTAGTAACAATATCAAAGCACTAAGATGTTTTTGACCATGATCTCATTTCAGACCTTGGTGTTATCATTAATGTAGTCAGAGTGCTCAACATCTCACATGCTGCCTGCTGTCCCAGGGAGCTCAGTCCCTCAAAATACCATTCTTTTTAAGTGGATTGTAATTAGGCCATGTGAATTTGTGTGTATGCACACACCGACAGTCACAGATACAGACGCAGACACAAATTTAGCTGTACAAAAAATTTCTTTCGATGAGTAAGAGAACAGCATCCACATAGCTTTAACTCTAGCTTCATTCTGGTAATGCTATACTACACATACCCATTATTTTATACACCCTGAAGCTACAACACAGGCATCAAACACATAGTCACCCTTTAACTCAGCAGAAAGGCTACACAACACGAAGATGATAAAAACAGCATAGAAAAACCTCTCTTGCTGTCAAGGAAAGACAATACAAAAGTAGGCAATAATATTAATGAATGTTAATTGAAGATTTTTGCAGTTGTATATATAATTTAAGTTATATGTATACTTTAGTAAAATACCTTCAAAGATAGCATGGTTCTGTGGAACCAAAGGTAGATTCTTATGTCAGCGGTACATGTGGAGTCACATTCTGAAGCAGTTCTTTGCCCCTTTCAGAGTAGTATTTTTATTAACAAAATCTGAACACTTATGAAAGAAGAACACTGCAATGCTGAGGTCTTCTGAGATAGTCTGGCCAAAGTAAGAAGTCCTGATTTTAAATATTATTCCCCCGTTAAAAAATTATTTTTGAAAGCATGTAAGAAAAAACAGTTTTGGGGTTTTTTTTGAAGGAAAACTTGTGATATTTCCTTTAGATTGTGTCACAATATGGTTTTTATTTGTTTTCCAAAATCTAAAGTGAAATCTTAGAAGGAATTTGGCCAGCTGTTATGTATGTTATTTCCTGGTTCATAACAATCCACTTCCCAATGTTCCTTGTGAATGTGTAGTGTCAAAGAAGAGTAAGAAAGACACTGCCATGCACCTCATTCAATTATTCCCGTGATATTATGATATTAATAACAATGGCTTATGCCTTGTAACAAGTATTTCAGAGGAGTATCACTATGAAATAAGCACAGTATACAATGGAAATACAATGCCCAGGGAATTGAACACAGTTCACACACTAGTAAGAATGCTTATCACATACCTGTGCCAAATTGTTTACAGAATGTGTACCTCAGTATACTAAACTGTTTAAGAGAATTCAAGCGATTAATTACAATGCTTAATTAGTTTATTCCATGGAAGAGCTACTTGTTATTAGGTAATTTCATTTCATCACCCAGGCTACTCTTTTTTAACTGAGAACAAAACATAAGCAAGCTTTTTCAGAAGTAAAGGTAAACCAACAATTAGTAACATGTTACTAGGTACCACTATTGTAAGTGGCCATTCTTTATCATTAATTTTCAGGGTACCAGCACTCAACAAGTATGGAACCATGCTGAATCAGGAATTCAGCTCCTCCGCTAGTGCAAAACTGAACATGAAACTAGTTTATGCATGACCTGAACAACAAGCCTTACAAAGCTTGCAGAAACAGAAAACCTTTCAAAAACACATAGCCTTAGAACATATCTAAGTGCTGGCTCACTCAGCAGCATTTGCAAAGAGAAAAAAGGGAAATAGATTCAAACTTCATAGTGATCCCCAATAGCCATGTGAGACTACCAGAGAAGTTCTGCAAGAAGGTAAATATTTGCCAAGATAGCAGGAACAAAATGCTTCAGCAAGTTAGATTAATCAGAAAGGTTTTGGCAAGTTCTCATGGACACGAGGTGCTTAAGATTTGTAGTTCCAACACACCATTTGGCAAATACTCTTCTTGTGATAGCTCTTCAGAACATGCTCAACATCAAAACCAGTTCAACATTCCAACCTGCAAATGTCAGAAAGCTCTTTGAGGAGCAAAATCATACTTTCATGACTTAACCATTTCTACTACTTGCTGGCATTACTGTCATAGATGGTTATTTAAAAAAAAGGAGTAAGGGAAGTAATAAGAAAAAAAAAAAAATAACCAGCACCAAGCTTAACAAAGCCAAGTAAGAGTTCTGAAGTGCCCAGTTTAAAAGAGCACAGTGATCGAGACTCTTAAATAGATCCTGTTCTTATAACTTCTAAGAACCTATTAAAGTAATTATTAGGATTTCAGCAATAAAAAAAAAATAGATATGTAAAGTTTTAGAAGACTTTCAGAGTCAGTAGGGCATACTGCAATAGGTATATAAACACATTTATTACTCTCCATCAAAAACATCCTCAGCATGTTCCCTGCTGAATGTATGTAAAAAAACCCATGAATGCCAGCTCAAGAAGTAATTCACTGTGAATTAGCAGCTTAGTTAAATTCACGAAGAACAGCCTTCTCTTCTGATTTGTACTTTGAGGAGGCAGGGATGCAAAGTTTAAGATGTATAAAGTGCTTAAGATGTACAAAGTCTTACAGACAGATGGAATTAAACAGCACTCAAGCATATAAGTAATAAATAAACCTCAGTCAATAAGAATAGACAAGATCAGTACCATTTCATACTGTAACTAAGCAAAAAATAATTCAAAAGAGTGGTTCAAAATATTACAAATGTATTTTTCTGAGGCTCTGATTCTGTTTATCTTTTGTTTAAAAAAATCAAGTGTGGCATTCCACTGAAACCAAAAATACTAATTCTTTCAATGCTGTGAATAAGCCAGACATAGAATAGCAGAAACATATTGTGTCTTTTTTGTTCTTCATGTTTCTTTTTTTTTCTTTAATGACAAATTACATCACCTAAGATGAAATGTGATGCATGCAGGAAAATGAAGAGTCAGCAATTTAAACAAATTGCCCTTTTATGGTAGACAAAACCTCAGTTATTCATTCTGCCACTGTTTTACCTGAACCAGATGCATGGACATGCGTGTAAATCTATTAATAATTTTGAAATAGCTGTAACTTTGGGTTTTCCATAAAGTCAACTAATAAACTTGGCACTGTTAACTGTCCCTGACTTCATTTTGTATTGTAAAATATTGCCATCAAAAAAAATGTTCTCTTGCAATAAGAAATGTAGAACACATTACTCACTACTCAGATCAGTGAACTCCCAAAACAGTCTTGGTTTGAAGACAAACTTAACTTTTCAGATACCATAATTGATCACAAACTTCAGAACATAAAAATAAGCAAGAAACCCTGTTGCTGCTTTTTTTAATGAAGAATCCTTCTAAACGTTTCTTTAAAACATCACTTGGAATATCTGATTTGTCAAAGTAGTAACATTCTTCAAATGCATTTTAAAATGCCAACAGTGAAACTGCCAACAAGAGATAAAGAGTCCTGAATACCTCTGAATGCTTATATCTAAAAGTACCTAGATATAGTACCTTAAAGTACCTTATATCTAAAAGTACCTCTGTATTATAAGAGCAGAAAGTCTGCACAAAACATTAGTGCCAATCCTGCAATTTCTTCTTTCAAAAGGCTTTAAGTAAAAGAGATTCTGCACTTACACTTACCTACACAAAGAAAACTGAAGAACAGTGTCATGGTTTAACCCTAGCCAGCAACTAAGCCCCACGCAGCCACTCGCTCACTGCCCCCCCCCCCCCAGGTGGGATGAGGGAGAGAATCAGAAGGGTAAAAGGAAGAAACTCGTGGGTTGGGATCAAGACAGTTTAATAATTGAAGTAAAATAAAATAGAACAGTTAAATAGGTAAAGCAAAAGCTGCGCACGCAAACAAAGCAAAACAAGGAATTAATTCGCTGCCTCCCATCGGCAGGCAGGTGTTCGGTCATCCCCAGGAAAGCAGGGCTCCATCACACGTAACGGTTACTTGGAAAGACAAACGCCATCACACCGAACGCCCCCCCCCCCCCTTCCTTCTTCTTCCCCCAGCTTATATACTGAGCAGGATGCCATATGGTATGGAATAGCCCTTGGGCCCGTCTGGGTCAGCCACCCCCCAGCTGTGCTCCCTCCCAGCCCCCCTGCACCCGGCCGAGCAGGGGAAGCTGAAAAGTCCTTGACTCGTGTAAGCAGTACTTAGCAACTATTCAGCAACAGCTTAGCGCTACTTAGCACTACTTAGCAAGACCCAAAACATCAGTGTATCAACATTATTCTCACCCTAAACTCAAAACACAGCACTATACCGGCTACCAAGAAGAAAATTAACTCTATCCCAGCTGAAAGCAGGACAAACAGGCACCTAAGAATTTCTTAGCTTCCCAATATCATGAAAGAAACTCTCATATCTAACAAGCAACTATTACCAGGCTGTAGCAAAACTTGGTAACTATCATCATTACAAAATACAATTTTCCTTGTTAACGCACTAATTGATCAGTTCTGTTTCCTGATTAGAGTGGGCTGGTAGGAGGGACATTACTAATTTCACTTTGCTAATGTTGTTTGTGCTTATTGAAATATTGAAAAGGTAACAGAATCCAGCCAAGAGTTTTATAGGAACTTAGACATATTTTTTTTTTCCAGTGGGTTCAATGCATTTTTGTAGTGAAAATAATTGTACTGATTAACCAGTAAACAATGTATCAGTTAGCCACTGACACAATAAAGTACCATGTTAGTACCCCCTTCTACAAGTTGGACCACAGTTCTTTTAAAATATGATAATTTTTATTGTTCCACATATTGTTATGTCTGAACAAATTCCAGATTAATTTGTTCACTTATTTTGCAGGTAAATCCAACACAATTTTAATTCAAAAGTTCCAAGTTTTCTCCCTGTTTGTATTCTTTTTTGTATGAGAGAGTCTAACAAGGACTGTCCATGAATGGAATCTTATGCTTTACTTTAGATCATTCAAAAAGAATAGGAAGTGAAGGATTTAGATCTGTATTCCAATGGACTTATTCTATTGGACAAGTGGACCTATTTACTCCAACTCATCTGAATATATGGCAGAACCTCTGAGTTAAGGAACAACTATCTGTGGGAGCTGCAGCATGTCCCAGGATGCATCTACAACTACTCTGAAGGAAAGGTGGACAGTAAGAGAGATTTCCATTGCCCCTGTGCAGTTGGAGCCTTGGAGAAGCTGGCATTACTGACAAGTGACAAATTCATTCCAGATAAGTCTGATACAGTAAATAGGCCTCATGAATTTACAGCTTTCCAAGATACACAAAATCTAAGTCTGTTTTCTGCTCAGAATCTCAGATAACAAAGTAGAGGTAATCTAGCTGTCTCCACTAGAACATTTTCTAATGGACTCTGCAGAACATAATTTTTAAGTCACTTTTAAGTCACTTTAAAAGTTACTTATTATTCACCTTCTGCCCCAGAAATTAATCTGATCAATTCATGTCTTGTTGTTTGAAATCTTTTAAAAATTGTGGCTACATTATGCAAAACAAAGAAACAAACAATATTACAATCTTTTCACACAGAGCAAAAGCCGTCCAGAGTGAGACCTCTGGCAGGGTAATGGAAACTCCCTGACCTCAGTATATCTCTGCTACTAACACTAGATGTTTCTTCATATTTATGGTCTTTCACCTAAGCACTTATATTTCAGCTGATCATATAAAACCATATCTAGCTCTCATTCAGATAAGTCATAAGATAAAGTGAACTTACTATGCAAAAATAAAGTAATGCCCTTTATATTGCATTTCTCTCAGGCAAGTAATCTTAAATCAGGATGTTTGAAAAAATTACAATAAGTCATGGCCAGAGCTGAGCCTGTTTTACATTCAATTCTTTTAACTTTTTTATCAGCAGAGCCAGATCATGGTTCTTCACATGAAATACCACAAGGAAGATTGCTTTTGAATTTCATCAATCCTGGTCATAAGAATATTTCACAAAATTTTGTAGAAAATATAAGAAAGGGAATAATAGCTTTGGTTTTCTTAATACAGTTGTAGCAAGTTGCAGATTCTGCTTTTTGAAGACTGGGACTTAAATGAAAATAAAATACAAGTAAATTTTTTTATGAAGATGATAGGAGAAATACAGTAGGGCTTTAAAAAATAGAAAAACAGGTCTGTCACCAAAATGAACTGCTACTGACTGTGCTTCAATCTGAGAAATTGATTTTCCCCCCAAGTTTCAGAAAACCAATGAAAAGGATAAAGGTAATAATGATGGTAGTTATAGTAATAGATATTTATATAAAATGTACATACTGTGAAGCTTTCGGAATTAATGTAGGTACCTGCAAATACGGACTTTTTCTTTGTTACCTTATATGTCATGTTGGACTTGGGAGGCATTAACATTGCACATTAAAGACACTGCAACTCAGCTCACATTACTCTGAAACAGAAGCTTTTCATCCGTTTGTCCATGGAAAAGTAGTACTCCATTGTCTCAATAAAGATCATGTGAGTTGGCCAGTAACAAGAAAAGGCTTGCTTCTATTTAAAGGTGACTTCTATTTTTGTGGGGCCTGTAGAACATCCAGGCATCCAGATATGCACCCCCAGCTTTGTAAGAGCTACTGCTAGATGAGGAGGCTACTTTTGGCAAGCTTCTGGATGTTTAGATGTCCTGAAAAATTGCCCCTGCACCTAGTATTCCGGAGATGTCTGGATGAACTCAACAAGCCCCATGTAGAGTTGATCTGCCCAGGACACACAGTAACTAAATGTGGTTCAGGTAAATATGTATCTTTGCAAAAAATATTCTCTAAGGACGAATATTTTATAAGACTGTCTACAAAAATTGTAGAAATCCTAACAAAAACAACTCTCAGGCAGACATAATGGCCAATTGTTACCTGGCTGTTATTTATATTAAAGGATTATCTCACTTTATTCTGTGAAGTTGTCACTCATTCATTTGACTATTCTTAGTTGGGTACAAAGTATGGAGTACCCCATTGCTTTGGTGTCATAATATTTGTTCTGGTAGACTAGTTTTCACCTTTTTTTGTGTGCTTTGGTGTTTGTATATTTATTCCTCCACATTATACAATCTACTATTTGCACTGTGTATGTTATCAAATATCTAAGTCTTCCTTACATGCACAGAACTTTTAGAAGTATATTAAAAACAAACTGAGTTTCCCCAGATGGTCGTATAGCAGTAATTAAGTAAAAACTGCTATTCCCAAGGTGTGCTCCTTTCTGCTAATATCATCAGTACTGCTGCTGCATACTCAAGGAGGTTAACAAACAGAATTGGATTAGCTTTTGTTCTTCCAGAACAGCAGGACTAAATATTCATTAGATATAAAACAATGAAGACACATAGAAGAAGAATGGAATGCTATGGGTTTATATCAGTTGAACACATGATTGGTATAATTATTTGACAAAATGAAAAAAAAAAAAGATAGGATTGGTTAAGAAATTTAAAAATTCAATCCATTTTCTAGCTTTCCAGTCAGTCATGTATGGATGCCAGTGGTTTGACATCAAAAGATCTCATGAATGATACTCATAAAGATAAAAGCAGATGTAATTCCCTGGTTGCAAACCAAATGCATTTCTTGAGATGGGAGAAGAAATAAAAGGAACAGATGTCGTTCCACATCTAGAATGTAAAGAAATTAATTGGAAAATTTCAGGAAACAGAGATTTTAGATATTTTTAAGTGTATATGTGGGGGAAGGGGACAGGGGAATGACTAAGTGATGTCTAGACTAGAGTGGAAATGCTATTGGTGGAATTGTATTTACTGGGTCAATGATTTTTTTTTATTTTTAAAGCAATGTCAGATCAATGATTATTCCTGAATGTCATTAAACCACTGAAAGGACATTTCACCAGCATAATAATTTCCTTTTTCATGCAGACAGATAAGCATACCAACATAGGGTACATTTATAGCAGCATAGCTATCTGTGTAAGAGATGTTAAATGATACAACCTTCTAAATAATACAGGGTCTAATTCTTAAAGGAATAGGATCTTAGTGAAGACCCAGCACAGTTCTGCCATAGCTTAATGCACAGTGATTTCTTCTGATGCACTCACTAAAGTTATCAAAGTGCATTACTCTGTAATCAAGCCTGTTTTCCTGTTACTTAATCATGTATTTGGCTTCTTTCAGCAAACGTCTCTGCAGTGATGCATTCAGTAAAAGATTTTGGAAGGAGTTCGAAGTCCTGTACTGAAATATCCAAGCTTTAAAAAAGAGCATTTTCCCTTAAACTATAGCTATCTACCTGTAAACGCACTACTCAGTGCACCTAGGCAAGTTTTAGCATATTTGACTAGAAATATTCTCCTGAGATATCCACCACAGGGACCTTCTCAGTACTGTGGCTTACACCTGACTGTGTGTATCAACATACAGCCATAAGTCCTTCACGGGGCTTCAAATAGATTTTTGCTCATTAGGAGGTATTTGATCTGTGTTTATTAACGTATATTGAATGCTAATTTTCTTCCACTACTGTTTTCCTTTTTCAGTCTCTGAAACCACTTCCCTGAGACCAGTCTGCAGCATTTTTCCAATCACTTCATTCAATAAGGCCTTGTGAAACAGATGATTGACTTTCTGGCCTCAAGAGGAACATTTTTAACACTGTTGCCCTGACTTTCCAGCCTCAGGTGGGACATTTTCCCACTGTTTCTAGCACTGCTGGTGTTTTATGGGAACAAGGACTGGGGAGAGGTGTAGTTAAACACTCAACAATGAAGCATCTCGATAAACAGCCCTTGTACTACTGCAGTTACCATATCTCTTGATTGCCAGGAAATAGGTACTTGATAAACATGTGGCTTCATTGTTTACCCTTTTTGTTTTCAATTAAAAACAGAAGCCTATAATGTGCATTAGAACATTGCTCAGTTTGGTTTGAAACTAGGCAGGTAATTAATGACTAGACAGGGCATCTATTTATTTAAGACAGCCTCCAGAGACTTCACTGACTGGTTATTCCAAGATAACAACCTTGTTAGAAGGCTAGAGGAATAGCAGTTTCTTTAGGACTATTTCCTCCTGACCAGTTCTTGCACATTAAGTCCTTTTTTTTTTTTTTTTTTTAATTTAAAGACTTTTGGCTAGGCATCATACAGATGTTGAACATGAGCATAGGTTGGATATTAGGAAAAACTTCTTCACTAAAAGAGTACTCAGGCACTGGAAGAGGCTGCCCAGGGAAGTGGTTGATTCTTCATCCCTGGAGGTATTTAAAAGACGGGTAGATGTGGTGCCTAGGGACATGGTTTAGTGGTGGACTTGGCAGTGTTAGGTTAACGGTTGGACTCGATGATCTTAAGGGTCTTTTCCAACCTTAACAATTCTATGATTCTATGATTCATAACCCTTCCAATGTTGCAATTTCCAAGCTTCCAGCTGCCCAAAGCATTTTGGAGCTGCTGAGCAAATCATGTTCTCTAAACCGTTTCATTGTAATCATTTTTGCTTAGCTACTAGTCTGATTAATCTGTTGCACTCTGTCAGACTATCACTTGGCAGGTCCTTGTATTAGTAGCTGACTCACAAATTTACTCAGTACCAAAGTATTGTTGGATATAAGTATTACAGCATCTCTTGTCAGATTTTGGAGATAAACAAAGGCACTGAAGCTTTCAATTCAAAATAGATTTTCTTCATAGGTATTGTCTTCAGTTAGAAAAAAGTTGTACATACATGCATATGATATACAGATGCACATTCACACCATGTACATAGTGTGTGTGTACGAATGCACACACATACAAAATGCACATATATATGAAAATATACCATAATTTTATATTAGTACATGGCTAAGTATTTGTGTTTCCTCTATACAAAACAAGGTAGATCAGTTACTTACACCATTTAAAGATCAAAGTCACATCTTCCTCATACTTTGTGTCTATATGCATTATGCATCATCCCTTTTTTAGACTTATGTGATTCATTTTTGTTTTGAAGTTGCTCATTTATTTGCATAACTGAAAGTTGTGCCGATGTGCCTGAGGAACGCAAGTTCTTTACATAAAGAGTATTTCATGTTTTTTTTAATATAAATAATATGGTCATTACTCCTAAATGACACAAATTTCTTATTAATGAGGCCAAAAAATAGCCTTTAAACCACCCTAAATGCAGTCTAGATTGGTTCCTTTATAGAAATAATGAAGACATAATCACAACATGACCATTTATGTAATTTAATAGAGTGATTCACTGAACTGCTAGAATCATATGGCTATAAGACAACATAATGCTTTGCAGCCATATCTGTTGTCATTAATCTAACTCCCAATGAATTATATGGAAAGATACTCTCTCAAATCTGAGCTGATTTCTGCTGATTTCAGTAGTAAATTGATTATGTCCTTAGAGACATGCACAGTGGAATTTAAGACCAGTATTTGTTTCAGAAGTTTGAGAATGGGACCCTGTCTTCTACTTGGTCACCATTAGAATGTAAGAGATGAAATTCTGTTTAAATCATGCATTTCTGCAAAAGAAGATGAAATGCAAGGAGCTGATCTTGTGAGTTGGAATAGCTCATTGCTATAATCCCTATGCTGTTGCATGTAAAGACACATTCATAAGTTCCTTGATGAAGTAGACCTTAATGAGGCAATCTTGTTTCTCTCAAATCAGGTCTATATTGAAAATGTAAATTTGAAATATTTCTGATGTACAAGAAGTTAGGAAGTGTTCTCTAAGGAAATGTGCATCCAGATACGTTTGTTTTTTTTTTTTGTCTGTTACAAAACAGGCATTATCTGTTGGAATCTTCACTTATTTATTCCGAATAGTCAATCTTATTTATTAAAGAGACAAGAAAAAGTTCTGGCAGACACCACTTATTTTAAAAAATAGAGTAAGGTGAGAGATGGCGTGCTTAGTGGGAGTTCTCCAAAACTTTTGTGACACAGAAAACAATAAATGCATTAAAAACCACAGAGGAAGATGTGTGTGGTTTAGGGACCCAAACAGATAACAGTGGATTCAAATTTCCTCCATGGAAAATGACCAAAGCTAAAAGCTTTGCCTCTTGAGGTTTGCTTACCTTTAATGCAACTTCAGCTTCACTGAGACATGCACTACTGAGAGTTTGTCACTTTTCAGGTAAGGACACAAGCCTATTTTGTTCTTTATGACAGTCATGCATGCCTATAGGGATTGTCAAATGATAACAGACACACTAAGTTTCTCTTTAAACATGAAGAAATAGAACAGTGACTCTGTACGTTGCTGCATTTAAGACAAAATTCATAATTTCACTTTGGATGGCAAACTACCGTATCAGATGGACAGAAAAACTTTCCACTTAAAGATAGTGTTGAATTCTGTACATTTTTTATGTGAAATTTGTTAATCGTAGTTTTTCAACATTTGCATTAGTCAAACAGCAAAATATTTTAACCGTGTTTAAGAATATCTCATTTATTTGTTATCAAAGACTCAAGCAATTATGAGCTACTGGGAAACATCTGCACTATCAGAAACTGCACATGGAGTTGCCTTGGGTTTGCTTCTTGTTGTATACAATGCTCTCCACAGAGCACACTCTCTCTTTCAAGTATAGGCTGAATTTTTTCTAGTCAGTATGTGTATTTCATTTTTAAAAGACATTTCAGAGGGAGCTGGAGTTTTGATATTCTAGAACTGTAGCTCTAACCTCTTTCATTAGAACAGCATTATCCTGTGCAAAAATTCTGTCAGAAATACTGGACAGCTGTGTACCTGAACAGTTTTTCAGATTCAGTTCCCTATTTCTAGTTCCTGGCCTGAAAACACCTAATTCTATCAGCAAAGGAGAACAGCAGACAATTCTGGAAGGTCAGTATATACTTATAAAAAGAGATAAACAGAAATTTAAAGAGGAAACAGGGGAAGAAAGATATTGTTGAAAGAAGAGATGCAATGGCAAAATAATAAAAGAAAAGAAACATACATACACAATTGTACTCGTGAAGACAGAACCAGTAAGGGAAGCATTCCAACTTCAGCCAAGTTGTGGGCCGAAAGCTACAAGTGAACAAGAGGCAAATTTTCCCTCTGCTTTTTTGAGGGGTGAGGAAATCCTAAATCCTTCTGCTAACTTCTCCTCCTCACACTGGCTCCTGCCAGTGGGACACCAGAATCTAGAGAGGTTCCGCAATTCTGAGAAACAGATTTAACTCATGAGGCATAGAAAAGATGGGATCGTTTGAAAAAAATGCACTGCCTAGCACATCTGCAATGGCAGAGCATCTGTTAGAGAAATGATCCACTTAGCTTTTCCAACCCTCAGCCAATTCTTTTATAACACCATACTCCACCTACAGCACTGTTACAGTGCATAGTGAAGGTTACCAAAAGAAGGAATTTTAAGCAGATCTTAGAAAACAGTCACAGAAAGAGCATATTAAAATGAGTAACAGACAGTATTTGTGCCAGAAAACTAAATTATTCTAATAGTTACATGTATCAATTCACACAACAGAATATCAGTGTTTAATCTGGTTGAACAGCAACCATTTTATATATAATTCACTTGTTGTGAATGCCTAACAAGCAGAAAATAGTCCAGGAAATATTTTCATTTCAAACTACCATATATGGATGAATTATCATCCGTTCATTTTAAATATACAATTAAGGAAGAAAATTTATCCATTATATTAGCTAGGAATTATTTACATTCCCTTATCTATACCATTTTGAAGGCTATATCCAGAAGCAGTTTGGAGATGTAGTTACGGAAAAACAAAGACCACACTGGCCATTATTGGCCATCCCATCTACTTCTAGCTGTCCTGCAAGTTTGTATTTTAAAATTATTGAGAAGTGAATATCCATTCCATTGTTACACACAACTCTTAAGCATCTATTACTTAACCATTCAGGCACTAACTAAATACCAAATAACAAAACTTTTACCACTAACATGCAATACAGCACACTATCTTTCAACACACAATGGTTCCAGTACCATTGCCTGAGTCTGCATAAATAAGACAAATGTTTCAGCTTTTCCAAGCACTGAACTAAATCAGGAGGTATCTGAAGCCCTTCTTTAGGAAAGGCTGTTCATTAAACTCAGTTTTGTTTATTCATTTGTTTGGTTTTTTTCTCTGCCACATCACTGATTTAGGTACTTTGATTAAAGGGAGAGTTTTGTAAAGTGAAAAAAATGAAACATATCTTCTGGTGAGAAACAGGTATTCAAGATCTTATGGATTTGGGTACTCCTAAGCAATGCTGTACTCCGATTCTACAAGTATTTTATCATCCAGTGTTTTAGAAACTGGACTAGGAGTTTTGTCATCAACTGTACCACAGGGAAGATAATTTCTCCCTATTTTGAAAAGAGAATTCAGTTCTAAGTATTACGTAAAAAGAAGCACTCTTTAGCCTGAAGAAAAATGTCGTTTCTTTTCTTTTAAGAAGTAATGGGTTGGCAAGTACCCTGCTCCTGCAGTACTTTCCTTACTACATGGATTCACTCTTTATTGCTACCTTGCTTTCTTCTTTTTCCCACTGTAAACAAATGAACAAACAAAACCAAAGCAAAACACCTGACAGCTTAATTTCACCGCTTCCCAGTTCTGTGAGGAAATAAACCCATGCAAATATATAGCCACATATGTATAATCTAGAGTTTGAACACTGGAAAACAGTGAGGCAAATGAATAAATTTGGGTTAACAGGTATTTCCACTTACTGGAATGTAATATAGTCTGCTTGAGTAAGCAAATACATCTGCCTGAAGGCTTGTAGGATCAGGACATGCATCTTTAATGGGATGGACTAAAATCCCCAGTACAAAATGTCCTAAAAAGCTAGACATTTGAACATGCATCTGAAGTTCTTATCTCAGATCTGTGTAATGCAGGTTCTTCACATCATCAAAATCTGTCCAAGCAGAAGTGAAACATATTTATAATAAAAGGAATAACCCCATAGACCTCTAGCATATGTTACATCTGCAATGTGAGGGAGTGTCATACTCTTCTGTGGTCTTCCAGTGAGCAACATATGAATAAAAAAAAAATTTCTGGAATACCAAAATAAAAGGGTGAAATTTTAAATTAAATAATCTAGCAATTTTTCAGTGCAGCCTTTTATTTGAAAGAGGAGAGATCTTACTTTTTGTGTCTGAGAGCAGCTATTTCATCAGTCTGTTTGTGAAAGAAACATAACTGCATAGGAAGATCTTGTACTGGTCAGCATATTACACATCTTCTCTCTAGCATAGCCTAAACGTCTCCCATACAGCTTTTGTTTCCTTCCATTCTAGGGCTGCTCAGTTCAAAATCTTTAGTGAATTGCTAGTAAAGGCAGTGAGAAGAGAATAACGAACCCCGGCTGTTTTACCCAAGATTTTTGCAGGATTGTTCACTCTAACAGCAATTTTTATCCCTGCCTTTTGGAAGGGATAGGCCTATAAAACCTTTTCGGATTCAGAGGTGAGCAGTTTGGAAACTCTGTAACCCATTTTTCTTCAGAACGAAGGAATCCAAGTACAGTTCCAAATTCAAAAGTTGAAGATCATGAGCCAGATTTTAAATTCAAATGTGAATGACTGTAGGACTGCATTTGTACCAAATCACACCCAGCTGGAATGTGTCTCACGGTCATTTCAACAAATCTGCATGTAAAATAACATGCCCTTTCAGCCACTATTTAAATTAAGTCTGTCATCTTTGACACAAAGCTATACAGACACTGTCTTGAAACTATTTTCAGTAGTTTTAAATATTTGCCCCAACATTTTTATTCAGTTCAGTTTTCCTGATTTCCATAAATGAGACCTGCATGTAGTAACTTGCACTGTGTTGCTTTATAAATAAATTTTAGATCTAATTTCAAGTATCCCTCAACCCACTGGGAGATTTTTCTATCATTAAGAACAGACTCCCAGCCTTTCCATATCTTTTTATTAAAGGCAGATGAATAATTGTATAAGAAGGCACAATTCACTATAAAAATCTGGTATCTTTGATCTGTTTCTCATTTCAGTGGAAAGCTGAACCGTAAGCATAGCTTTGTGAATCAAGTTTGGATACTAACATTCTGAGCATATCTTTGTGAATAACTGCAAAGAATCATTTACATAATTAAAAAGCTTTTCCTGTAAGCAGTCATATTTTCTCAAACATATTCATGATTACTTGAATTTGTTCTACAATTTGTTACATGAATCAAATAATTAATTACTTCTAAGTGGATGTCAGTTGATATTTAAAACTTACACATTCCTCCTTTCTTTGATTTGCCAGGTAAGCAACATGGTTGTGCCAACTTCCTCTCTGGTAGATTATGTGGATGTGCTTTGCCATACTTGAAACTTGTAATTTAGAAATTCATTTTTCACAGACATTAATGCCACTACGGATCTGTTGTTCAGCTTTTCACATGAAATGAAAGGGATGTTACTTTATCGGAAGAAAATACCTCGTGGAAAATATTCTCAGAAACACATTAGTGATATTCACTTGGGATCAGTTTGATGTAATGAATTCATTATATATCCATATCTGAAATCTTAGACAGATCAAACATAGGCTTTATTCTCTTGAGATGGAAAAAACATAGCCATTTGGGGGTAATATTTTTTGCAAGCTGGAAAAGTGGAATAGATTCACCAAACTGACAGGAAGAGCAGAAAAATTATCCCCACTTACTTTCTTATCTTTCCTTGTCCCATGATGTGCTACAAAATCAATTTTGAACGAATGGGCTCCAAAGGCCTTCCACTGGTTTTAGAATGGGTACACATTACTGCAAAATCCAGCTCATATTTGTGTAAGATTTGTATAAAAATAAACATAACACAACTTCAACTTTTTGATGTGACTGCAATTCCAGAAGGATAACTTTAATTTTTTGGTGTCTTTGGCTCTCCCATGCTGCTAGTGTATTCTTAGAGACTAGCCAAAGAAACAAAAATCCTCAGTCTAGATTCAAACACAGAAGTAACAGTGGTTCAACACCACACAATCTCTTCTCCCCATGAAAATTAAATTCATGGCTATTATGAGAAGCCTATGAAGTCTCACAACTACAGTCTCATCGTAGGCTTGGAAATACATGATATAAACTACTTTTTTATCACACTATCTTTTTCTTTCATTAGTATCTGGAATGCAAAAGTCACTTCTTCTATTTACTGAAAGCACATTTTTCTGTCATTTCAAAGACCTCACTGCATCATGCATATCACACACAGGATATGTTTGATTTATATTTTGTTTGCCAGTCAATGTTTTCAGAGTGCTTTGATACATGTTCATACTATTGGACTAAATACTGAACTGGGAACCAGTGACTTCCAACATTGTTCATTTACAGATATCATTCAAATTTCAAATTCAAATTCAGTGACTAAACTATTCAGAACAATCTCTTCCCACTTGTCACTCCCCAGAAAAAAAAGAAAAAACAAACAACAAATTAACCCAAAATCAAACCCCACCCCTCTTGTTTTTTCTCTCTTCCCCAATGCCTGTTTATATAATGGGTTTGGATTTTTAATTGCAAACACATTTCAGTGGTGTTTAGTTTGATTTTCAGATGTCTTGATCTTCAGTGTTTTGAGGATTAACACCTTTACCTCTTTGTTTTCCTGCTTCATGTATAAAGAGTATGCGGCGTTTCCTTTTCTCTTGCAGGGCTGAAAGCTAATTTATATATAGCAAGTACTTTTAAACAATAAAGTTCTGCAGTGCTTGAGTAATAAGCACATTATTACATCAAAGCTATTTTCAATTTGTCTTGCAGCAGTCATTCATAGGCTATCATTTAAGCATGTTTTTTTCTTTTAAACAGCTTTCGTCCCACTACAGATGCCAAAACTAAATGAACAACAAATAAAAAGGGTTTTCCATCCTGATATTGTGTTTGTTTCTATCAGTTTGACCCTAACTGCAGCAGTGACATGCTTAGTCTTGAGAAACAATTAATGACAAGGACAGCAGAGCCTAGCACCAATGAGAATGACTTTGATCGTTTTCTCTCTGTCTATACAGTGTCTGGCAGGAAACATAAATGGCAGTTTTAATGGGAAGGTTGATAGAACCGACCTAATAATTTAGCTTTCAGACTATTTAAAAGCATGCAATTCTCTCAAAAACTATTCTCTGTACCTTCTGTTCAGCAGAATCTCAGCTGAGCTTCCCAAAGTAGAAATACCATTCTGTTTTCTTTGCTTCTAATGGTACTGTCTTCTTGCATCAGTAGGAGACAGCTTAAAAAGGCATGTCAATAGTCCACATCAGTTTTGTGCTTTTTTTCATACATTGGCTTACAGTGTTATAAAGGGAGAATCACTCATGACTACAGCTGATTTACTGTATTGCTGAAAAAGCAAGGAACTCTTAACACCTTTGGACTCAGCTATTTATATAAAGATGTTTCTTTTCCCAAGTAATTTCACAGTTGGTTGTGCTGGTCTGTATCAACCAATATGTAAAGAAGGTCGCTCCCCAGCTTCTTCTGGGGTGATTCGATAACATTTTATAAAAGACAAAGAGAAAAAAAATCCATATACTGAATCCTGAGCATGAGCTTTAAAGATTCCCCTGCCCTCAAATTGCTTAACATATTAATTAGCAACAAGTCACAAAAAAATAACTTCAGCTGCTTCCATCCTTCAGATTGTTCTGTAAGGGAAGAAGTCCCAAACAGAGAGGAGATATTGAAAGCATTAATAAGGAACTAATTGCCAAATAATATTTATTCAGGTTTAAGCATAAACAAAAAGTATCTGCTATACCTTCTACCTACTTGTACGCCATCCTAATCAGTGGCTCCTGTCTGAATCTTAGCACAACAGTAATTTTGCAGAAGTGAAATGGTGCCATGGAGGAAGAAGACACTCCACAGCAGGGATTGCAATCCTCTGGCTATCTGGATTCGACTGGATTTTCCAGGTTCAGTTTCTAGCTCTTTCAGAGGTTCATGTGACGCTAGAGAGTTAGGCAGCCCTTTGAGATGGTGATGAGAGTCTGCAATGATTGATGCTCCAAACATGAATATCTGTAACTGAGATCCTGCTCAAAATGTAACGGAAGACAGGGATGTGTTAGGAGAATGTATTAAGAGTGTGAAGAATTCAGACATTACAGTAGCAAAATAAGTAAAAATAGCTTCAACTGCAGAAGGCTGTGGCTTTCTCATTGGCCAAGCATATTTTAGTTTCCTCCTTATGCTACAATACTTCTTTAATGATACTGCAGTGGAGAAAATTACTGTGGTGAGTTGATTCTACCGTATGGTGTTTTGTTCCTAAATGAAGATGTTTGGATTGCCAGCTCAAAGCACTGCAGTGCTGCTTAAATTCAACAGCCAGCTACAGATGAGCATTTGGAGAGGTCTTTTTCCAGACTGAACAAACTGTTGATTATTTATACTACAACAGTGCCTTTGAGCACGACTGATAGGTCAGAACCCTAATCGAAGAGGTGCTGCAGAGATACAATATATCTTCCAAAACGACAGCAGTTCCACAGAGCTTTTTCCAGTATGGATCATCAAAAGAATGGAAAGCAAGTCTGATCATTAATTAGGTATCAAAACCTAATAATAATAATGAAGACATCATGCTGAATTATAAATATTATACTGTACTGAATTGTTTTGTATCATGCCCTCATTGCCAGATTATCTAAGCACTTCTTAGTTCCGTATTAAGTAATATAATTAACATCCATCATAAATAAGTTATAAAAACAGTGTTACATAACATTTGTTTACTTTAATTTGTGGTGTGAATTACATTTGAAAACCAGAAAACAACTGTGGAGCCAACCATGAAATATTCCCATTGCTACACTGGTGCCCAAAAATATCTTTCAAAGTTAGAGCACTGGAATTTGTATGAAAATTCTGCAGGAGGATACAAAATGTACTAATTTGTAGGTTTAATTTTCTGAAGCACTGAAATGACTGTATAATGAACCAATTTCTTCATTATTACATGCAGATAACTTAGTTACAAGAGCAGTCCACTGCTTTCCAGATAATTTCTATGTTTGTAGTGTTATGTTTTATTGGTGAATACAGGGTCCTAATACAATTAGACCAGAAATCTTCCCTCAAACAAAAGCTATGATTGGTCTGGCAAATGTAGCTTTGACTTACTCATCTCGATATATTAATAATGCCCAGACATAAATAACTCCTCTATTTAATTCAAATATGATAACATTGTTATCTTGGTTTGCTTGTGGCTCAATATAAAATCAGGAAAGAAACAAAAGAGAAGACACAGCGAGTTTGTAGGAAATGTAATCATTCAACAAGATAATTGGATTTGGATGCCCTCTTCCAAAACACTTATAATATCCTATTGGAATAGAAGTAGCTAGGCTGCACTAGGGTCCACAGAAAGGAGCCAGAGTCCTATTGACTCTGTCAAGATTTTGCTCTAAAGAGAGAAATGTCACTCTTCCAAGGGAACAGATCAGACTTACCCAGGATTGTCCATGAGAAGTTTAAATTGATCAATTCTGGTAAATACATTTGTTTAAACTTTTTAATTACCACATAACCATTTCTATTTTATTGACTACAATTTCTTAGATTTATGTTACAGTTCAATTTCTCAAATTTAGACATCTATACAAGTTTTACCAAAACAGTCATTTGAGAGGGAACTCAGCTCTTCCAATCAGGTTGTGAATACCCAAGGTAATAAGTAATATAATATTTTCTCTCTCCCTGCATTTTGCACAGGCTTGTCCATAACTCACACTCAGGGTACGTCTACTGATTTAAACTCCTTGCATGGCATAGGTATGAAAGACCTAGGTTATTGATCCTGTCAAGAGTAGCAAGAGACTCCAAGTTGGTCTTTAGTGTGGTGAGATATCCAGGCTACCCAGATCAGACTTCAGAAGGCTGGAAAAAAAATATACATGCCATGAACCCTAGGCACTCTACGAGGGAACTGACTAGATTTTGCTAGACTGATGTTTTCAGTTTAGGTGGTGCAAGAGACACAGGCACCTATTTTGATACTTGGAAAGCTCATTAGATGTAAAGTCAAAGGGCAAATATGACGGGATTTAAGAATCTAAGTTCATTGATCAAATAAAACCTTTCATGTCCAGAATTCCTAAAGGAAAACGTGTACACCTAAAAGGGGGATTTCAATTTTGAGAGACATACCAATGCAGGTTTAAACCTATATGACTCAAATGCATATTCCTATGTAATTATAATCACCAAGTACAGCATACAGCAGCATACCAGTAGATGATGTGAAATTACACTCTGCTCTGTGTTTTTGTCACTACATTACTACCAGTACATGAATCAGTAATTTTGAAACACTCATATCATGAATTGTAGCATAGATTTATGAGTCACTTTTGAAAAACAGGGCTTCAGCCTTCAAAGATCTTATAACATGATTTGCTATAAGAAGTTTGTTATTGCAACAGCCAAGTCTATGGTAGTACATTTACAGCAAACAATCTGGTTTCATGGTAACTATTCCCAGTTCTGTCCCTTAGCTGCAGAATGATCTGGAGCATCATTAGCTATGATTGCCCTTTGGTTTCTTCAGACATAAAACTGGATTGGAATATTATTCCCTATGCCCCAGAAGTATTCTCAGACCTATGAAAACTTTGCAAGTGTACACAAATGAATGTGTAAGAACATAGGTATTGGCAGTTTCTTTAGCATCCCTATTAGTCCTTGGTCTCTCCAGAAACTATTCTCAGACACTAGTACCAGTAGTAGTGGTGACAGATTACATGAGGATGCTTTTACCTTTGGATTTAGCTGATGATCGCCAAATATAAGCCACTAAAATAGATAGAAGTGAAATATTTTTAAGTCAGGTGCAGATGGGAGTGGGTGGAAAGAAGACAACAGTTGGGATGGAAGCAATATAAAATCATGTACATAAAATGAACCTCTTACTGGTTGTTCAGTAGAGAAACACAGTGCTGAAATCTTCTCTCTTACCACATGGTGCAGAGCATATTGATGTGATAGTAGATACTGAAATTCCTTCAGCCCTTCAGATGAATTCATGTTTTTAATTTCACGGAGGGAATGAAAACTGAATAGCAGGGATGAATTGTGTGTACTCTAGCTACACTGTAATTTGACATACGTTAACATTTGTTATTTCAGGATTCCTATACACATATAGAAAGATTTCCCTGTTACTTTAAAGAGTCTTTGAATAGATGCAGAGTAATACTAAATATATCACATCATCCAACCAAATGTTCCTTGCAGTTTCTAGTAAAAAGTTTATAATATTTGACTCTCATTTAGCACATTTCATTAAGAGGTATCAAGACTCATCATAACAAATGGCAAACTCATTGCTCTCGCTTTGCAGTTAAGCAGATTGAGGCATTAAGCAATGACATTCACTAAGCTGCGAACAAGCTTCTTGAGCCCAGTTGTGTCCTCTGTCAACAAAGCCCCTAGTAAGGCTTCAAAGGTAAAACCAAGTAGCAGAATGGAGTAAGATCCACCCAAAATGAAATCTGGTGGTTTACAAGGTACTAAAAATCAGATTAAGGCAACAGTGAGAAAAAGCAGTATAATGAGAAAAAACCAGGTATTTAGAGGTGATAAAGGAGATTAAAGAGTGAATGTTAGTGATTAATCTTGTCTATGGTAAGGCTAGGAACCACTTCACTCACCACACAACCTAACTGTGCTATTAATCCATGCTAATTGTGATAGTACTCAAGAGTCAAGCTATATTAAATACTTTTGTTAGGCACTCTACCGAGTAAGAGAGTTCCTGCCATAAAGATCTTGTAGTTGAAACCAATGAAACAAAGACTACCGTAACATCTGATACAAATGAGACAAAAGGAATAATGTTAATGTGACAATGTGATAGCATCAGTCTATGCACCAAGAACACTACATTCATTCTAATAGAAGTTATACTCTCCCCCTGAAGATTTGGGTTCTAGTTCTTTTTTTATTTTCTTCTGAGGGAAAAAAATAAAACAAGCTTTTGCACTAGGGATGAAATTGTTTAAACATTAAATTATCTAGCACGCTGTGGGAAAGTAATATAGAGAACTGGTTGTTTTTAACGTAATTCTGGGTCAGTAAACTTCATTGATTCAGGAATGGGAAATGTTCCAGAATTGCAACAGAAAATCTGCCACTGTCATCATGTTTTCACCGTTCACACTGTTAGTTATATTTGTGCATATGAATTCATTTCTAATTGATGACAATATGGGTGCTCTAGGACCACAGAGTTAAAGATATTCTCTCAGGTAATTGTAGTTTTCCCCAGTGAATTTTAGTAGTACTTATGACAGCTGGCTAAATTATACCTATGATGTCCTTCACTTCAAGAACTGATGTTTGTCAGACTTTGCTTTCTTGACGACTGGAGCAGCCCATTTCATGGACCTCTGTCATGCTTATTCCTTATGCTGTTACTTATCCTTGATCAGGATCTTTCATAACTGCAAGTTCCGTTTCCACATTAACATTATGATTCAACATAGCTAGCTGTGTCCAAGGAAGCATGCCAAGATACATAAATTCAAAACACTTTGGAAAGAACTTGGACAGAGAAGGAAAAATAAAAAGTCCAGCTGCTCAGTGAGAATGGCTTCTGACAGCTGTCATGTGTCCTTCAGAAAAGGACTGTTAGTAACTACCATTTTCCTGAGCCTGTCTCATTTCAACACCCCAGTGGAGACATCTTCTGAGATCTCACAAAGAGATAAATGGAGCATTAACTAATATCTCTATTGAGCAGATGCTGTAAATTTACTTGTTGAAGAAGAGCTTTAATAAAAAAAAAAAAGCATAGAGGCACTCTTCCTCTGTACAGCCCAAACCCCAAAGTTCATGACGAGAACTGTAGTTTACAGAGGACTATAAAGGGAATAGCAAGTGGAAGATCTCATTCCCCTTGTGTCCAGGTGCCTAAGTACCATACTCATTTTAAAGGACAAGTACTCATTTCAATAGAGATATAGTAATATTACTTCAGGCAGGGGACCAAGAATGGTCCATAAAGGGGTCTACTTATGGCAAAGAGTTTTGTATAACCAGCCCCACAGCTGATGGCTAAGTGTTGCAAAGATCTTGCTCTGACACTCAGTTTTTGTGTTAAAGCACATTTTCCATTCATAACATTTATATACTTGATAAACATATCTGACAAAGCCTGGGGAATCCTATTTATATAAGAACCGCTCCAGTTTCAGTTAGCTGAAAGATGTTTTCTTGAGTTGGGTAACACTTAGCAACAAAAATGGCTAATAAAAATAATTAGCCTTGGGGAATAAACAAGTTTCTTTTAATTTATAAACCATTTATATCTCTATATCTATATCTATAGATACAAACACTGTGTGTGCTATCCTGCCTGAGGTTTGATTGTGGAAAATAATTTTGGAATGGAAGATTATTCCAATGTTTATTTTCATCAGCAGTCAAATCAAGTTTTGTTAAAATCTACTAGGAATCTAAAATCCTATGTTGTTCGCAACATCACAGTAAGGCATTATCTGGGGTTTCCCAAATCTATTGCTAATATATACATTATCTGTATTAGTCGCTTTCAGGTGTCTATTACCAACACTCACTTTTCCAAATGGTTCTGCAATTTTAAAGTCTTCTGACTGATCAGAACATCTGATGTTGTCACATGACAAATAATCCAAACAAAAGGAAACAAAAAATTCAAAGAGCAAGGAAAATGAGATGTGACATAACCCAATAGCAAGAATATCAAAAATTTCTTTTTGCCTCTCAATTCCTTTTTTCCTTTTAACTCTTCAGAACAAAATCACATTTGAACATGTTAGTTTCATGCCGATACATTTTTGTTTTCTTTCTATGCTGTTTGCTGTTTGGTAACTTTTCTAAAAAATCTTTGTAACTAGGAAGAGGGTACAGTGTAGGCACTTGATTTCTGATACTGTTTATAAAAAGCCAATGATCACCAGCATTACCAAATGTATGCTGAGTTTTTAAATATTTGCATGCAATTCAGATCCGTTTGTGAACACCAACCTCAGCTGTGTCCTTGAGGAATGGCTTTCTTCCAATGCAGAATTATATTTACTAAAAACCAATATTTCACGTTCATTACCTAGGTTCTTGTAAGAAGAAAATATATTTTCAGCGGGGAACTAATTACCTGCAGGAACTACAAATGTTAACATGCAGAAACTTCTCAAAGACACCTGATAATGTACTCCTTCCCCCTCACCCTGCCCCCCGACCCCGCGTTTTTTTCTGCCAGAAACTGTTGTTCTTGGTTTTATTTAATTTTAGGTCATCTTTCAAAATAATCTCATATCCATTATTCACATTTTACCCAGCAATTGCTTGTACCTTAAAATCCTCACTTAATGCATCAGTCCATGCTCTGGAATTTGACTGGCAGAGAGTAAGCTTGACACAGTGAAAAAAAATGGAAAAGTAAACTCAGCGCTCCTAAACTCAGAGTCTTTTAGGGTCTCTAACACCAAACTCAAAATAAAGTCTTTCACGTAGCACGTAAATTGTACTTTTTGCAGAAGGGAAGAAGAAACAGAGGGGCAGGAACAGAGAGGCAGGAAGAAAGAGACAAATTGTGCTATAGCTGAAAATAAGAAAGCAGAAAGTAGCTGAAAGCCTTTCTATGATTTAGACATAAATGTCTAAATCTGTAGAAGGTATGTTAGTCCGCAGGACAGCAAACCACAGCCTTAAATCAGAATGCAGCAAAGTTCTTTGGAAGTTTTTCTGCCAGAATATTTCTGGGGAGAAGAGTAGGGAAGGAAGAGGAAAAGCCAGTTTTAGAGCAATAACCAAGAAATTACCTGCCCTTAGGACATGAGGAGAAAGTCAGGAAACTAAATGACTCAGATCATCTCATGTGCAAATGGAGGAGAGATTAGTCCGGTTTTTGGCTTCAGCTAGGGACTCCCAAGAGCCCAAGGCTGGAGGCTTTATCTTAAGTCACTCTGGTGAGGCCAAAGGAAGTTGCTGCTCTTCCCAGACGAAAGAGAATAAAAGAAAGGGGCCAATTACTTTAAGCAGCAATACAGAAATGTAGCTTTTTTAATCAAATGGGAAAGAATGAGGTTCTTTGAATATTAATTTTTTACTGCACAACTGCAAAAAAACCCCAAAACATTAAAAAAACACACCTATCTGAGCAGAATCCAGAGCATTTTGTGCTTTTACCCGTTCTTCTAACAACCTCATAGCAAGTCAGCTAGTTAACCATTGGCTTAAATTCCAGTCCTATCTCATTTATCTGGGGATATCTATTGGTTCATTTGGTTCATTGCTTTAGAAACAAGGGAGAGTTTCAGAAAACTGTGAAAGTAATTAAGCCAAATTTTGTGTGAATTTGTGTCCCATAAAGTTCCACCACAATATGTTAAGTTTCCTTTCTTACATCCACTATAGCATCAGCTACCTGTGGTACCTCCAAGTATCTATATCCTGATCAACGCCTGCACTGAAATCTCTTCCTTTGTGAGGAAATGAATTTTGTATCGCTAATTATTTTCCACAAATTCTTTAGGAACTTAATTATTTTTAAGATATCTCTCTCTGTCTGGCTTGTGAAGCCAGCGAAACAAATATATGACCTTCATTTTCTTCGGAAAGGAAGCTAAAATAAAAGCCCTGTTAATTTCAGTTCCTGAAACAGAGTGGAAAAATCAGTGTTTTCCCAAGTGTAAAAAGTATGAAATTCGTATGAAATACACTTTTTTTTTCATAATTCTGAGAAGTTACTGCAAAGAAGAGTACAATCTGAAAAAAGTACTGATCAGAAACAAATACCTGCACAAAAAAAAAAAAAAAGACTCATAACTGGACTTATACAAAAGTAAGAAGTTCCCATTGATTATGTAAAATTAGAATCTAAGCTGTTAGTATATTGACTGAAATTTATCTGATTATCAGTTTTACTAGAAAGTTGACTCTGTGTATCAGAGAGATACACAAATCTTTTTATAGATATTAATACTCTATTAAAACTAAAACTTTTTGTTGTCATCTCAGAAGCTGGGTCTCCTCACATTCTACAACAGGAAATTAGACAATTGTGAGATATGTGTTATATTTTTTTAACTATAACCATCTTCCTAAAGGTCCATTTCAACCATAAAATAAGCTTAAGTTACAAAACTATTAAAATTCCTGACCTTCAAAGCTTAAGAGAGCACAAGCATATGTTTAACTAACAACACTTTCATGTGGAAACCCTAAAATTTTCTATTAGGTCATTTATAAAACCATAGGAATTAATTAAATAATAATTTATATTTTCTAAGTCTCCTTCCTCTATATGTAAAGATTTTTCTTTAGATGTCATTTGCCAGTGAGCAATTTTCTATTGTTTTTGCAGTCATGGTGATATTTCAACAATGACTTAGGACACAATTTCATAATATTCACAGCCTTAAAATTAGTAGCAGGATTATTCCTGTGTCATGCATTCTTTGTAAAAACAGACAAATCTAGGACTTTTCCAACATTTTGCTAAGAGGAAGGACCGAATATCCACAAAGCAACAAAAGTTACTAACTTTTCTTCAGAGTCTTTTTTCACTAAGAACTACTCTCACAGACCTGATTTGATTCTCAGTTTATTAAAAAGCCTTGAAAGGCACCAGCATGACGGTCATAGTTTCTCAGAACCTTTTTGTACAATACACAGAATTATATTTCATTTTTACATTAAGGTCTTCATTAATGCTTCATTAATATGAGAAGTATCATTAAAACACTTCTCACTTTAGCTTCATGCTAAGTTCACAAATCACTTTATATATTTAAAACCCATTCAACAAGCTGACTTAGTACACTTGTAACAGGGTAACCCATTATTGCCTGAACTGATGACGTTGTTTACTGTGGTTACTGTGGAACCGGTGTATTTCAAGGGGGAAGAACATGAAATGAGACAGAAAGAGACAAATGCTAAACATAGGACAGATATATGCAATAGAAAAATATGTGTCTGTGTATGTGCTGGATTGTTAGTTGTTAGGAAAACTGAACATTAGATTGCCTATTGCTGTGAATTGGCATGATTTAGTTCTCCAGCTTCCACTCCCTCCTTAAGAGATATAAACACATGTTCCCAATTCATAAGTGTCAGAAAATTTAAGTCCTTTACACAATTTAAAAAAGGTGTCCACCTTTTTTATCCATGCCTTCCTGCCTTCCTCTCTGGTATTTTTTTGGTATTTGGTATTTTTTGGTATTTTTTGGTATTGATGCCTTTCAACTCTTTGTCAGAAGCATTTAAAAGGGTTCTGACAAGATAAACTGCTTAGCTTGTCTCTGGTATAATATAATCTCCTCCTTCAGGCTTGCCATTACTGCCTTCTCTTTGACACCATCAAACACAAAATTCTGTCCTATTTTTTGAAGTCCTTCATTTGAAGGACTCCACTTTATGTTCTCCCATGAGAATCCTTTAGCACAGGGCAAAACAGAAATCCAGAAAATCATTATTTGTCCAAGACTCCTCTAAAGACTCCTGTCTTCCCAATACAGACATACAACCAACACAGGAATGAAATACAAGTAACCGGGCTGAATAGCATCATGGGTTGTCCAGTAACCTTACACATGTCAACTCCAATAAAAAAAACTCCTGCTTTTGTTATCGGAGTGTTTAGCTGCAGCCACCTTCACACACTATTTTGTTGCATGTTCAGGTTTGTTTCACTCACATTTCTTTCTTTTCTCATGGCAGGAATATGCATTAATTACATGGTCATCATCACAATGCTTATCATAACAAAGTTCAAAACAACAGAAGTTTGGACAGGTTTGGGGGAAGAACAGTTATTTGCCACAAAATTCATTGTATTAGTTTCACATCCCTCATCTAAGAGTTTCTCCCTGTCTCTCTCAAAACAGAAAGAAAATATGCTATTCTTTTGAGAATAACATACATAGTTAAAGAATGGAAGAATTTCAACAGCTTGAATCAGCTCTTCACTCCCCTTCACTCCCCCTGGCATAAGGAGGTCTGCTGGCTAGGGTCAGAATCTTCTATCAGTTCCCTTTCTGGAAAGCATATGTGGTGGATTAATATCCCAACACTACCATGCACAAGTGATGGGGAGGGGTAAAGATAAGCACAGCTTCTTCACTATTAGTTCAGAAAGAAAGGCACAGAGCTCCAAGTGTCTTACGCGTAAAGCAGTGAAAGTGAGATCAATTTCCTCGGAGACTTTGCCGGTGGAAATGGAACTGGTCTGGATTTTACATTGAGTAGAGCTGGTTGATTATCAAATCAGAAAATACTGCATAAAATACTGACATTTTAACATAAGTTCTGTCCCCAGATAGAGAGAAAGGGTTTGATTTGTGCAACAGCAATTTCCCTACCTCATGACTTGGAAACAGTAGTTTGAATACTGTAAGGTATTTCAGGCTCAATACATTTGAAATTAATACACCTTATTTCTGTATCATGTCGAAACAAACATGCTCCTACAACATCCTTCAAATGCAATGGAGCAGCATTTCTTGACAGAAAACTATTCCATTAAAAAAGTAAATTATCTCAAATGTTGTCATGTTCAACCATTCATTTTTCAGCATAAGAACAGTTGTTCTGAACAAGGCTGACAAGGCCTCTGTTGAACTTACCGAATGTTTTGCTAGACTGGAACAAGTTCTTCTTTTGATATTTGAATAATCCTTTCCTTGCTGCCCATACGTTTGCTAAATAGAGGTAAGCCATAGTCTTTTTCAGGCATATTTTAGAAATATGTCTATGTTAAAAAATAGCTATCATACTAGAGACTAGAAAGTTATACTATGTATTACAATAAAGGAATGCAAAAAATAGTATTTAGTCATGTAAATCTTCATGTTCAACTTGAACCTTTGTATTCATTATCAAGAGAAATGCAAATTATATCATATAGAAGAGTTCACAGGTCTGCATAGTCCTATGTGGGACTGCCCATATATGTCAGGTTACAGCAGGACTGGACTTCTTATTATTCCCAAATAAATGAAATAAGGTGTAGATCTCATTTTTTTTCTCTTTTCTTTTTTTTTTTTCTTTTTCTGAAAAAAAATCCAAGTTCTATAATTGTCTCTTACTTAAAAACCAAAACAAAACCAACAAGCCCCCCCATATTGCTTCCTCTTCCACTGCTCTTTCCTCTAATAGTTCAGCTGTGACAAAGAGAACAATATACCCTTCACCTCACCTCAGACTGCATGTTACTTAACAAACATACATCAGAAAAAAATGTATTGTTCTTTCCTCTTATTTCCAGATATCATAATATGATTCTTTCATACATATAAAAAAACTTTGTACTTGCAACAAACAAAGTTAGGACAACTGCTGATGAAGGGATGACCAAATTCAGTCACAGAAGTTTGATTCTGAGACATTTTTTTTCCAGACCCAATGTTGAGATAAAAGAAGCTGATGCTTGATGTTATTTGACTTTCAAAACCACTCTCTTAACAGCCTAATCAATGTCATATGGTGCTGCCAAACTACTAGCACCATGTGAAAAATATTAAAATCAATTCTTTCCAGGGGTGAATTTGAATAAGACAAATGAGAATTCCTTTTCCAGAATTAATTGCTAATTAATATTATATTTTAAACAGAAACTCCATGCAAACTATAAAAAGCATCAGAGATTCTCCTTGTGCTGCCCTCCCCTGTAATTGATGAGATATCTGGAATATCAGAGAAAATCAGACATATCTGGAATATTTGTTTCTTTACACTATCTGGCCAATACTTTCATGGCTTGCCATTTCTTTAAAATTCAGGGATCGTTTCATGGACAAGAGAAGTTTCTTGGAGGAGAAAGCCCATTTCTTAATGAAGACGTATAACCACTACATACAAGAATGACTCACAATTATGAAGCAACAAGATGCTGCTTGAGCTTCTGTTTGCAATGAAGCATACTCACAGATATTTGATATGCAACTATGTTTTTATACTCTATTGAAAAGGAAAAAAAGCATCCTTAAGAGAGAAAAACGGCAGCCACCTGCACTTGCACACAGCCTGCTGAAGCTCCTACTAATGCATTTTGGTTTCACAAAAATACTAAGGTACTGCTGCTAACATCAATACCTTTATCAAAACTTTTGCAATATTAATCTCCTTTTTCCTCGTTGCCTCTAGTGGCATTTGCAGACAAATTATTAGATAATTTTAGCTCTCATTTCTTTAAAATAAAAACAAGTTGAAAAGGGATGAGTTACCAGTCTTCATAACAATGGAAAAAAGCTTGAAAATATTATACAAATGTAACATGAAGGCTCTGTGAATTTCTTAAAATCTCAGGATTACACTGACAAATCAAGATTTCTTTTTCTTCTTCTGGATATCCCTTAGAAAATATTTTTTTTTAACTCTCTAAAAATTTCTATTTACTTCTATGCAGTTAAAAAAAAAAATAATGGAGTTTGCTATATTAGTGCTATCGAATAGGAAGTGTTTTCCTAGCAGTGAACTACAATCATTTAGTGCATTAGGGATGGAAGATATTGCAAAAGCCCACTTAAATTCCTGTTTTTTTTTTTTATAATTCCATTCAGAAGGAAGCACATATCTTTGAAAAAGATATGCTAAGAAGTATGATGGTCTATGTAGACTGGAGAAGACAAAAAACCTGGACTCTGGCTGAAGGAGACCAAAAGTAGGCTAGCTGCTTTGATCTAGAACTCTAACTGAATTCAGCCTTTTATAATCGAAAAAGCAACTTGCAGAAGGTCAAAGAGCCAATGTATTTTCTCTGCTAGTTAATCAAATATAGATTCTGACAATATTATATAACCATAAAACAGTTTCTATACACACATCCACTTTCTGAATCAGCCTAGAATTTAATAAGCCAGTAATTAGAGGCCAAACTGAGTGATCTTTCATCTCCTGCTATTAGTACTGTTTGCTTCCTTTTAGCAATGTTGTTCATTATCTTCTTCTGAATATCAAGTGTTTTTTATTTTTATTTTTTAATTCTCTCAGATAAATTACATGTGTCTGATCCACTCAGATAATTCAGAGAAAAGATTTTTCTAATGTTGACCTTTGCAAAGGTCTCTTTGCCATCTGTTTTTGTATTTAATTAGCATTTTTTTCCTTCTTGCAGCAATCTCTCAAAGAATGAAATAAATGACTATAATTATCACTATCCGTTTGCTCTTATTTGATCTCCTGACCATAGTATCACATGCTGGTGATTACACAGTATTTCCATTGTGGACCAGTCATTAGACATCATACTTGTTATAACTATTAATCTTAATAAGAGAATAGAAGACAGATTCCCAGATTCTTCCAGCAGAAGAACCATTTTATTTTTATTCCTTCTCTTTTGCTTGTTCTTATGGTTCTTTCCTCACATCTTTTGGGCAATCTTAGATTTGTTAAAACAATTTGGAAGTATTTAGACATTGATACAAGCAGCTCCACTGCTGGTGACACAAAATTGCTGACAGCTAAATATGATTTAAAATAATACAAACACAGACATAGTACCAGCAATTAGACTCAGCATTTCAGTCTTCAGAAGCTGACCAACAAAATGGAAATCTGCTCCTGGGAGCTATGTCCCACTTTAAGGCAATTCTCTGAGCAGTAGTGTAAGCATAATATATTAATTCTAAACAAAGAACCCTGGGCCTAAAGTGTATTCATCTCAATAGTTAATAGTATCATTTCATGTATGTCGGGCAAAGGGTTTTTTTGTTTGTTTGTTTGTTTGTTTGTTTTTTCTGTTAAGGCAGGTTCATTTCAGGGCAAAATCATCCATGCCTGGATTTCCAGGGCATCACTTAGGTATGCTTTAAGTTGGGGTAGTATATAACTGGAGCAGAGTTGTGTGCTGTAATAGAAAGCATTCCTCTGTAATAGGTATAAAGTGACCAGAATGGAGGAAAGACCAAAAGAAGGAGCTTATACATCTACACACATTCAGCAGACAGGGCTTACTAGTGGGGAGCTGCCATTACGCACGCCTCAGCTGGGGTTTGTGCAGCTGCAGGATGGTGCTTCTGTTCCATGTTGTCTGAGTTGCCTGTGAAAACTGGATCTCATTCCCTCCACTTTTTTACAGAAGTCTGCATTAAGCCTGATTATTTGCTTACTGTTCAGTAAAGGGGTGAATTTAATCCTTCTAGCACATAGCTTTAAAAAATATTTTATTCCTTTTAAAAAGTGTTTAATTTGCTTCCTAAATTTTTCACAAGATCATGCATACAGTATTAATATTGCCCTAATTAACCAGGCATATGAATTCCTACCTCCTGAAACAAGATTTTAAAACCTTGTATCAAATATTTCCAGGCCATAAGTTGAGATCCTCTGTATTTTAATTTCCAGTGGCATGCCTTTGGTCTCCATGGAAACTGCTCCAAGGAGGTTTGAAATGTTACATATTATTTAATATATCTTATATTCACATAAATGTTGCCAGAAGATCTGTCATATCTGTTCAAGTGTAAAGTACCAAGGGAATTAAGCAAAGGAATACATTAAATTGAAACTCATTGTAGCCCATCACTGTTGACACCACTGGCCTTGAAAGATTTTCAATGAGACTCCTGAGAACAATCTTGAAAAATCAATAATCTCAGCAGAAAATGCACCAATTATTATAGTCAACAAGCTCATAATAAATCATCATATTCTATAATCTATGCCACTGAATTTTGGGTAGACATTAAACAATTAATGCTTCACTTGTCTGTCAAACTTAAAAAAGTGATAAAGTTTACTAGGATTAATGTGGCAATTCTTTGATATCTAACACAAGTTATACACTTAAAATCTATAAAGATACTTTGGTGATCAAGGAAATAAAAATACATGACAGTTAGATAATACTCTTATTCCTTAAGTTTTCACAAAAGAGATCATTTCGTAACCAAATTGCTGTTTACAAGTAGGTTTAAAGAAAAAGGAACATTATACAAATACATTTAAAATTATGCTAAACAGAATCTTTGAAATTGTTCAAAACAGTGCACCAAGATTTTTCCTGATTGTAAAACTACTTTTACTGAAATATTCTTACATTATGGTACAAATTGCTACAGAAGCCTCTGCTTTTTTGGCAAAAGACAAGCATTTCATAGTAAGAATTAGATACTTGAACACATGCAAATGAATTGTTTGTGGATGGTATTGCCTTTTGAATAGTTTCCAATTTCTGTTCTTTATGGGAAGTTATCCCGTACATGTGTGCAGCAAGTACAGTGACTTGTGATAGCATCAGTGACCTCTGGCCAGTGATCAACCTACTACGTGAACTTTTCACTAATCCTCCCTGGGCCTTTGTCAGTGCTGAAGTTTAAAAATGTGCAAATAAGGGGACTGTCATTGAAAAACTCATTTCTTTTCTCAGCTGAACTATATTTGGGTCAAGCAAATTGCCAGGAAAAAAACCACCCTGCTGTCAATGACAGAGACTCTAAAACAGGTCTTGTCAAACCCACTATTAAAAGACTGAAGAAATAGAAAAGATCTTGCTGTCACTGTAACACACAGAATGGCTGCAAATTGAACTTCTTTTCATGAAAATGAGAAACAGGAAGTAAAGAGTTCTGCCTGCCTAATTTTTAAATATTGACAGAAAGGTTAGAAGGTTGCACTAACTTATTTCAATATTTCCTTTGAGAACATTTCTTCCCAAAGAATCAGAGGTGATACAAACAGACCGTAACTGAAATGTAATGGGGGGGGGGGGGGGGGGGGTGGAAGAGAAAGAAAAAAAGAAAATATCCTAAAGCAAAGGAGGAATGATTTAAAGAAATGCATAGTCAGGGAAATGCCTACATAGCAAGTGAGACTGCAGCATGCACACTCTCAACTGCAGCTAGCACAGAAAATGATAGCAGTGAAGACATGGTGCTCTGACCTCTAGATGTTCACTGAAGACCCTCGGCAGGTAATTGTGCTGCAGCTGCCTCCTCTTTCCTTTCTTTCTGCTACATAGGCCTATACTTTAGCAATAAAAACTTGCCTGCAACCTCATCCAAAATGAGGGCTTGCCTACTGTACCTCATTCTCTGTTGCTTTATAATCCTAACCCTGAAATAGGGCGTGGTTCTCTATCAAGACGTCTGGCATACTGCATGTGACACTTTGGTGTCACTTTACTACATGTTCACACCTTTTCTGAAGCTGTGAAGACATGCTGCTAGAAAGGTTGTGGTCCAGAGCATCTTGTTAAGGAAACTTGTCCCCTCTGTCTCTAAACCAAGGTAGGAAGTGTATTCCTGGTGCTTGCAGGGGGACAGGACTGTGAAGCAGGAGATCGTTCCTAACAGGGAACAGCTATTGAGATGAAGTACCTCTTTGGGGAGAGAGACTAATTTCATGTAGCTTTGCTTATAGCATGGGGACTACAAATATTTCTCATATTTGGATTTAACATTTAGGAAGCATTTCTCTCCCACCTTTACTGGCTATTACTACTGTTACAGTGAGAACAGACTAGCTAATGTACACAGTAATTATAGCATGCAATGTAACAACAGCAGTATCACCCACTAAAGAGTCAATATACCTGTGGGATTGATTCTTTGTTTTGTATTGTGCTTATAATAATAATAATAAAAAGTTCAGCATAGAGGATTTCTCTGGGATTAATGACTGACTGGGTTAATGGCCTGAAACTCAGTTGTTATTGCTTAATAATGATGCTTTACACTCATGAAGTTCCTTTCTTTGAAGGATCTTAAATTTTAAGTATCTTTTTTCATTCAGTGCATTTATATTCCAAGTATCCCAAAGTGGTAGTGGAAAGATGTGGGCAAGAGCAATAGCTATTATGTGCTTAGCAATAGTGCAGAGGTTTGAAAATTAGTTTAGCAGTGCCGATGAGAGTGCTACTCTCTGTAGTGGAAATACTGCAATGGATTAACAAAACCACATATTTATTTTAACAGCCCACTCAGAAGGGAGGACAAAGTAAACAATAGTTCAAGCGCAGCAGACTCCTGAAGATTCTTTTTCAGTATTTCACTGCCATTGCCAATATCTTCTGATAAGTTTTCATATAAAATTATGATTGTTTTAAGCAAGCTATGACAGGGGTGAGCAGATCCTCAGCTACTAGACTACTGTCATCATCTTTGGCTGAGTGGTAGATATCCTCAATCTCAGATTCCTAATAAAGGGTTTGGCAAGGACAGTGAGAAATCATCTAGTCATATCGCTCTACATCTATTGTTTGTAGTCATAAATGCTTTATCATTACCAGCAAGGATCAAATATTAATTGGCCCACATTTTACATCATCTGTGGAATTAGAGATATTACTTCAAAGATGGTATATCCCAGAAGGTTGTTTTAGGTTCACAGTAAAAGCTTCCCTTTGTTGTGTGGTTCATTGCACTGTCTTACAGCTGAACTGTGAAATTCGGGAACTCAATATTATCATGAGGAAACAATCATTTAGCAATCATGGTAACCCACAACAGGGAAAACGTTCATGTACGAGGTAGTGTAAAGAAGCTGTATTATGTTCTTCATAGAAATGAATTATTTTCTCTGTTCTTGAAGGTCTGGGCATGAGTCCCTGACATTTGGTATCGCATATGTTGAACTGAAATTCTACTTTCGTGTTGTAATCTCCCATTCAGAAACTAAATAAAACAGAAGGCTGAAGTGAACAGGGGTTTGAGATTGCAGAAGAAATCTGAAGTTTCTTATGAGTAACGGACTGTTAGACCATGAATCTCAGATAACAGGGGAAATAAAGGTCAAATTAATTAGAACATAATGCATCAACGTGTAATTTTGTGCTGAATAAAAGTGTACATAGTTGCTGACAATGCAAGTTTTCATGAGTGTGAATGTGAAACCTCACTGTGTTTAAGTCTGCATATTCTAATGAGTGATTTACAAACAACAACCACCTCAAAACCCTAGGAAAAAAAGCCATTCAAGTCCCTGGGTCAATGTTAACAGTCATGTGATTCATAAATCAGTTTGAACTTTTAGAGATGTTTTGTGGATTTCTGCCATTTGAACTAATGGAAAAAATGATAGCCGCTGCAGGTTGTAGGTCTCTGAGTGAATATCAAGAGATCCATACTGTCACTGGTTTTGTAACTTTGTGGACAGCAACAGAATTATCTGAGGAAATGTGAGTTCTGCCTCTAGCTTCCTAAAAAGCTGGACTTTCAGACATAGATTACTTTTCTTATTTCCCTCCTCATACCCTGATCCTCAAGCATGATCCCCTCTCATCTTGTCATATTCAGCATAGCAGTTTTCTTCATTCCTCTTCCCTGAACCCTTCCCAGATTTAGATCCTGTTCCTAATCGAGTTTTCCAACTCTAACATATCTTGGTCCAGTTAATTGCAGTTCCTCAGCCTGAGTCTCTTACATCAGACAGTCGCAAACATTTTACATCTAAATCCTTGGCTAAGTCATACTTTCTTCTCAGCATTCTTTCTAGTGTAGTTCTTGTCCGCTTTTTCACAATGACTGTCAAAAACAGGGTGGACAAGGTCACCAAAACCACAGGCAAAAATGCCCTTGCTTCATTCCATGAGCTTGGCTCCAATGTGCTCCACAAGATCCCCATATCATAACTTTAGGCATCTGAACTGTTGGTTGATGACCTGCAAGAAGCCTCTGATCACCTAAACCTGTGCATTTTTAAAAAATAATATCTTGGGCAAATATAGGTGACAACAGCTTTTAAGGTGCTTCTCTGAAATACAGTGGGCAAATGAAATTAGCTGCTAAAGATAAATCACCACAGTTTTTATTTCATTTGAAAAAGGCAAAACCATGTGTTTTACCTGATCTGACTGGCTACACAACTTTAAGAAATTAGCTTGAGGCAGTCACAACCTCAGACAGTTACATATTGGTAGTCATATTTGATTAAGAAGGGTTAATTAAAAAAGCATTGGAACCCTTAGCAAAAGGTACGGACATAATCAATAGGCAGGTATCTGTTCTGTCTCCAGTGATAGCAGTGTAACCCATATTAAATTCGGTCACTTCACAGAAGAACAGATTTGCCTTTCTATCAGTTAAAAAGACTTTGAGTACAGATCAAGATTTATTAAAAAACACAAAAAGCCTTGTTTTCAAAACTGATTTTTCAATAAGAACAATACAGAATGAATTAATTCACTCAAACAAACAGAAGTTTGCAGTATATTATCAATTCCAGACATTGGAATTGAGAATTACTTCCCAATTTCACAACTGATTTATAAGCAAGTACTTGTGGTATAAATTACAAAGTATGAACTAACATAGTTGCCATCATGGAAACATGGTGGGATGACTCGCACGACTGGAGTGCTGCAATAGACAGCTATAAGCTCTTCAGAAGGGACAGGCAAGGAAGGAGAGGCAGTGGGGTAGCCCTGTATGTTACAGAATGTTTTGATTGTCTAGAGCTTAATGATGGTGACGATAGGGTGTTTGTGGGTAAGAGCCAGGGGAAAGGCCAACAAGGCAGATATCATGGTGGGAGTCTGTCATAGACCACCCAACCAGGATGAAGAGGCAGATGAAGTATTCTGTAAGCAGCTGGGAGAAGTCTCACAGTCACTAGCCCTTGTTCTCATGGGGGACTTGAACTTACCAGATGCCTGCTGGAAATACAATACAGCAGAGAGGAAACAGCCTAGGAGGTTCCTGGAGTGTGCGGAAGATAACTTCCTGACACAATTGGTGAGTGAGCCAACTAGGGAAGTCGCCCCGCTGGACATGTTGTTTGTGAACAGAGAAGGGCTGGTGGGGGATGTGATGGTTGGAGGCCGTCTTCAGCATAGTGATCATGAAATGATAGAGTTTTCGATTCTTGGAGAAGTAAGGAGAGAGGTCAGCAGAACTGCTACCTTGGACTTTTGGAGAGTAGACTTTGACCTGTTCAGGAGCCTGGTTGACAGAGTCCTTTGGGAGGCAGTCCTGGAGGGCAAAGGAGTCCAGGAAAGATGGACGGTCTTCAAGAAGGAAATCTTACAGGCACAGAAGCAGGCTGGCCCCATGTGCCGAAAGAGGAGCCAACGGGGCAGAAGACTGGCCTGGCTGAACAGAGAGCTTTGGCTGGAACTCAGGAATAAAAGGAGACTTTACGACTTCTGGAAGAAGGGGCAGGCCACTCAGGAGGACTACAAGGATGTCGTGAGGTGATGCAGGCAGAAAACTAGAAGGGCCAAAGCCCAACTGGAACTTAATCTGTCTACTGCCATAAAAGACAACAAACAAATGTTTCTATAAATACATTAGCAACAAAAGGAGAGCTAAGGAGAATCTCCATCCTTTATTGGGTGCAGGGGGAAACATAGTGACAAAGGATGAGGAAAAGACTGAGGTACTTAATGCCTTCTTTGCCTCAGTCTTTAATAGTCAGACCAGTTGTTCTCTGAGTACCTAGCCCCCTGAGCTGGAAGACAGGGATGGGGAGAAGAATGAAGTCCCCATAATCCAAGAGGAAATGGTTAGCAACCTGCTACACCACTTAGACACTCATAAGTCTATGGGGCCGCATGGTCACAACAACCCCAGGCTTGGAACGCTACAGGCTTGGGGAAGAGTGGCTGGAGAGCTGCCTGTCAGTAAAGGACCTGAAAAAGTGTTGGTCAACAGACAGCTGAATATGAGCCAGCAGTGTGCGCAGGTGGCCAATAAGGCCAATAGCATCTGGGCTTGCATCAGGAATAGTGTGGCCGGCAGGACTAGGGTAGCGATTGTCCCCCTGTGCGCAACACTGGTGAGACTGCACCTTGAATACTGTGTTCAGTTTTGGGCCCCTCACTACAAGAAGGTCATTGAGGTGCTGGAGAATGTCCAAAGAAGGGCAACGAAGCTGGTGAAAGATGTGGAGGACAAGTTCTATGAGGAGCGGCTGAGGGAGCTGGGGTTGTTTAGCCTGGAGAAGAGGAGACTGAGGGAATACCTTATCGCTCTCTACCTGGAAGGAGGTTGTAGTGAGGTGGCTGTCGGTCTCTTCTCCCAAGTAACAAGCGACAGGACAAGAGGAAATGGGCTCAAGCTGTGCCAGGGGAGGTTTACGTTGGATATTAGGAAAAATGTCTTCACTGAAAGGGTAGTCAGGTGCTGGAACAGGCTGCCCAGGGAAGTGGTTGAGTCCCCATCCCTGGAGGTATTTAAAAGACGGGTAGATGTGGTGCTTAGGGACATGGTTTAGTGGTGGACTTCGCAGTGCTAGGCTAATGGTTGGACTTGGTTATCTTAAAGGTCTTTTCCAACCTAAACCATTCTATCATTCCATGAGTGTTGTGATGACAATATTCCTTGTTCTGGTCTGCTATGATATATGCTTTATAGTTTTATGGCCATAAATTGCCCATAACTTGTTAGAGAAAAACACATTTGAACACCAAAGACAAGAATATAATCTAATGTAAGACATACATTCTTAATTAAGAACCTTTAGACTGAAAGGCAGTGGGATGGAATAGTCATACGATGGTGCTGAATGGGATCAAGATAGCCCTCATTTATATGAGTATTACATGATCAATTAGGTCTGTGAGTTCTCAACTAATATGGTAGTTTTTCTTGTTTTGATTACATCCAGCATCTTGTTTATCTAATATTCAACAGCATTCCAACTAAGCCAGAAATATCAGATGAAATACTTCATAAAATGTTTCTTGGAAATTTAAGTACATCACATCCACTGTGTTTACCTCTTCTATAATGGCAGTAATATCTCTGAAGAATTTCAGCAGTTTCGTTAGGCGCAACCTCTTCTATGTTTTCATCCAGTCAAACTGTGCTTATCAGCAGAGGAGTACAATATAGCATCAAACTAAACAGCAGCAGCTCTCTCTTTCCACACCAAAAGACTGAGAGAAAAAACATTTAAATGCAGTGGTAATTTAACCCATCCTTTACTAACAAACAGCTTCATCCTTACCTTGCTAGGACTAGGAAGGGCCTTCCAAGGTATTTTGTCTTCTCATATATTTACCTTGTATTAAAATAAATCTGTCACCACATATTAAATTATTTGACATTGTTAATGTATGGAGTTTTACATTCTGGGTTTTTTTGTCTGGGTTTTTTCTGTGTTTTGTTTTTTTTTTTTTTTTTTTCTGTTTTCTGAGTAAAGTAGCAAAGCCAACATTTTAGCCAGAGTAAATAATAACAGACCATAACCTATACAGTTTTCAAATAACAGTATCTTATAATTAGTTTTAAAAAAAAAAAAAAGAAAAGAGAGAAACAGGATGGATGTAGTTAAATCTAAAACAGTGGTTTGAGACACCATACTGTCAGATATCTGCCTTCCGAATTTATTTAGACAATAACAATTTTGTACGTTCCCATCACCATATGAATCAGTAATTGTCATAATCCTACCTAGGGTTCAGCTCTCTGAGGAAATGATAACTCCCTAAGAACTGTTTGTGTGAAATGTATCTGAGAGAAAAAACACTTTGAATCATATCTTCAGGTTTTTTTTATACATGGTCTGTATAAAATAAATGGTAGATATTTTTTATCTGTCTGCAGAAATTGGGGAAACATCAGTCTTGGTTTAATAGCGTTGGATGTACATTTATATTTTTTTATCAAACAGTTATCACAACATATGCCCTTAAATCACATTGCAAATGATGTTGAGGAGCATCTACTGTCTTTTCTAGAATAAGAGAAAGCTCTTTAGGAGAAAATGATTGTGGACATGAACATATTAGGACAGAATTTTCTCAACAATGAAAGAAAAGATTTGTATTACCTGGTACAGTATTTAAAAAAACAAAAACAAAAAAACACTCTTGAAAGAAGTAGCATTATTTCCAATGATTGCTTGTCAACTGCCCAAGTAAAATGCAAGCATAGAGCATCTGAAGATAGCAAGCTTAAGTGCAGATGTCCATTTTGTTTACCTAATTGTACACACAAAAATAATTTCAGAGAGGAAATAATTAATCTTCCTTTTGTGTGTTCATTGTGCTTCAATGTTTTCTAATACCTCTCTCCCACTCACTTCTTTCAAACAATCAATTGCATTTAGAACTCCATAAGTATTCAGCAAAAAAAGATATCCTTTTTTATGTATGAAGAGAAAATGTAGTTCCCTTTGTGACAAGTGAGTCCAAACTGGCATGTAAGATTTGTGTATAAAAAAGTTTATAGGTTGAAACTCTGTTTTTTGTTGGTTTTGTTTTAATTTTAGACGCAGAAATAATTTTTTTAATAATGCACAAAGTCTCCGTTTGTTTGTTTGTTTTCTTTTTTCCTACAATGTGCCTCCACATTTCTTTTCTCCCCACTGTTTATTAACTGCACCAAGTCCATACTGTTCCCTAGTGCAAAACTACTTCATGGCAAATACGTATCAAGAGGAATTCTTGGTACAAGCTCAGAGAAAGTATTGTAGTAGATGAATAGACTGCGGTTTTGATCATTGCCCAGATCATGTTTCCACTTTGTCTTTATACTTCATTATAGAATATATCACATCAGCACTATTTTCACATGGGCCCAGCATACCGCATATCTATAATACAGGTACATTGTGAACCTCTGACACTCAAATTTTCTGAAAATACTAAGTGTGATATTTAACTTGGATTCAGTTTGGCACAAAAAACTTTGAATCTGAAAAGGCAGAAAAATTTCTACTGGCTTCAGTGAGCTTTTTGGCAAGGCAAAAGTTATCCATTTTCTCTCAACACTTTTCAGATTAAGAATACATCTGTAGTTGCAGTATTGCTTGTATAAGAGATTTGAATCCTCAGATCTTCCCAATATCAGGTTAGGAGAGAGGTCAGGAGAAAGAATTCATTTTGCATGAAGAACAATGTCAACACGAACGAATATTCTTAAAAGAACATTTTATTTTCTTTTAAAAACCTGAATTTAAGGAATGTGCTTCAGAAGTGTGTTCTTCTCAGTAGGAAGTTGCTCAATCTGTATGAATTAAAACAAACAAAACATAACAGGTTTTGCTATTAAAAAGGCAGAAATTTCATAGCTACTTTGTATTTGAAGTATCTAGTATTTCTGTTATAGTCAATGAAAGATCTTCATGATGCACAGTACAAAACCTACAGTCGCTGAGTAGAGAGGAGCTGTACAAGTGAAGCACAAAACCACTCACAACTTGAAATTTTCTTGCCAGATGTGAGCCTACCATACAGAGAGATACAATAGCAGCCTAGGGTCTCTGTGACTGTTGCATCAAATCCTGCAGCAAGCAGATGAGCACTGATGCTCCATTCCATTCCTAGTTCTGTTACCATTTGCAAATTGGCCAGTACACAGCTGGTATTTCTCCTTTTCCCACTCTTATCACTTTTGCCAACACCATGCAGATTACAGTAATACACAAAGGCATTAAATAGCATGCCCTGAATTCCACTGGAAGAAATTTTCTAATCTCTTCAATGCTGAATGTTTCAGAAATATTTTGACAGGGAAAACCCTTCATCTTCCAAAAACCACTCAAACTGCCTTTAAAAGTGTACTTTTAAAGGTAATATTAACTCCTGAGTGCATCCAGTAAGGTACCGTTTTTATATATAGGAAGATAACAAAGTTAAATAATAATCAATTGTAGAAATCTTCTGGCAAGATCTGATTTCAAAATGTAATTCACCTAGCCTAGGCTCTGTAACTCACTATATATCATCATAGATCCCATCCTTATTGACTGAGATGGAAGGCCTGCAGGGTTTGTTAAAGTCTATAAAATCTATTTAAAAAGTTTCAGCTTTGGCATTTGGTAGAAGTAACCTGACATCAGCTAATCTGAAGCACTTTATCTATGCAAATAAAAAATTCACTGTAGTTCTAGAATTTAATACAGGAACTACTTTATCTATGCAAATAAAAAAAATCACTGTAGTTCTAGAATTTAATACAGGAACTTTAAATTTTTTAAAAGTGTTTTTGGCCACATCATAAAATGCGACATATCAACACATTTTTCGCATCTGTTTTTCCCCTAAAAGTTTACTCCATAATGTAGTCGCTTCAGTGGCATAACTTTGTGAGTGGATAGTCTTTAGTCTTGCCAAACATTTCTACCGTGTAGCCTCCCAAAAGGTTCACACTAAGAGGAACAGCTGCACTACCTTTCTAGGAGTGGTTAGTAACAGCTGTATGAAGTTTCCAAGTAATTACCAGTACTACATAGAGTAAAAACAGTTTTATATTTTTGGGCCCTGGTTCAAAACTTAAATCCAACACGTAAGAAGTCTACCTGAGGGGTGATAACTTAAATACATGCCTAGATCCTGCTGAATAAATGCTCTCTCTATTCTAAATATGTTTTTTTTTTCTTTTAGATATTTATTTGTACCAAATATCGACAGAGTTTAGCGTAGCTTCAGGTGTCATATTTTTTATTCATTCCAGAATGTATAGGCAGACATAAATGAGATCTAAATAATCCAGTCTTTAATTTCAAATCAAAAAGACCCTTCTGTAAATGTTAAAAATGTGCAGGTTTCAAAAGCCTACCAGAGGTTCCCTGGTAAACAGATTTAATATTACAGAAAGCCCCTGCTTGTGCTCAGCCTGTTACATCTGGGGACTTTACTTACTCCAAAGGAAAGAATCAGGGTCAGAATGAAGCACTAAAACATATCTGCAAGAAGGTACCATTGTCATTAACCATCATAAGGTAGATCATCTGCTTTTAAATTTTGCTAACTAAGATTTTGCTCCATATTTATTTGTTAGAGGACTGCTAGATAGTTTTTGCCCGTTTTGTCTTTACCCCCCCCGCCCTATGAACTTAAGGTCACAGATGCAAAACCTTTATCAGAATTAAGGATTTGGCAGAGAAGACCTCTCCTTATGACTTTGGTTCTGGAAAGCATTTGACTGAAAGGGTAACCTGAAGATAAGGGTGATATGCAGTTAATTGTATTTTCTGCTATGAAATTTGTAGAGGATACCTTTAGTTATTACTGATTGACAAATGAGATGTTACGTATTGGAAGGCAAAGGCTGCATCACAAGCTACCATTTATGTCAGAACAGTGATAGAGTATTTTAATTAAATGTATAAAGAGGTATATGATAAGAGGGGGAAGGTACTGTAATACTGCAAGTACATACAAAGCTATCTAGACATTTTAGCCATGTTTCCTCAGATATGCCCTTTTATTGTGCAAAGTTAGTAGCAAAAAGGTTGCAGGACTAAGAATTAACTTTTTGATCTGACAGCACTGTGTTACTGAGAGATTCAAGAGGCTCAGAGCAATGTTTTATCTCTCCTGTGAACCTATGCAAAGGACAAAATCACAGTCACTTTTTGTATGGTCAATAAAGCACTGCAAAATGTCACATCACTCTTCCCTTGTTGGGCTGATCTTACTGAGGATGCAAGTGTTTGTTTACTTTTTACAAAGAAAATGCCAAAAAGGTAGCATGGTCCCTAGTAAGCATCATATCACACAGACATTTATAAGCAAACATTCTGCAGAACAAGCAGTATTCACTGATGATGCTCCCAGTTATCATTTGTGGATATGGATTCAGTTGTTGGTACATCAATTGATCTCTAAGGAAAAGGTAGATTAGAAGTTAGGGATTTGCCTTCAGACTTCATTCTTCATGCCGCTATTGGCCTTTTGCGGATGCCCCATTCCTGGAAGTGTTCGAGGCCAGGTTGGATGGGGCTTTGAGCAACCTGGTCTAGTGGAAGGTGTCTCTGCCCATGGCAGGGGGGTTGGAATTAGATGATCTTTAAGGTCCCTTCCAACCCAAACCATTTTACGATTCAATGATTCTATGACCTTTGGACAAGAAGGTTCTGAGTCTCTAACTCAAGGATTTTGGCATAACATCATTCATGTAGGGACTAATATCCTTCATCTCTCTTGGAAGGTATGTGCTTCCATTAAATTGTGTCATAATGGTTTTCCTTTTGGCCCTGATGTAGCCAATTGTTATTTTACAGAATTGTAAGTATATCAGAAAAAAACCCCAAACCACCAACTTTTTAAGAAACAGTAATCCATTACAGAAATCTTATGCAACAATTAAATGCTAGGAACTACTGATGACCAAAGACTGACTGCCTCCCATTAAAAGATAGTTACTGAAATGTCATTATGTTATTAACTAAAAGTAGTTCTAAAAATGCTCATTTTTCATTAATGGCAGCCAGCAATCACTTCTGTTTAATTGTATTATTTTGAGCTCAGTGTTTTGCAAACAGTTTTCACCTTCTGCTCCTACTGTACTCTTCCAGACTTGCAAAAAAGAACTAAATGCAAGATGTTTAACGGTTGGACTCGATGATCTTAAGGGTCTTTTCCAACCTTAACAATTCTATGATTCTATGTGAGCTCACATGCAGAAAGAACAAAACAGAACAAACACAGAAGAACAAAAAACCCTATTGAGCACTGAATTCTAGTGGATACCTTTGTAATACACAGATGACAGAAATATAGGCAACTAATAAAGACTTTCCTTTTGCTGGAAAAGGCAAATCAGTTAAATGGGCTCACACAGTTTAACAAGTGTTCTTAAGGAAGCAAGAAATAGTTTTTATAATGCGGGGACAAACAAATACAATAAACTAGATGGACATTCCACTAGGATTCTTCCAGTTACTTTATCCAGCCCTTGGAAATCAAGAACCATGAATACTGGATTCCTGGGCAGAAGTGCAGCAGTATTTTGTGCAGCATCCAGGAAGCATTTGCCTGCAGGCGGGATTCATCACCCAGAGCAGTCCTACTTGAAGCAAACTCCCCAATTTTGCACTCTTTTCAACCTGCAAATCAAATTGGAGAAGATGGAGGGAAGGCATGCAAGAACACATTCTCCTTTTCCACTGCCCAAACCCATGCTGGAATGACCATGTGTTGACGAGAAAAAGGATGCCAGTCTTATATTCTGGCATCAAAAGATACAGAGGATTTCACACAAGAGCACTACTGAAGAACCACAGCAGGCATGGTTCACTCTAGTCAGTCAGAAATATGACTAAACCTAAACATAAGAGGCTCAAAGTACTGTAAGGACAAACAATGATAAATTTTTTCTTTAATTTCTCTCTGCTACTATTTGTTTTTTTACACCACCTCTTATCTCTGTTCCCCCTTATGTGTGTGAGATCAAAAAAAGATGACAATCACTTACGACCAATAGGTGATGTTTAACCATGACAGTGAATTGACCCCATAGCTTATGCAGAACAATTTTTCTGGAAGCCATGAAATCCAACAAAGCAATATAACCACCAACATAGCCCAAAGCACATGCTGACTCAGTCAGCTACCTTGGACAACAGGAAATGGAGCCATAACAAACAGTAGCAGATTTTGGATTCACTCACTGATCAGGAATAGCTAGAGTAAAATTATTGTTAGGGAAGAGGAATGACAGAAGAATCATAGGACTAAAAGCAATGGCTTCAAGTATCTGGGAAGCTGATTAATGTTGCTGATCCAGCCCCCTTCACAACACCAGAAGAAATAATGGCAAATGTAAGAATATTTTTAGGAACGGTAGAATGAGAATATATGCAGGGGAGAATGACTCTGATGTTTATATCAAATAGCTGCTTGAGTATGCATACAGTTCTGAAGGAGCAAAACAGCTATTAGCAGCGCATGTTTTATTTTTCAAATTGATTTTCAAGAGAGGCATGAAAGCTTTTTTTCTTCCTTCTCTCCTTCTTCAGAAGGACAGCCTGAGTAAAATGTAATTTAGCATGCAGGAGTTCTGGATCCTTGTAAATGTAATTATTTGGGGAGAAGGTGTTGAATGGTTGGGGGTTTGGAGTCTGAACAGAAGCCAGGAAAGGAAATAAGAAATGCCAGAAAAAGCAGCATAGCAAATAGACAGAAAACCTATTAAATACTCAAACCTGAAGAGAAAATAAGCATGAGAAATACACAACTGGAACAGAGTAGAAAAATAGTTTCTTGCATGTATTTCTCACAACTAAAACTCCAGTAGGTTTCATGGGTTTTGAATCAGGCTTACAAGAATGGAAGATACGAATGACAAATCAAATCAGAAGGTATTGGAAAACAATTAGATAATAAGGAAGAAATAAACTCTCAATTTAATAGAAGTTAATATTTAGGGGCAGAATATATTATTTCAAAAGGAATAGTTCATTCAGCTTAAACTCAATATATACTGCACAATAATTTTTTGCAAAGGAAACCACATTGAAGCTTTGACTAGTTTGTGAGCAAGCATATAACAAATCTATCTTTTCGCTAAATACTGGTTTAATATAAAAATAACTTGAAATATGAATAAATACAAATTTTTCAAATTATAAAATAGAATAAAAATAACCTTGAAACCCCCTGCCCATACAGTGCTGTCAGGAATTCATATGTCAGTAATTAAAAAAAACCAAAACACACTGAAAAAAGACCAACAAACACAACAGCCAAAATCTCAAAACCCAGAACACAAAATAACCCTTCATCTGTTATTTTCCCTTCAAGTCTTTTCTGCCATGAGAATACATCACAACAGGGAGCCATGAATTGGTCATTTTACCTATATATACCCCCATCCAAGAGAGAGATTCCAAATGAGGGAGCAATCTATCTGGTCTGCCTCCAAAGCTCATTATGCTTCTTTTGGTCTCTACACAGAATATTTTATCCAAGCAGCCTGTTTCTCTTTTTTTTTTTGACATTTTGTCCCTTCTTAGCTGCTCCTTGGCCTTCCCTGATTTTACCTGTGTTTTACTCTTTGGGACTTGTAACTCCTGTCACAGAAAATAAACAATTTTCTTTTCCTCCATTTGTTCTTCAGCCCAAATCATACCATCTGTCAAGGCAGTGTAAATTAGTAGCACCATGGAAAAAAAGGCTTTTGATATTTTATTGTGCTAGGACATTACAAAATTACTAATGATGACTGTGACTGATGACAGAGGCTAAGAGTTTGTGTTCAATAAGTGTCCTGCTAGAAGTTGTCTGAATGCAGTTTTACTGATGAGGAGGAAAATAAAAAAATACTAATTTTCCTATCACTGCTGACATTAATGAAAGGAAAGAAACATAGCTGCCCCACTAAGGTTCAGTTTGATGAACATATTTGACTAAAATTTATGTTTGTTAAAGACACAGCTTCTCCATTAAAAGTATGTATTTCTGACCAGCTCTCTTTGTTTTCCCTTGTATCTTAGGAACTCAGATCTGTGGATTTGTAGAAACTGAGAAGGGGCAGTTTCCATTCTTATTAAGAGATTCACTCATCAGTGTCATAATGGACTTGTAGCAACATTTCACATTTTTTAATTTGCATATTGATTGGAAACTGCAAGGAAAACAAAACAGTACACCATCACCATGATAAGAGGAACTCTGTTTCTCTAGGAAACTGGAATGATAAAGGTTCTGCATTTTTAATCAATAATATGTCTTATTGCTTCAGAACATTTTTTAAATTGTTGCATGCAAAGCTTATAGTTGCATTTGGCCACTCTTCATTGACCACTTAAAAGAACTTCAATCAGGAGGGCAAGTCAGACACTGACTTCATAAATCCCTGGTAGTCTGCTTGCTGCTGCATGCAGACTGCTGTGGAAGCCAGAATTCGAGTGTGCTGTTCATTTTCTGTGGCCACTTCCCATGCCTACAGCAAATGAGTTCTCTACGACAAATGAGTTCTCAGATGGTATTATTGATCCGTAACACCAACACTTGTACCTAACACCCCACTTCCAAAGTCACTACAAATCTGGACGTTCTGAAAACATTTCAAGATTTACAGAACTTGACTAAAGCAACAAATGTCTGCAAGTAAACAAAACTAATTTTGCCATAGTGAGATAGCAGAGTTTGCCCAGCAACAGTCTCTATTCAGATTGAAAAAAGATTTACATATTCTCTTAAATAACTGGGCAGAAGTAAGATAATAATAGGAAACACTTCAGGAGACAAGCTTTGTATACAGCAAAAGGCAATAATAGTGCAATGATTAACTCTGACAAAATAATACAGGGAAATAATAATAATAATAAATAACAATAATATAGTTTATATTAATTATAAATAATAACAATATAGTTTATATTAATTTTCAGCAAAAGGATTTTCTTACTTTCAAAGTTATCTCTTTTCCGGGGCACTTTACTGCAAGAGCACATTGCAAAGAATCATACCATGAAGACTAGTGACTGAGCAGTGGAAGTTTTATCAACAGTTTAATTAAAATAATGGGGACAGTAATTTTGCTGACTTGTAAATGTTAGGATGCTTCAGGACTGCACTTCTCAGGCAGAAAAGTGGGAGACCTCAGTGGGAGGCAGAGGAGTATTTTTAACCAAAATGTACATCATGGCTAATTGGATCATAAAGCACAAGTTTTCATGACATAGTGAACAAAAACAAACAAACAAACCGTTGCTTTCCTGAACACTAATTCCGCTTCTCTTGTTTCTCAGGGATTCTGATAATAGTTTGGATATAAGCTTCACACTGACTCATGTGTTAAGGAAAACATATAGCAGGTCTGTTCTATGCCACAGGCAGAGTAGCAGAGACAATTGCTTTCAACGTTGAACCACCCATGACTCTCAGAATAGTTAGATTAACCAATTTCATTACTGACCACTCATTTGGAAAAAAAAAAAAAAAATATTGTTGCATACAATGTTGTCATCCACTAAATTTATACAGCATTCTTCTCTGTTTTGACACATATGTAATCTTTGATGTCTGCTTCTTCATCCAAACACGACTTCTGGGAGTGAAACCAGTTCTCTTCTACCTAGTTGCTTAGATTTTAACTAATCCGATTTATCATTAAGTTGTTCTTTCTGTTCCTTAGAAAGGAACTTGTTTTAGATTCTTGTCTTCTGACAAATCTATTAAAAAGATATTTTTACTCTGAGCTGCTTTCTACTGAAACTTTATAAAAAAGAATTTATTTATTTTTTTAAGTTGCAGCATATCAGAGGCTTTAAAGCTATTTGCTTTAAATTTCAAATAGCAAATTTAATGTTTGTAAAGATGCTGACTTTTCTGAAGCTCTGTGCCATTGTTTAAATTTTTGCTGAGGGGTAATAAAAAAAAAAGTCAGCTTTTTACTAGGATGTGCAGTGGGAGACAGCATAAGAAGATTTCTGGTTAATATGCATTAAAAGTAGTATTAGCTCCAGGTTTGTAAATCCTCTGAGCTAGTTACATTCCTATATAAGCATCTCTTTTCACGATTTAAAATGTGGTAGTATGGAAAAATTTTTACATTTATTTGTTACTTTAACAAAAAGAGGACTAAATTCTATTAACTGTTGCAGTTAAAACAAGGCATTCAAGCTCACAAACCCCTAAGGACAAATAAATTTATCGTGAATTAATGGTATCACTCATGTACTGAATGTAATTACTATGTTTGAGCTGTTTGTATGTACTTCTTTTGTATCTGATACTACCGTACACAAGTCTATTACAAGTCTGAGTTAGAGAGCCTGGTTCTGTAGTTCAAGCCATAAGGATTTAGACTTCTAGTACCTCCAATTTCATAAAAAAGCTCGTCAGCCAATATCTATTGAGCATCCAGGATGGACAGACAGATTCCTGCATGCTTTACTCATTGCCAGAAACTCATTTAGAGAAATAGGAATGAAAGCAGAAATACTTAAGCCTTTGCCCTCTTAGATAATGATATGAGGGTAACATTCAACTTTATTCTTCATAAGCAGGCTGAATCCTGTTTCTGCCCTTGGGGAGATATTAAAGAGCCTGTATAGGTGCAGTTTTGATTAGCATAACTGTTGCATTGCTGATGCAAAAAGGGTCTTTAAAAGAAAGATGTGCCATTTGTAAGAAAATTTGACACAGAAAACAGATGTACAATTACCAAACTGTACAGGGACCAGTAGACTTATAATAAAAAAAAATAAAATAAAAAGAGAAGTTTAATATAACACACATATATCATAAAAACACAGAAAAACACTCGCTCCTGGAGGTACTCAGAGCAGAGCTAACTTTAAAGTCAGATCAGCCTTACGTTCAGCTGAAGTAGAACTCAGAAGGTGATCTTCATTGAACGTATTGGTGTCTGAAAATGTTTCTTGTAAGAATGACCTTTTCACCTACAGTTAGAAGAAGCCAATCCATTTTCATGATAATGTGATTTCTTGTCATTCTTTTGGCTCCACACAGGAAACTCTGAGACTCACTGGGAAATTCATGTTCTCTGACAGCGTTTTAAGCGGTCAAAAGGAAACCAGCAAGTTCATGCATATTTTGTTCAGCTGGTAGTTCAGTGAATTTACAAATCCAATTATTTATGGAGCACTTTTTGTGGAGCAACATTTTTAGGGTAAAAGTTCTTCACAGTAGAAACTTACACAGCGGGAAATTACAAGTGATATTTTCATAAAAGTTAAGGCATCTAAATACATGAATAACTGGTACTAGATGGATAATCAATATACCATACCAATACCCTAATCCTTTTTTCTCCCTCCTTACTAATAGCTTTTCTTTTCTTTATTACTAATAAGTAATATATATAGTCCCAAAGCTGAAGCTGTAAACTTCATTATATATTGCCAGTTTTCAGAATTACTTCTATTTTATAATGATTCTTATTACTCTGCTACTAACTATATTTATTAAAAACATAAAACAGTAGCACAGAAATATTTCAAAGAAACACAGTTTTCAATACATAAGCAAATACTTTTTTTACACACATGCATACTTACATATAGTAAATGAGGTTGTAAGGGCAATAATTTTTCCTAGCTACCTGAAGGGCCACCCTGGTGCAGCAGCAGATAAAATATCCTAACACTTTTACTATAAAATAATAATAAAAAAGGCTGTTAAGCATTTGAATGTACCAGAATACTCTAATAACAGTACCTTTGGGATGAACTTTTAAAACCATTTAGCCCCTAATCTACCACATTTGGATCAAGTTAGCTTTTCTCACTTGTCCCTCCCCACCCTAAGGCTTATAATCATCTTTCTTGGAAAGCCTGACAGGGATCCACCATATTATAATGCAGCAATTTTCATCCAGTTTCTGTTATTAATGTGGATTCAAAAATTCTATTAAAGTAGTTAGCACTTCATTTGGGGAAAAAAAAAGGCAGGCCTTCGGCTGTGGGCACATGCATTAAGTCAACTGAAAGATGTTAAAACCAATTTGGTAGCAGTAATAACAGGGTATTTCTGCAATACTGCACACCCAGGTAACAAGTAACTTGGTCTTGAAACAGCATTTCTAAAGAATTTCTGAATATATTAGCTAAACTTTTTCATGCCTTGAGTTGTTTTGGATCTAGCACCAAGCATACACTTGCCATTTGCTGACCCAAACATGAGTTGTAAATCAAGAGAAGTTGAAGAATTCTGCCCTGAAGTAACTAGGTACTTTGAAGCACTATTTTTTTAAAGATCTCCACAGAAAAATACTAGCTGGAAAATACATTAAGTGGATAAAAATATAGTATAATTACAGTTTTATAAAATCATTAGACTGAAAAGAATCTTCATCAAATATGTACATTTAAGAGATTAAAGTCCACTTAGAGATGATCTGTTAATCAGAGGAAATCTTTTCTAAGGTTCAGATGTTTAAACTGAGAAGGGTATCACTGGATATGCAGGAAGGAACACCAATGTGAACTGAGCTCAGTACCAGAGGAACACCTTTTGTCATCTAATCCCTCATATTTAACTACATTACAATACATTGGGCAAGCACATGAAGATAATTTTATCACCTTGTTTCTGAGAGACAAAACTTCAGTTGGATGTTATGCCCTGTCAGTCTGACTGTCAGGGGTGAATAGTTATTAAATCGCTAAGCTATGACCATTTTCTTTCATTCTTCTTTTTTTGATATCTCCTTTTAGCCTAATTAAGGCCAAAAGCCTTGACTTGCAAGCAAAAAATTTAAAGTGCCCCCCAGTAAGGGCTACAAAGTCTGTAATCATCACACCAGCTCTGACTGTATACATTTTCTACTTCATACATTTTCTACTTGTCCTTTGAGGAAGGAGCAATCTTTTGTCTTTCATGTGTGCAAAACATAGCAAAATGTAGTCTTGATTGGTGAATGGGGTCGGTACTGGTAAAGAGGCTGACACCTCTTTGAATTATAATTTCCAGTTGTATGGCATTCACACTACTCTTTTGTCTCCTCACAATGCAAGCCACCTTTTTGTTTGAACTGGATTCAAGTATTAACAATTCTCAGTGCAGAATGATTCCATTTTCTTTCATCAATCGACTTAAAAAGGAGTAGAGTTAAGGTTTGAAGTAATAACATTTGAAGTAATAACATTTTACTCTTGCATTCAAGCCTTGGAGGCTTTTTAATTCTTTAATAAATCTTTCAATTTCTACTTTTTCAACAATTTATCCCAGCCCATCCATTAGTAAATTTTTATCAAACGACTCTGTAAATGGAAGAAAACCCGCAAAATTGAAACTTTGATGGCACATGTTAGTAATCCTAACCACCTTTTTTTTTTTTGAAATACCAGTTGTGCACCTGCCATTTTGAGCGAAAAGATGTCCTGTTTCTGACCAAATCAATTTAGAAACTGTCAACCTAAAATCCCTTGTGATATATGAGCTATATAAAAACCTGATGCTTTCAAGTAATACTCCAGAATATGAGTTGCCATTCTAAAAATGGATAATCATGATGGTCTTGATAGAAACCTAGAAGGTATGCTACATATAGAAGCCAATGTAGGTCTACCAAGCCTGTAGACAGTAAATATATTGATCTTTAAGTCCAATAATGGGAATAAGGCACTGTTTCACTGAGGTGGTATGAAAAATGCACAAAGACCCATACAAAAATGTGCTAGCCACAGGGTCCTAACAGCATTTTGCCTTTTTTAAGTTGGTTTGAAGTAAAAGTCAACCTAATAAATTTAACCTTCAGTATGCTTCAGTACTCAATTCACTTGAATGAACAGTAGGGGGATATTTTAGTGGTTCTGTCTTCTGCATAAACAAGGGATGGGAAATTCACCCCCTTATCTTTCCCAAACTTTGTGCAAGATATTACAGTACATGACTGATTGAGCAAAGATCTTGTATAGCATAGTGTGTGTACTCAGTTATGTACAATCTACTTAGTTTCCTATATGAACAAGATGTCATAGAACCAAGCTATCTATGACTCCTAAACAATATTAGAATATTGCTCTAATATTGTTAGAAACACTATTATTTTCTAACCCAACACCCTTTTGAAAATAAAGCTATGCTTATTACCTTATGCCTAGAAAATTTCAGGACTGTGAACAAGTCCGGGAAATTCAGAGGCAAAATTTAAGAGTTTGGATGGATTTACCATCATGGCTTCCCAATGACCTGTGCTGCAGTTGCTCCTACCTGCTTCAAAGGAGAACGGAGTCTCATTGCAAAGGTAAGGTAATTCAGAACGAACAAAGTTGCAGCAGTCCCAAGAACACTTTCAATGACTATTTGCTCAATGTCAAAATATAGATAGATCGCCTATATATACATCACCAGTGCAGTAACAGCCAACAAAATGATAAGTACAACAAACCAAGCACACTCAATGTATCAAGGGTTTTGTAGGCATTATGATGTGCATCTTTAGGTGCATTCTGTCTTTTGATGGAGAGTCACTATGCATGGGAGGAAAAATTCAAATACTCTGAAGAAAACTGAACTAGCAGGAAATGAAAGTTGGTACCACTGTCAGAACAATGGTGCAAATGGAAGCTTCAAGAGGTAGCATAGGGTAGATTTTGAATAGACTTAAAAGTGACGTATGTAATCTACTTTTAATGCACTGGAAAACTGGGAGTCAGCATCTGACCTATATTGTCTTCTAGACAGTGCCAAGACTTGCAGGATAATTACATTTCTTTCTCATGAGGGCAAACAGTAGGAATCTTTATGAGTGTAATAAAAAAAACATTTTAGGAGAAGGATCAAAAAAAGAGCTAGTAGTGTATCCCCAGTTCAGGAGGGTTCCTTGCAATTGTGAGTTGAGAGCTGTAAGGTCTCCTTTGGGAAGAAAACAGAGAAGTCTTCAGAATCACCAATTATCAGGCTCTTTATCCCAAGCCCATCATTCATGTCTTCCACATAGGCTAGGGAAATTGTGAAGAACCCGGTGATGGCAATTGATTGGTGGTGCAGTAGCTGTTCCTTTTACAGAAATACCTGACTGTAATGTCTAGGAGTAGATTAATCATTTCAAGGATGATACTGAAGATAAGAAAGAAGACTTAAGGACTTAGTTATAAACAACTCTAAAAGTAAGTAACTGGCTTTAAGCCAATGACTAGTGAAACTCTTCATCTGAGCATGGATAATTATTTTTCTTCATAAAACCCTCTATAAAATATTTCATTTGAGTGGATGGTTTTGTTCTTGGCCTGTGTTATGATTTCTTTAATGGAATAATCTATGATTTTCTGCCTTGTCCCTCTTTTTGGCATTTCCCTATTGTGCAAGGATTTAAAGCAATTTTGCAAGTATGCCCAATTTTTTTCTGGCAAAGAATCTGTATGCATCCTAATCATCTTACCACCTACTTACTTATTTATTTCCACTAAAGATGTGACACCTCTTTTTCAAAGTAGAGTAAAAAAAAACCCTGTTGGGAAACACAGAAGGGTTTCAACATTCATAAGTGTTTGCTATTTGTGCTAATAGCTTGATATTTCTGTGCCCTTCAATTAGCTAATAACCTTAATATATTTATACATGGAAGAGAAAGAAACAGAAGGTGATAAGCAGTGTGTGAATCTCAAAATCACAGCTTTACAAGTATGTCTCTTCTTTTTGCCATATAATACATTCTTAAGTAGAATTGAGAGGTGCCCAATTTCAAACTGAGGAAAAAAAATACAAAAGTTAAGCATAATTTATACTACAAAGTCGAGGAGACCACTGCATTGCAGTACTTACCCTGAAGTCTTTGGGGAAAAAAATGAGTTTTTATTCTTTATGACTTGGGCTTTATGTCAGTGTTCCTGAAGATGTTAATAGTGTGCTATGCCAGCAAAGTACTGCTAAGGTATTATTGAGGAATCAATATATGATTCTTAAAAGCTTTCTAGTTCTAACATAGGGAGTAATATAGATATTTCTTTAAAAGTATTCCCAAAGAAAAGCTATAAATTTAAGCTAACAATATCCAGACAAATTAAAAAAAAAAAAAAAAAAAGGCGATTTTGGAGCCATTTCTAATATGCACGTGTTCCCCCTTGGTTCTTAAGAAGCGTATCCCCCATTTTTGTTTGGCCCAGGGATCCAAACAAAAGTCCACTAAAGTCAATGAAAATATTTCTATGAACTGAAGAATATTATGCTATAGAAAGAATTTTTAAATATTATTCACAGAAATATACATATTTTTAGAAACGTCAGCAGGTTTAACAAGATCAAAAAGTCTGCTCCTAAAAAGACTTTGGCAGGCTATCATATCTACTGGACACCTTTACTTTATACAAGTACAATAAGAGTGACTGTGGCTTTGTGAGGTCTTTTCTCCGCATATTAAATTCTTACATACCTTCCATTTCTATGAAATTTTGCATTGATTTAGGGTTTCATTTAAGAAAGGAATTAGTCTTTCAAGCATGTTAAATACAATACAAAATGAAAGTATGAATGATACTTCATGCAGAATCATTCATTACAAATCAATGAAACAATATATAAAGGAGGAAAATATGACAATCTTGTTCAAAATGTTTGTACAATTTTTTGTTAGAAGGAATGGGAAAGTAGGATTATTATCAAGTTTAGACTGCATCAAGCGTTAGATTTCAGTATGGTCATGTCTTAGAAAAAGATCTGAAACCAACAAGATAAAACCTAGAAGCACGTGCAGACTATTATACTTATGAGAGTGGAGGAAAAAGGAAGTTGGAAGCAAAGGCACCAAAACAAATTATCTAAATAACCATTTTTTTCACTAGGCAGCAGCATTACCAAGAAGAACTGGAGTTAGAACAGACTGAAAACTGAATTCAAGGCAGTCATTCAATGCTGTTGAATGCAAAGCTTACCCCATCCCTGGAGGTATTTAAAAGACAGGTAGACACGGTGCTTAGGGACATGGTTTAGTGGTGGACTTGTCAGTGTTAGGTTAATGGTTGGACTTGATGATCTTAAGGGTCTTTTCCAACCTTAATGATTCTATGATTCTATGATTCTATTCCGAGAGAAAAAATGCCCATAACATGCAGGAATGAGAAAATTATTCTTCCCTTCTTAGCACTAATGAAACCTCAGTTGGAAGAAGGTGTTTGGGTTTTGTTATCACCTTTTAAAATGTGATGTATATACACTTTCATGGAGCAGACAAATTGAGATTGTCCTAAGAAATTCAGCCAAGCAGTAGTAGAAGTAGAATAAACTTATTCTTCTCTCAGAGGTTCATATAGGAGTCTGCCAATCTCCCCTATCTGTATGTAAAAGTGCAGTACTTTTTTCAGCTCACATTAAGATTAATGGGGAGAGATGGCAAAGGGAATCACAGTATATTCTCTTAGACATCTGCCAAAGATTGTTGAGGACATACCACTGTGCTGGTTTTGGCTGGGATAGAGTTCACTTTCTTCACAGTAGCTAGCATGGGGCTATGTTTTGGATTTGTGCTGAAAACAGTGTTGATAACAGAGGGATGTTTTCGTTTATTGCTGAGCAGTGCTTACACAGAGTCAAGGCCTTTTCTGCTTCTCACACCACCCCACCAGCAAGGAGGCTGGGGGTGCACAAGAAGTTGGGAGGGGACACAGCTGGGACAGCTGACCCCAACTGACCAAAGGGATATCCCACACCATATGACATCATGCTCAGCATATAAAGCTGGGGGAGAAGAAGGAAGGGTGGGACTTTCAGAGTGATGGCATTTGTCTTCCCAAGTAACTGTTACACGTGATGGAGCCCTGCTTTCCTGGAGATGGCTCTGAACACCTGCCTGCCAATGGGAAGTAGTGAATGAATTCCTTGTGTTTCTCTGCTTGTGTGTGTGGCTTTTGCTTTACTTATTAAACTGTCTTTATCTCAACCCACAAGTTTACTCACTTTTACTCTTCCAATTCTCTCCCCCATCCCTCTGGGGAGGAGTGAATGGGCGGCTGTGTGGTGCTTAGTTGCTGGCTGGGGTTAAACCATGACAAACAGGGTCCAAACTTCCCAAAACATATACACTTGGTACTAAAGAGAGCATTTACTGAACCAGGACTAGTTATAGTTACTTTCCTTGTCATACATCTAATAATATTAATTTGAAAGTTTATCAAACAAATGTGTCTTCTTGCCAGCCTAGGAAAAAGCCTTTCTTTTCCACTGCAAGAACCACATACTGTCCTTTTTCCACCTCTTCCCAATGGCACCATTTGTCTTTTAGAACTTGCAAATATTTCTTGCTCAAACAGTTTAACGTAACCAAAGGTCATTCCTGAGATTGCTAAAAACCTCAGTGATTCTGTGATTCTGTGAAAAATGGCAAGGTACCATCACAAGTTTCAAAGTCATACTTCTGTTTTGCCATCCCAAGACTTGTTCTTCTTATCTTTGGGTACAGCTACTGGTAGACAAAATCACTGAATGGTTGAGGTTGGAAGGTACCTCTGGAGATGGTCTAGTCCAACACACCGCTCGAAGAGGGTCAGCTAGAGTACCTTGCTCAGATCCTTGTCCCATCAGATTTTGAGTTCCTCCAAAGATGGAGACTGCAAAACCTCTCTTGACAATCTGTTCCAAGTGTGTTTCTTTCTGTTCCTGTTCCAAGGGTGTTTGATCATCCTCACAGTGAAAAAGTTTTTTTCTTATGTTTAAGTGGAATTTCCTGTATTTCAATTTGTCTCTTATCCTGTCACTGGGCACTGATGAGAGAAATCTGGCTCTGTGACTCTAAGTCAAGAGACACCAAGTTTTTTAAGCATGCTATCAGATATTTTCTTCCTTTCACCTTTAGCCACTTGGAGAGTGTTGCTGGCTTTTCCATTGTCACAGAAGCATTTAATAAATATCTTGGTCATCTTCGCATCAGGCTTTTGAAACCTAAGATACCTGGACTTCCAGGAAGGAAACAGACTGGTTACAAATCTGTTCTTATACTGCAGCTATGGCTGGCTTCTGCTCATAACGTTTATATTTCTCCTCCATTTCCCAAAGCCCATTCTATTTGTTAACAACAAATCCATCACCCATAATCTGTGATGCACAAGATTAATATAGCGCTTTAGCTATAAAACACTGGACGTTTGCTTAACTCAATTTTCTCATTCATTGTGGATTTTAGTAGCTATCAAGAAATTACTCAAATGGAGTCTTTGCTTACATTTTTTCCCCATCCTAGTACTATTTCATTGAAAGTGTCCTGCTGTTGCCTACAATATTTCAGTATTTCAGAGACAAAAAAAAAAAATCAGCAGCCAGCAATTTCACAGATAATTACTGTACAGTCTCTTGCAGTTTTCACCACTGAAGCTCTTGTATGTACGTAATCAGAAACCTTCCCATTAGCAAAGAAAATAATCAACTCAGAAAATGTAAAAATTCAGAATTCTGCTGTTTTATATTAAGGATCAAACAGACATTGCCTTTTAGCATTAACAGAGAATTTAATTCAGAAACACTATCTTTGTGTTTGCTCTATCCTGTTGTATTGAATGTATTGAAATATCACATATTTTTACTTCTTTAAAATCTCTATATACACAAGAATGTCTATACCCTCCATTATTATGGTGGAAACACTCATATATCCAACAACAACAACAACCACCACAAAAAATTCACTCACCAGTTACAAGTAAAGCACAACATTAATTTGAAAACATTTGTCCCATGTACATTCAAATAGTTTTTTGTTCATAGTTTGTATTGTGCCTGCCTGACAGAACAGACTCACACCTTAACTAATGCTTTTAGGTTTTCCTACAATGACACAAAAAAAGACATAAAACCTAACAGAATACTCTACCAAATATCTTATCTCTCTCTACCTCATTTGGTAAGAAGGTTAACAATGTTAACTCTTAAAGTTTGCGTGGGCATGTACAAATGGAACATGTGGATGTCATTCTGTCTGTAGAGGATTCTGTCTCCCCGTTCCTGTCCCCATCAGTATACGAGTTGAAGAGGCCATGACTGGGGATCTCTGAAGGATGCTAATAATGGCTGAGCGGCCTTGTGGATTTCCCCTCCAATTTTGTCATCACACTCCTAACATTAACTCCAAGGACTGGACAGTGAGGACTTTCTGATGATTTGCTGTTCCAGAACCCTATTACAAGATAAGATTGAGACAGCTGACTCTATCCTGTCCATCAAGTCTTCAGAGTAGGGTTTGTTTTGGTTTTGATAGGCTCTGATCTACGAGGAGTGTTACAGAATGTGTATTTGTGTAGGTATGCATATGCAGAGCCAGTAGACAAAATACCATTACATAGTGCTGAAATTTATGTAGACACATCCTATTTTTGCTGAATCAATGATGTTTATTGTGTATATTATAAATAGCTTCATTGGTCCAGCTTTTTTTCTACTTGCTTAATAGGCAGGATGCTTTTAATAAGTGGTGAGCAATACTGTTGAGCTGAGTTTGTGCTACTGTATATTGTTCACCATATGCTTACTTGTGTACTGACTTGAAAATATGAGGCCAGGGAAAGACTGTAAATTGTTTCAGTGGATCAGTCCCAAATTTGGATCAGTTTGTGTAAGAGCTTCTATATAAAGAGGAGCTCTTTGGAGATGTATTTCAGCAGCTAACTGGTAGAGGAGTGGCACGTGGGTTTAAAAGGATGAAAATTAACCTTGCCTTCTTTTTGAATCCAAAATAGCACTGATAACTTGGGACTCTCTCATACAGGGAAGTTTATATTTTCCAATGTCATAGATCTAAAAGGCTACCTCAAATGCAAGTATGAACCTTTTGCATTTGGTTCATATTTACTGCTTTCTCATCCTACCAGCTGTTAATGATCTTCAAATCCTGTTGGTTGAATGGCTTTTTAGGGTGCTGAACATTCTGCAGGATTAGGCTTATTATTTTTTGACAATGAGCAATATTCAGACACGTCTATTGTCCCATCATACTCTTTTATGTGTTAAAGGCCATCTGTCCATCCTTTTAATATTCCTGGTTCTTGAGCTTTGTTTGAATGTGAGACAGGGCAAACATAGTTCTGCCTTTTAACAATAGCTCTGCAAGATGATCACTAAAATGTTTTAAACCTTTTAGGTATTAAAATTAAGTGGATTTACATTGAATAGGTCTGTCTAATGGATCAGCTTATTGTATTCACTGACAAAGTCATCCACATGAAGAAAATGCTATTAGCTCTACAGCATTCTAACTCTTCTCTGAAGAGGAGTCCTTCTTAATAGTCTTTTATTCTCTTGATGTCAATTATAAATCATGAGCATTCTGACCTCTGCCGCACATTAGCACTAAGAACTTTCTAATGGTTAGCTCATAATTATGCTTCTTCTTTGTTTTCCTTTTATTCTTAGTTAAAAGTTAACATCATTTCAGATCTTCTAATTCCCCAGGTAATCTATAAAGACTTTCATGTGGGAAAATTAATTTAGGAAAAAAAAGAAAGGAAATTACATATTTCTAGTGCGTGTCTTTCTCCTTCTAAACACTCTCCTCCATTAAAGTCTCTTTCAATGTGTATTATCTAACTGATTTTATAATATCTCATTTACCTTTAATTTTCATTGACTCAAAAAAAGTAAAAATAAAAAATATTACAATAGCTTGATATCACCTGGCTTGTGCTGTCTGATTTCTATAAGCTAGTAAGCTGCAGCTGAGATCAGGTTCTTCTATTGGCAGGCCTGTCTCAAAGCCCATGAACTCAATGAAAATTTTGTCCCCAGCACTGGTGATACCAGGGTTTCAACAGGCCGTAGGTCTCAAGAGTTTGGGATGTTCCTATACCAACTCACAATGGCCTGTAATTAAGTCCATGTTCAACATCCTCTACAGCCATGACCCTGTATTCAAGCAGGCTGCTACTTTAATTTTGCTTTCTTCCAATGTTACATTTTTCTCTGAAGTATCAACCACTGTTCCAATGCTCAGGAAGAGCAATATTATATATATACATATATATAATATCCCAGGTTACCTTGGGTACACACATTATCAAAACTGAAAAAGGATTGAATGTAGAGAACTGGACATACTTCAGATGGGATAATTAAAGTGTCTTTACCAGAACACTAATCAGCTCAGCAGACCTGCCCTTTTTAACCCATGAAGCTGCTGGTAAATTACTTTGCTGGTAAATTACTTTGAAAATTAAACGAGAACCACTGCTTAGTCAGAACTATTTCTGCGGTGTGAACTGGGCTGGTGAAAGGATCTGGATTAAAGAGAAAAAAAGACAGCTTCAGTTCAGTATGTGTTACAAGGTTGAGGAACACAGTGATAGTTTCAGGGATGCTACTCAATGTAAGGGCAGAACAGGCATTTTTCTGTCCACAGTCTGCTAGATCGAGTTGATATGAACATTCTGACATTCTGCCTCTCTCCCTGTGTCTTAAATTATGCACAAATAATTTAAAGCCAGATCCTAAAAAGGACCTAAACACATCATGAAATTTCAGAACCCTGAATGAGGGGCCTAGGTACCTCCATCAGATTTGATTCACATTTTGACAGATCTTCATTTTCAGCTGACCTGTGAAGCTGAAAACCAACAGAAGTCTGCATGTACAGAAAATGACTGCATAAGGCACCTAGCAACTATTTGATGTAAAATGTGGAAATAATCTGCAGGAGCATGTTTCATTTAAAATATGCAGGCTCTAGTTCCATACTTTCTCTTACCATATACACATCTCTCTAAAGAGATCTTGATAGGTTTCTTAAAGAGTTAAACAGCTTCAATGGTGTATATAAGAAGTCCTTTACTCCACCCAAAATCACTTCATGGTATTGTAGCCCTGGCCAGGAAATTTGGAGATAGGTGTTTGAGTTTCCATAGGTACAGTCAGGTATTGATTCATATCTTGGGTGAGATATTTCCCATATCTTGGCTAAAAATGCTAAACTAATCCATGGAAGAAAAGAAGTATCAGTGCCACATTCCATTTTCTTAGCTCATCTAGTCACAAAATGTTCCTGACCTCCAATTCCGATTGTGTGCATACATAGAGAGATAGACAGATGGACAGATGGTGACTAGGAATGTGCTACAATGAAATATTAATATTGTTGAAAGACGTACACTTTTCTTTTTTTCCCCCCCAAAAAATTCAAGAAAATCTGTGAGCTAGGAAATCCATCTCCCATTCAGGTTTTACAATCAGCCCTTAAAAAGACTGTTAAAATCTTTGTCATCTCTTCAAGATCTATCATTACTGGGAGGAACCCAGATCCTTCTGAAGTGTTTTAATGAAAACTTCAGAGAGAAAATAGCACTTGACAAAATAGCCCAAAACCTGCTGCTGATTGCATATACTCCCAGCACAGAGGAAAACTGGTAGATATTTCACACCTAACACAAATCAAGCAGAGATATTCAACCAAAAATCTCTCATACTGCAGTGAGTCACTTTACCTCAGGAAGTCACTTGATCTCTGCAAATGGGAGCAGGAATCAATCCCTATTTAAGAAATCTTTTCCCATTGAACTTTCATCGAACAAGACAGATACTGTCAAAAAGTTTCACTTTTGACAGATCAGCTTTTACTGACCCTCTGACCTTCTCTATTAATGCCCCCCCCCCCAAAAAAAAAAAAACCCAGCATATTCTCCATCAGCTCTGTTGACTGTAATTTCCAAGTAGCTTCACATGAACTCTTAGAGTAATGAATGGTAATTAACACATTCTCTTAACTTGTCTTAGAATTTAATGTTGAAGTCAGGCAAGCAGCAAGGACTATTAACTTTTATGAGTGTATAATGACAGAACAAAACCTTTAAATGTAAGTGACCTCTAAGATTTATTTTGATTCCCAGACATTAAGAAATAAATAACTAGTTCATTATATCATGCGGGGAATTTATTTGGGCAAATACATCAGGCTATGTTAATTAAAAGTAACATCCCTACTTCTATAAAATTTGGCCTCAACTATTATCCAATTTGTTTTCTATCAAACTGGTAACAAAATTTTAAAATTCTGACTTTCCAACAGGAAAATATCTTATGTATACAGAAAGCTCCCATTTCTGCTTCTCCCTTAACCTTCTATTAGTTCTCTTGGACTAATACCTTCTAACTATGAAAAACACTACCTGTCATTTAATTGTTCTAACATTGAAAAGAAAGAGGTTACCTTAGGATAGATAAACTATGCAAACTTTTGCTTTCTAACAATCAAGACACCAGAAGAGCCATTTTAAACTCCTGTTTAATTCAAAATAGAGAGGGATCACTCTAAATGTTATTTCATCCTAAAACATGGAGAAAACTATTTCTAGTTTCTGTTGAGGATTAGATTTGTGCTGTTGTAGCTGCCTAAATCAGTGTGGTGGGTTGACCTTGGCTGGATGCCAGGCGCCACCAAGCCACTCTATCACTCCACCTCCTCAACCGGAAAAGGGAAAGAAAATATCATGAAAGGCTTGTGGGTCGAGATAAGAACAGGGAGAGATCATTCACCAATTACTGTCATGGGCAAAAAACAGGATTGATTTGGGGAAATTAATTTAATGTATTACCAATCAAATCAGAGTAGGGCAATGAGAAATAAAACCAAATCTTAAAACACCTTCCCCCTCACCTCTCCCTTCCTCCCAGGCTTAACTTTATTCCTGCCTCCCCCACCGCAGCGCAGGCGGACGGGGAATGGGGGTGTGATCACTTCATTGCACATTGTTTCTGCCGCTCCTTCCTCCTCAGGTGGAGGACTCCTCACACTCTTCCCCTGCTCCAGTGTGGGGTCCCTCCCACAGGAGACAGTTCTCCATTAACTTCTTCAATGTGAGTCCTTCCCATGGGCTACAGTTCTTCAAGAACAGCTCCGGCGTGTGTCCCTTCCATGGGGTGCAGTCCTTCGGGAACAGACTGCTCCAGCATGGGTGCCCCATGGGGTCTCAAGGCCTGCCAGCAAACCTGCTCCAGTGTGGGTTCCTCTCTCCATGAGGTCACAGGTCCTGCCAGGAACCTGCTCCAGCGTGGGCTTCCCACAGGGTCACGGCCTCCTTCAGACATCCACCTGCTCCAGCGTGGGGTCCTCCACGGGCTGCAGGTGGATGTCTGCTCCACCATTAACCTCCATGGGCTGCAGGGGGACAGCCTGCCTCACCATGGTCTTCACCAGGGGCTGCAGGGGAATCTCTGCTCTGGAGCCTGGAGCACCTCCACCCCCTCCTTCTTCACTGACCGTGGTGTCCGCAGAGTTGTTTCTCTCACATATTCTCACTCCTCTCTCTGGCTGCTGTTGCGCAGCAGTTTTTCCCCCTTCTTAAATACAGAGGTGCTACCACCATCACTGATGGGCTCAGCCTTGGCCAGCAGTAGGTCCATCTTGGATTCAGCTGGCATTGGCTCTATCAGACATAGGGGAAGCTTCTAGCAGCTTCTCACAGAAGCCACACCTGTAACCCCCCCACTACCAAAACCTTGCCGTGTAAACACAATACAGTCAGCTTATCACACTGCCAGACAACTGCAAGAGACAGGAGAGAAGTACAGTGGAAGTACAGGCCTGATAGAAGCGGAGAGTGAAAAGTGATGCTCCCTGGAGTGGTAACTCATTATTAAATTAGCATAGGCATAATGCAAAATGTGACTTTTGAGATACATGGGATAAGTAATATGCTAGAGGCATTAACCTGTCTCATTTGACTGTGAGAAAGGGGACAGATAGTTTTGGCTGAATATCTAACTTTTAGAAGCCTAAAGAGAAGTCTAAAAAGAAGCCTAAAGAGAAGTCCTACACAGGTTTACTGGACTGTGTCTTGTCAGAAGCACTGATCAGAATCACCTGCTCCTTAGCTTATTACATACATATTAGAATTCCATATTTCTACATTTGTTTCAAGTAATCTTTTTCACTGTAATTGAATAATTAAAACTATATGTTGTAGACTACCTGGAACCACAGCGCAAAACTGCAGTATTTTATGACTTTGCTTTTTTTTGACTGGGTTTTAGTCATCAGAACAACTTGAAAATGCATTATATTTCAGTCAATCATAATGTGCCTGACATATAATTATGTCTATGTGCATAAAATGTGTGAGAGAAGGAATCCTCCTTTAAAACATAATTGGTCAGTTGATATATGCTTGAATAATGTTGCTCTAGAAATAATTCCTGCAAAATAAAGCACAGCTTTCTTGTTAAATTTCTTTTCTTTATCTTGATTTCTTTTTAGAAAGCTCTAGTGTGGTAGAAATTCCCCCATGGGGCTGTTCTTTTGCTTTTATCTCTCTTTCACTGCAACCATTCATTTCCATTTTCTCCCCAAAACTTACTTTTGCTAACCAGCTTTTTTTCTTTTCTTTGAACACAAAACTAAGAACTCTGGCTGCAGAAGCTGGCATGTGCAGGCTTCACTTCACTTCTGCCTTTGGTCCTGTCTTCACAGGCCTCAGCAGGTGAGACCGGGGGTTTAGGCTGCACTCACAGTGCCTCAGCACACTCAGGGCAGGAAGAGCAATGGCTGCTTCACAGATGCCATAAGCAGGTGCAGCACTGCCTTCCTGCCTCTGTGAGGGTGTTTTCTGAAGCTATAATGGCCTCTGGGCTCTCAAAACTATTCCTGTGTCTCTAAGATGTCTTCCGGGGACCAAGGCAGGTGTTGCTTAGCTTTTTGTGAGGAGAAGGGGACTGTGCTGCTGAGGTGAGGGAGCGCATGGATCCCTGTGTCCAGAAGGAGGAGGAGGAGAGCGCTGGTAATGCCTGTCCAGCCAGGGGCTGCATATTGCTGCAGAGATCGGTAGTGCTCAGGTAAGGCCTTGGACTCTGAGGCTACAGGCCTTTCCCTGTGGGCCAGCCATGGTGGCCGGGGCTGAGAGATGCCTGGGGTGCAGTGCGGGCCTGGCTCTGGTTCCTCAGGTGCTGAGCCTGCATGGAGCCGCTGCCCCCTCAGTGTGCTGCTAGCCAAGAGGGCTGCGAGTGTGATTTTCACCTCTTGCTTTATGAGCTGACTTTACCCCAGTGTCTGAAAGCAAGATTATGCAGTGGAGTTTCTTTTTTTTTTTTTTTTTTTTAACCCTCCCTGTTAAGTTCATTCTCTTGTGTTCCTTAATGTGACTTTTCCATCTCACGCTAAGTGCCTCTGATGACATGACATTCACAGCTTCCCTTCTGGGAACAATTCTGTTTGGGATGATTATTTTGCCATTATAGGTGCATTGCTAATGGTAATAAATAAAGTGTGAGCTTTCTAGGCCTTTTACATTTCTGCTGGTAATTTCTGCTTGAGACTTTATTGCAGAAGGGAAGCTCCTGCCTTTTTTTTTCTGCCTCGCCCCAGCATTTCACACCCTATCTCTGAAACAACAGCTGACTTCATCGAAATGTGGTTTTGTCCTGGTTTCAGCTGGGATAGAGTTAATTTTCTTCTTAGTAGCTGGTATAGTGCTGTGTTTTGGATTCAGTATGAGAATAATGTTGATAACACACTGATGTTTTAGTTGTTGCTAAGTAGTGCTTACACGAGTCAAGGACTTCTCAGCTTCCCATGCTCTGCGTGGCGCACAACAAGCTGGGAGGGGGCACAGCCAGGGGGGCTGCCCCAGACTGGCCACAGGGCTATTCCATACCATATGACGTCATGCTCAGTATATAACTGGGGCGAGTTGGCCAGGGGGGAAGAGATTGCTGCTCGGGAACAGGCTGGGCATCAGTCAGGGGGTGGTGAGCAATTGTGTCGCGTATCACTTGCTTTGTACATTATTATTGTATTATATTATTATTATTATTACTACTACTACTATCATTCTATTTCATTTTACTTCAATTATTAAACTGTTCTTATCTCAACCCAGGAGTTTTCTGACTTTCACCCTTCCAATTCTCTCCCCCACCCCACTGGGGGGGAGTGAGTGAGCGGCTGTGTGGTGCATAGTTGCTGGCTGGGGTTAAACCACAACAGTCCTTTTTGGCGCCCAACGTGGGGCAAAGGGTTTGAGATAATAACAGATTAATCAGAGTGTATTAAGGAATTTGTATCTGTTAACAGTTGCTGGTCATAATATTGATTCATCTGCTCTCGGTATTAGTCTACCTGATCTGCACCATGCTCTTGTTTTTGCAGTACATGTTAAAGATTGGTGTTGGGTGTTGCAGTTTTCTGTGCTCTGCCATGATTAGTGATGTTTTGCCTGGGAGATTTGTTATTAAAACACTGACCTTGAGCACTATCTGGTATTTGGGTTCTGTACTGAAGCCATTATTGTACTTCGGGTACCACCTCATGGAGACAATTAGCAATTATACCTCTTCCTCTGAGAGGCTTTTTATGGAGGAAATACAGAATAGCACCTTCACTGCCTTCTTCTATAATGTTTCCTCCTTCATTACAACAACTTTTTTGTATCTTGAACATCCTTGGGTAGTTAAGATACATCTATTGGTATTTCTTGGGTATATTGTTTCGGTTTTGTCTAGAGTTAATAAGCATTTTAAGAATATCATCCAGAGATCTGCCCCAAGGCTGGATAATTATGAGTGGCAGGGTGTGTGGGAGAGTATGGGCAAATGCCTAGGATGGTGGGCCCCTCCAGTGTTTTGGAATTTCACCCCTGAACAAGTGCAGAATCCTGAAAAATTAGTAGAACATTTGGAAAAAGTATGTTGTCATCCTGACAGTTCTAGGGAGACACAAATCACTGCAATGTGCTGGGGCCTGGCCCATGTCTACCAAGCCGTATTAAACACTATTCAGAACCCTCAAGGGGAAGAGACGGTTTCTGGATCTGACACCAAAACAACTGGCGCTGCAGCTATGCCAGCCCCGGCAACAGACACTGCGGCTACGCCAGCCCCTGTGACGAGCGCTGCCAATACGCCAGCCCCTGTAACAGGTGCTGTGGCTACACCAGAGAACCAACCCATGCCAGTATCAGTTGCCCCTATACAGAAGAAAAAATACACAAGAAAATCAACTCGTTTAGTAAGGGCTGATGATGAACCAGGGCCATCACAAGAACAGGAGGAGGAAGAGGCAGAACCCACAAATGAGATGGTAACAACCCGATCTCTGTCCCTGAGTGAGCTGCGAGATATGCGAAAAGATTTTAGTCGTCATCCAGGCGAGCACATCATCACTTGGCTGCTCCGATGCTGGGATAACGGGGCTAGTAGCCTGGAATTAGAGAGTAAGGAAGCCAAGCAGCTGGGATCCATTTCTAGGGAAGGGGGCATTGACAAAGCAATTGGAAAAGGGGCAAAAGTCCTCAGCCTCTGGAGGCGACTTCTGGCAGCTGTGAAGGAAAGGTATCCTTTCAAGGAAGATTTTTTATGTCAGCCAGGCAAGTGGACCACCATGGAGAGAGGTATCCAGTACCTGAGGGAATTAGCCATGCTGGAGGTGATGCATAATGACTTGAACAATGAGCAGTTATCCAAAGATCCAGATGAAGTCCAGTGCACACGACCCATGTGGCGGAAGTTTGTGCGGAGCGCACCATCATCATATGCAAACTCTTTGGCAACAATGACCTGGAAAGATGAAGAGGGACCAACGGTGGATGAATTGGCTGGCCAACTCCGACAATACGAAGAAAGTCTCTCTTCCTCCCTACGGGCCTGCGTCGCGGCTGTGGAGAAACTGCCTGACGTGCTAGCTGAGAATTTATCCCGGGAGTTCCAACGATTCAAAGAGGACATGTCCTACTCCTCACCTGTATGGACCAGTATCTCAGCCATCAGGAGTAAGCATCCCTCTCTTCAAGAGAGAAGATATAGTGAATACACACCACGGGTCACCCTGTGGTTTTATCTGCGTGACCATGGAGAGGACATGAGGAAGTGGGATGGAAAATTCACCTCGACCCTAGAGGCACGAGTACGTGAGTTGCAAGGAAAAACAATTACAAAAGGTGGTTCTTCCAGGAAAATTGCTGCTCCAGTTTCCAGTGAGCAGTTCCCTAGACAGGATAAAAGGGCTGATTTTGCTTCCGATCTCAATAAAGGGGTTTTTGATTCGCATTTACAAGAAGTGAGTAACGAATGCTATGACCGGGACTAGAGGGGCCCTGCCTCCAGCCAGGTGGAGGAAAGGGACAACTGGGTCTACTGGACTGTGTGGATTCGATGGCCTGGCACATCAGACCCACAGGAGTATAAGGCTTTAGTAGACACCGGTGCACAGCGTACCCTAATGCCATCAAGCTATGAAGGGGCAGAACCCATCTGTATTTCTGGAGTGACAGGGGGATCCCAACAGCTGACTGTATTGGAGGCTGAAGTGAGCCTAACTGGGAACGAGTGGCAGAAGCACCCCATTGTGACTGGCCCAGAGGCTCCATGCATCCTTGGCATAGATTACCTCAGGAGAGGGTATTTCAAGGACCCAAAAGGGTACCGGTGGGCTTTTGGTATAGCTGCCTTGGAGACGGAGGAAATTAAACAGCTGTCTACCCTGCCTGGTCTCTCGAAGGACCCTTCTGTTGTGGGGTTGCTGAGGGTCAAAGAACAACAGGTGCCAATCGCTACCACAACAGTGCACCGGCAGCAATATCACACCAACAGAGACTCCCTGATTCCCATCCATAAGCAGATTCGTCAACTGGAGAGCCAAGGAGTGATCAGCAAGACTCGCTCACCCTTTAACAGTCCCATATGGCCAGTGTGGAAGTCTAATGGAGAGTGGAGACTAACAGTAGACTATCGGGGCCTGAATGAAGTCACGCCGCCACTGAGCGCTGCTGTGCCAGACATGCTAGAACTTCAATATGAACTGGAGTCAAAGGCAGCCAAGTGGTATGCCACAATTGACATCGCTAATGCGTTTTTCTCAATTCCTTTGGCAGCAGAGTGCAGGCCACAGTTTGCTTTCACTTGGAGGGGGGTCCAGTACACCTGGAATTGACTGCCCCAGGGGTGGAAACACAGCCCCACCATTTGCCATGGACTGATCCAGACTACATTGGAACAGGGTGGGGCTCCGGAACACCTTCAGTACATTGATGACATCATCATGTGGGGCAACACAGCAGCAGAAGTTTTTGAGAAAGGGAAGCAAATAGTCCAAATCCTTCTGGAGGCTGGCTTTGCCATAAAACAAAGTAAGGTCAAGGGACCTGCACAGGAGATCCAGTTTTTAGGAATAAAATGGCAAGATGGACGTCATCAGATCCCAATGGATGTGATCAACAAAATAACAGCCATGTCTCCACCAACCAGCAAAAAGGAAACACAGGCTTTCTTGGGTGTTGTGGGTTTTTGGAGAATGCATATTCCAAATTACAGTCTGATCGTAAGCCCTCTCTATCAAGTGACGCGGAAGAAAAATGATTTCAAATGGGGCCCTGAGCAACGACAGGCCTTTGAACAAATTAAACAGGAGGTAGTCCATGCAGTAGCCCTTGGGCCAGTCCGGGCAGGACAAGATGTAAAAAATGTGCTCTACACTGCAGCCGGGGAGAATGGCCCTACCTGGAGCCTCTGGCAGAAAGCACCAGGGGAGATTCGAGGTTGACCCCTAGGGTTTTGGAGTCGGGGATACAGAGGATCTGAGGCTAGCTATACTCCAACTGAAAAAGAGATATTAGCAGCATATGAAGGGGTTCGAGCTGCTTCGGAAGTGGTTGGTACTGAAGCACAGCTCCTCTTGGCACCCCGACTGCCAGTGTTGGGCTGGATGTTCAAAGGGAGGGTCCCCTGTACACATCATGCAACTGATGCTACATGGAGTAAGTGGGTCGCACTGATCACATAACAGGCTCGAATAGGAAACCCCAGCTGCCCAGGAATCTTGGAAGTGATCATGGACTGGCCAGAAAGCAAAGATTTCGGAATATCACCAGAGGAGGAGGTGAAGCGTGCTGAGGAGGCCCCACCATATAATAAACTATCAGAAAATGAGAAGCAATATGCCTTGTTCAGTGATGGGTCCTGTCATCTTGTGGGGAAACATCGGAGGTGGAAAGCTGCTGTATGGAGTCCTGTACGACAAGTTGCAGAAACTGCTGAAGGAGAAGGTGAATTGAGTCAGTTTGCAGAGGTGAAGGCCATCCAGCTGGCTTTAGATATTGCTGAACGAGAGAAGTGGCCAATGCTCTATCTCTATACCGACTCATGGATGGTGGCAAATGCCCTGTGGGGCTGGTTACAGCAATGGAAGCAGAGCAACTGGCGGCGCAGAGGCAAACCCATCTGGGCTGCTACACTGTGGCAAGATATTGCTGCCCGAATAGAGAACCTGGTTGTAAAAGTACCTCATGTAGATGCTCATGTACCCAAGAGTCGGGCCACTGAAGAACATCAAAACAATCAGCAGGTGGATCAGGCTGCTAAGATTGAAGTGGCTCAAGTGGACCTGGACTGGCAACATAAGGGTGAATTATTTCTAGCTCGGTGGGCCCATGACACCTCAGGCCACCAAGGAAGAGATGCAACATATAGATGGGCTCGTGATCGAGGGGTGGATCTGACCATGGACACTATTGCACAGGTTATCCATGAATGCGAAACGTGCTGCAATCAAGCAAGCCAAGCGGTTCAAGCCTCTCTGGTATGGAGGACGATGGCTGAAATATAAATATGGGGAGGCCTGGCAGATTGATTATATCACCCTTCCACAAACCCGCCAAGGCAAGCGCCATGTGCTTACAATGGTGGAAGCAACCACCGGATGGCTGGAAACATATCCCGTGACCCATGCCACCGCCCGGAACACTATCCTGGGCCTTGAAAAGCAAGTCCTGTGGTGACATGGCACCCCAGAAAGAATTGAGTCAGATAACGGAACTCATTTCCGAAACAGCCTCATAGACACCTGGGCCAAAGAGCATGCCACTGAGTGGGTGTATCACATCCCCTATCATGCACCAGCCTCTGGGAAAATTGAATGATACAATGGACTGTTAAAGGCTACACTAAAAGCAATGGGTGGTGGGACATTCAAACACTGGGATACAAATTTAGCAAAGGCCACTTGGTTAGTCAACACTAGGGGATCTGCCAATTGAGCTGGCGCTGCCCAGTCAAGACTTTTACGTACTGTAGAGGGGGATAAAGTCCCTGTAGTGCACCTAAAAAATATGATGGGGAAGACAGTCTGGGTTGCTCCTGCTTCAGGCAGAGGTAAACCCATTCGTGGGATTGCTTTTGCTCAAGGACCTGGATGCACTTGGTGGGTGATGCGGGAGGATGGGGAAGTCCGATGTGTACCTCAAGGAGATTTGATTTTGGGTGAAAATAGCCAATGAACTGAATTGTGTAATGTTAGTTGCTATATAATACTAGATGTCATCACTTCAATGATCACTGTGTGCCATATCAACGGTATACAGTAAGAATCACCCAAATTAATGAAGAACAAACTTTGAGGAAACTGAACAAAGTGCAGCGGTGATGGAACCAGAACTGACTTCAGCATGCAACAACCCAACACCACACCCATCTCTCCTGCCCTGAAAGACTGTTATGACAGATGAAGCCTAAAGTCATGAACTAAATGAATACAACAAACATTTTAGAGGGATAGCCTATAGAGTAGGGAAATTATACCTATATGTGTGTGTGTGTATATATATATATATATATAAAAAAATATATCAAAAGACTGGAAAAGTGGTAGTGATTAATTGGAATGTATTTGAAAGACCTGGGCATGATGTATATGGTATGGAATAAGGGGTGGATACTGTCCTGGTTTCAGCTGGGATAGAGTTAATTTTCTTCTTAGTAGCTGGTATAGTGCTGTGTTTTGGATTTAGTATGAGAATAATGTTGATAACACACTGATGTTTTAGTTGTTGCTAAGTAGTGCTTACACGAGTCAAGGACTTCTCAGCTTCCCATGCTCTGCGTGGCGCACAACAAGCTGGGAGGGGGCACAGCCAGGGGGGCTGCCCCAGACTGGCCACAGGGCTATTCCATACCGTATGATGTCATGCTCAGTATATAACTGGGGCGAGTTGGCCGGGGGGGAAGGGATTGCTGCTCGGGAACAGGCTGGGCATCAGTCAGGGGGTGGTGAGCAATTGTGTCATGTATCACTTGCTTTGTACATTATTATTGTATTATATTATTATTATTATTACTACTACTACTATCATTCTATTTCATTTTACTTCAATTATTAAACTGTTCTTATCTCAACCCAGGAGTTTTCTGACTTTCACCCTTCCAATTCTCTCCCCCACCCCACTGGGGGGGAGTGAGTGAGCGGCTGTGTGGTGCATAGTTGCTGGCTGGGGTTAAACCACACCAGTTTTGTGCACTGCTGAGTTTTTAGTATAAACTCTTCACTTCTGTGGATTCTTCCCACACAGCAATGCATCACATTTTTTGCCAGATGGACTAAAACATCTTCATCCAGCAATTTTTTCTGGTTTTGCTTCAGTTCAGGTAAAACTTCTTGAAGTTAGTGGGACATTTGCAGGAGTAAGGACTGACTATAACTGAGGAAGATCTTGAGAGATGGACTATTACTGAGACTGAAATAATTGTTCTTTAGCTTTTTCACTACCTTTATACAGCTCATAGTTTTTGTTGTACTTCTTCCCAGACCTAACAATAATATTCTCATCTTACTGCTAGGCACTTGCATATAACCCATAGAGTTTCAAAGCAATGTCATACCAAATCCACCTGAATCTTACATCTTCATTAATGTATTCCAATCTAGTTCTGAGTAATCAAAATCTCCTACTTGTATTTACCAGGGCTTCTCCTATGTTTTATATTTTATTTGCTCACCCATTTCAGTGTAGTTAGTTATTTTTTTCTTGGACAAATCTATGAATGTTAAAGTAATTAGTTTATTCCTTGTAACCTTTCCAACTGCAGTCAGTAACACTCACGTAATACCAGTTTCTCTGAAGTCCACTTTTTCTGTGACAAGCCTTCTGCAAAGAACACATCTTCCATTGCCAATCCACATGCAAATGTACTTGGCTATAATTACTAGAGCAACATAAAATGGCTAATAAAAAGAAATGACTGAATGAAGCATAATTATACTTAACAAGCTAACTTGAAGATTTATTTGCTCATTAATGCATACATTGAAATTCAGTTATACTACACCTTTTTAGGGTTTTCTGGAAAATACCATCTTCTGAAATTAGGTGAGAAATGGTGTTTGTTTCCTACACAGAAATGCAGTTTGGCCCCCAAACCATTTCACGGTCTTTGACCTCAGAGGACTGCCCTGAATGTGGATTTTTCCCATTAACTCTTTTACTGCAAATGGAAATATCATTCCCTTGATGTCAGGCTGTTAGTGCCAAGGGCTGTATTCTGGCTAGGGTTGTGTATTGGGTTTATGTGGCAAGGTTTTGGTAGTGGTGGGGCTACAGGTGTGGCTTCTGTGAGAAGCTGCTAGAAGCTTCCCCTATGTCTGATAGAGCCAATGCCAGCTGGATCCAAGATGGACCCGCTGCTGGCCAAGGCCGAGCCAATCAGCGATGGTGATAGCACCTCTGGGATAACATATTTAAGAAGGGGAAAAAAAAACCCTGCGCAATTGCAGCAAGAGAGGAGTGAGAATATGTGAGAGAAACAACTCTGCGGACACCACGGTCAGTGAAGAAGGAGGGGGTGGAGGTGCTCCAGGCTCCAGAGCAGAGATTCCCCTGCGGCCCCTGGTGAAGACCATGGTGAGGCAGGCTGTCCCCCTGCAGCCCATGGAGGTTAATGGTGGAGCAGACATCCACCTGCAGCCCGTGGAGGACCCCACGCTGGAGCAGGTGGATGTCTGAAGGAGGCCGTGACCCTGTGGGAAGCCCACGCTGGAGCAGGTTCCTGGCAGGACCTGTGACCTCATGGAGAGAGGAACCCACACTGGAGCAGGTTTGCTGGCAGGCCTTGAGACCCCATGGGGCACCCATGCTGGAGCAGTCTGTTCCCGAAGGACTGCACCCCATGGAAGGGACACACGCCGGAGCTGTTCTTGAAGAACTGTAGCCCATGGGAAGGACTCACATTGAAGAAGTTAATGGAGAACTGTCTCCTGTGGGAGGGACCCCACACTGGAGCAGGGGAAGAGTGTGAGGAGTCCTCCACCTGAGGAGGAAGGAGCGGCAGAAACAATGTGCAATGAAGTGATCACACCCCCATTCCCCGTCCGCCTGCGCTGCGGTGGGGGAGGCAGGAATAAAGTTAAGCCTGGGAGGAAGGGAGAGGTGAGGGGGAAGGTGTTTTAAGATTTGGTTTTATTTCTCATTGCCCTACTCTGATTTGATTGGTAATACATTAAATTAATTTCCCCAAATCAATCCTGTTTTTTGCCCATGACAGTAATTGGTGAATGATCTCTCCCTGTTCTTATCTCGACCCACAAGCCTTTCATGATATTTTCTTTCCCTTTTCCGGTTGAGGAGGTGGAGTGATAGAGTGGCTTGGTGGCACCTGGCATCCAGCCAAGGTCAACCCATCACAGGCTGCCTGCAGGCAGCTACTGGTAAGGGGAAATTTGCAAGTATAATTCTGTTTTGTCAACGTTTAAACCACTGAAAACAAGCCAGCTAAGCAAACAAAAGAATTTTTGAGCAAGAGAGAAGAGGTGAAAAACATCTAATGCGTACATGTGTGACCTGAACAACAGTCGAATCTAGGGTCTAAATTTAATGAATCGCATACGGCTTTTTTTAGGTCACTTTTTGGCAGAATATTAATTTAATACACAAACAAGAAAGAACTGAACTTCAGATGGTGTTGCAAAACCTCACTCTTCACTAGGTTTTGTCAATGGTATGATTTATGACACAAATTCCACAAGTACCAAGATCAATAGCGATAATCCTGTACTTTTATATGTTTTTTTGTTTGTTTATTTGGCACAGTTAAAAACAGTTTATAAAAGACCCGAAATGCACAGCCCCTCAGAGATCTTTAAGGAGCTGTCTTCTATCTACTAGAATCATTATTGCCATTTTACATGATAAATAAACAGTGATACTGGTCTACTGGGCAATACTCTTCCATCCCTCTATGCAAGTTGAGAATAGAGCCCATGCCTTGGAGCAGGGCTCTGCCTCACTGCTGCCTTGTCCAGATATTCGTGTGCAGTGCCAGCGTTCATATACACGTGTCTTTGAGAGACTTGTCACCTCTTTTTTGCCCTGGTGTCTCTGTAGGTGCAGGGATTTATTCACATAGTAAGACTGGAGCTGTGCCACTGTACAGGACATGTCTTTTGAGTTTTCAGATTCCAAATCTCCAGAAGCAGATGGGTACTTGACAGTGGTTAATCATGGCAATGTGGCCCCAAAATATTTCCTGAATTCCTTCCTGCTGGTAGGACCTAGGATGCTGGTGATTCCCTCAAGCCTTCCTGCTCTCCTGTGTGTTTTGGACATTCAGTTTTTAGTTTCTTCAAAGTTGTTGAAAATACTTTCTGACTGGCAGTATGCAAAGACATGTAGATATTGACCCTGCTAGATTATTGTTTGCTTTCAGGGATTGCAAAGGACTGGACTTTGCAATCTAAGTGGCTGCTTCCTTTTGTCCATTCCTAATGATGTAGATAGAATAGGGAGGAGAACTGAATGTGCAATTATGGATGTAAATTCTGAAATACATTGTCATGGTTTAACCCCAGTCAGCAACTAAGCACCACACAGCCGCTTGCTCACCCTCCCCAGCCCCCGGTGGGATGGGGGAGAGAATAACGAAAAAAAAGCAAAATACAAGGGTTGAGATAAAGACAGTTTAATAGGGCAACAGAGGAAGAGAAAATAATAATAACAACAACAACAATAATAATGATAAAAGAATATACAGAACAAGTGATGCACAATGCAATTGCTCACCACCTGCAGACCGATGCCCAGCCCATCCCCGAGAAGCGATCGCTGCCCCCCTCCGTCTAACCACCCCCAGTTTATATACTGAGCATGATGTCATATGGTGTGGAATAGCCCTGTGGCCAGTCTGGGGCAGCCCCCCTGGCTGTGTCCCCTCCCGGCTTCTTGTGCACCTGGCAGAGCATGGGAAGCTGAAAAGTCCTTGGCTGGTGTAAGAACTACTTAGCAACAACTAAAACATCAGTGTGTTATCAACATTATTGTCATACTAAATCCAAAACACAGCACTATACTAGCAACTAGGAAGGAAATTAACTCTATCCCAGCCAAAACCAGGACATACATGAGAATGGAAAGTTCTTCTCTTTGATCTTATACTTTCACACCCCACCTCACCCCACCCCCCGTTTCATTTTTGTCAGCAAAATGGCTATAGAAAAACTGGGAAAAATCAAATCCTTGGAACTGCATATTTTTTGTTCAAGAAAATAATATTCCACCTCTTTACAGCAGTGTTGAAAGAATTCTCAAAGGAATTTGTGAGTGATCCTAGAATATTTTAGGATTTGACTCAATCCCAGGAGACAGACTACATTTTGAAAAGTGAATAAGAATATACCTCAAACTGCCTTAGCCCAGATGTTGGTATTCACAATGTGGCAAAGGCAGCTTCAGGGGTTGGGAATAGGATGCATGGATCCCTTTCCCACATACCTCTGACAGGTGGTATGGTATCATCTCATCTGCTTGTACTTTTATTCCTCTTTCCCTCATGGTCTGTCACCTCTGCAGATTGTACAGGAAACTACCTTCAGTTCACAGAGAGCCTGTCATACAGTGGGGCTCCAAATGCAGCTAATAACTTTACCTGTGGCTGCAAGTATCAGTTTTAAGGACAATCAGGTAGGAAACAAAATTAACTCAAAGACATTTATTGCTTAAAAAAGCAAGAAAAAAAAATCTCTTTACGTAATCTTAGACTCTTGATTCTCTTTCTCCTTTCCAAAATAATAGTTTGCAGCAGTAGGCAAAAACTTTATAATAATTTAAGTTTGGTACTGAAATAAGTGACATCAAGAGTGTCTGGTTGCAGGGATTACAACAAAGAATTGCCACTTCTTTGTCATTATTACAGATCATTAGATGCCAATGTCTTAGCAGTAACAATGGTTCACAAGTAAGAGACTGAGGCTCTTGGAAATCCTACAGGTGCCTATCATATTTTCAGCCATGACCCTGATACAATAGTAAAATGTTAATAGTGTTAGGAATAATTGAATCCTTGCCTTATTACATATGGATTCATTTGAAAGCTCATTATTTATTTGGCAAGTACTTAGATAACAAATTAATCTAAAATGACACATGAGAATAAAATAGGTAACTCACAGTGAAAGCCAAAATCAAGATTAAAGAGGTAAGATCAGGCCTATTTATATCAAACTCTAGTAAAATATTTCGATAAATGGAAGAGTTTCAAATGGCTGTAGAAAACTAAAGAAAAGAGAGAAGACCACAGATAAAGGTGGAATTAATTTCAATTTGAGAGTTTATTAATGGGAGAAGTGTAAAATATCCAGGGAGTCTATAGAATAATTTTGCATAGGGCTATTTGTTTAGAAAAGCTACCTTGGAACTTTTCTTTATCTGGACAGATGTACTAGTTAGAGCATTACAGTAACTTTTTCCTGTTTTATGATTATCTTCTCTGAAGCACTGTAAAGGAGCCAGAACTTCATTTTTGATTCTTCACCATGTGTTCTTTGAAGAGTTTCATAGAAGAACAGGTGAAGTGAGCATAAGTGTCTCAAGATAGACGGCTATGCAGAGTGACAGACAGATATATGTGTCCTTGGGGAAGAGAGAGAAGAGGAAACAGATTTGAGTGCTTCAGTTTCACTATCAGCATGAGCAAATTTGAGTACACTTGCAGCCCGTGGTGGTTGCAGCTGCATAGCTGGTGGATGGGTCAGCTTCTTGAAATAGGCTTCAGAGTATTTACTACATAAGTAGATTTTATTGCTTCTTTTTTTCATTGTTTGTTCACTTTATTTGGGTCACAATTCAACAAAGCATTGAAGCATTTCAAACAAACAGGTGAATGCTTCTACTGAATTAAAAGTTAAGCACGTACTTAAGAACTTTGTTAGTTCAAGGCCTTAATCATAAAATGTCATAAATAGGGCACTGTAGCCATTTGTGTGAATCAGCGAGATTTACCTCTTTGAATCCCTTGAACATTGGGGCACAGTTTCCATACAAGGCCTTTGCCTTTATTATGAGATATAGTTCATTTCAGGGAAGTGCAAAACCATAACCTACTGCTCAGTAGGCCACATGGTATAGATCCATATGGAAATGAAGCAGATGAACTGGAGCTGCTTCTGTAAGTATAAGACTAAATAGCTGTATGAACGCATATTAATTTAGGTGGATGCTGAATCTTTTAATTACTGTTAGGATTTTTGGATATTGAAAAAATGTTCTATTTTTAGCTGAAGCATTAGAGTTTGAGAGAAAAAATAAGGAAACTGTGGCAATTTAAAGTAAATAAAATACAATGCGAGACCATATAAACACAGAATAAAAACTTAAAGAAGCCATTTTAAAGACCTCAGCTCAAGCAATGACTTCTAATCAGTTCTAACTGGTTGTAGTAGACATGCAGCATTGCATTAATAAAGAAAATTAGCAAAAGGGCAGAACTTTATATGATGACTCACAACAAACCCTCTTGGCAGAACAGCTTTATAAAACCAGTTTCCTGTGAAATGAAATGAATAATTTGCTACAGATATTTTATTTTTAAATAAAAATATTCAGCCACAAGTAATTTTGGAAGGAATATTTTATTCTTTAGGAAGACAGTAAGAAAAAAACCCACATAACAGTTGCATAGCTTCAAATAAACTTTGGGTTTACAGTAATTGAAATGTTAAATTTGTGATGCTGGCATTCTAAAATGCAGAATTTCAGACTCATGTTTCAAAGTTTAAGCTGGTCACTGTCAGAATCAAGATGATGCATAAGAATTTCCTTGTCCCTGCCAGAATGCAAAATGATGCAAGTGCATAAGAGCACTTCATAGTGGAAGCAACAGATTTTCTGTTTTTCATCAGCATAGTGTGTGACATTCTGAAGTATCACCAATATGTGTGGTATTAGGCCAATCTAGCTTTTGTAAAGTAAAATTCATACAAAATGTCCATTTTCCCAAATTTCCAGTGACTCAGCAGTTAAATAGGAAAAAAACACAAAACTGTGGGTCAGATAAAATGTTATGATAAATTGGGACAATGAGTTTTGAAGAATCAGTGGAACAGTTTATTTGCAGCAGCTAGAGACCCTTGTATTTCATGGAGTTTCATTGTAGTTTTACCTTTGACCAGCCCAGGACAAAATCTGCAGGAGATTCTGGGCAGAATAGCAAAGGAGTGAGAGTGAGATTCCTACCACACAGGTCAGTGTGAGATGAGGGGCTCTGGAGACCATTTTGCTTAGTTCCTCCATGACTAGGGATTTGAATCAGATGTGTTTAGAAGAGCTTCGTTTGCATGCAAACAAGCCTCTATGAAAGCTGTGAGTGTCTGCGTTATATCTGAGCATGTTACAGGAATAAATGGGAAATTTACAGTTTTTGACAGCAGTGAATAAGATATATCTGGTAAGTGACAAATAATGCTTTCACATCAAAGTCATCCCAGTAGCTTTCTGGTAAGCTAGAATAGGAAACATTAGAATCAGGGACATTCAAACTCTCCTTCTAAGAAGTGACACTCTACTCAAGTGTCTTCCTTGAATGATAAATGTGAAATGTTTTCTCCTTACCCATATACATAGACAAGTATTCATGGGTTCTTTTCTTACAAGTTTTATTCAAATATTTTTTTCTACACATGCCACAAACTTTGGCAAAATGCTTACTGTCATTTTTAATTAACTGAAACCTCAAATTTTTCTAGTAAAGTGGTACTTTTCAAAACTTTGTTTTGGTGACTTAAAATATGCATTAATGTATCTAATATGCTAATTAGTATGGTAGAGCATATACATTAATTAATATTTAAGGCTTTTCTATACAAATTTATAACCATTAGAGGAAAAAAATAGATTTTTTCAGTGATTTAGATTTTAGAAAATTAAGATTTTGAAAAGACAACATAAACTTTATATTTATCATTGGCGACCTGCAGTATGTAAAAAAAAAAAAACCAACATAATTTTCCTTTCTGTTAGTAACCTTTCCCTCTCCCTGAGTTGTTTATGGAATTCTGTCAAGTGATAGACAGACACAGAATGACTCCTCTGGTACATCCAGCCAAAGCAAGTGGAGAAAGGTTCATTTCTGTAATTTCCAAATACCATAATATATGTATATATACTCTTGTGAAAAAGGTTAATTTAGGCAGGGAGGAGAAAGTGAAGAGAAGCAGGTACCACTGCTCTGTTTCCAGTGAATTGAGCTTTGCTTGTGGGTTCAGAGTAGTTCAGTGAATAAAAAAGAAGTCTGTCATATTGGTCATAATACAAGACAACCTGAGTTTTTGGATTTTTTTTTTTTTTTTAAGCTTGCCTAGGAAAGATAAAGTGGCAGAACTGAGGCATAAAGACACTTCCATGGGAGAGCACTGCATTGACTTTAATGTCTTAAAATAAAATTCCAGTTGATATAAACCATGCTGTACTGAATCTTAGGTAAATGTGAATTAGTACATTAGGCAACTTAATGTTTGTCCACTTCTCATGTGCATCAGACACATGAGTTTACCCATTCTTCTTTATTTGCCAGTGTATGACTGAATACATATGAGGAATATCTTTGATGGAACATAGTTAATGTATCAGTTATTGGCCAGTGGGAAGCAGGAAGAAATCTAATGAACATCCTGACCCTATTCCAAACTAATGTAGGGCTGGAGTAAATAAATATATTCTACCACAGGTTTTAAAATACGTTTTGTTTAGTCTGCAATTCCTTTTCTTTATGTCAGAGCCAGATAATAAACTTCATCCATTGGAGAGCCGTGAATCCAGTTTTCTGGCCTTGCTGTTTTTCAAAACACCAACATCCATCACTAGTTCCAATTGTAAAAGGAAATGGACATGTGCAGTAGCCAGCATGGTTTTCTGCTACTTTCTATGGCTTACATTATGCAAGCTGAAAAGTTAATCATGCTTTCTGCTTGTTGCATGCAATCACTATATATCATACTATTGGAATATTTGAAGCTACTGGAGCTGGAAGAATCTCTGCTTCATCATATTTCTATGAGTACTGTTTTCATAAGTTATATGGCTGATGCTATACTTACTGGAGAAATTAAATGCTATAAAACTACTTTCAGTAGTACCTTAAGGCGACATTAGAGAAATAATTGTACTAGCCAGTCTTGAAATCCGTAGCCATAATAATCTACATGTCTATTTTAATACTTGTAATATTTTAAAAGTGTCAAATGCAGAACCATTACAAAGTACATGTGTTCTGCATATTTAGTTAATCAGGCATAACTTAAACTTTCCTTTAACATAAAAAAACATATGAAAGGTACAGATAGAAAATCCAACAAAATGAAGCCATTACATCTTCTTTAATATGCAGTCAGGTAAAGGAATAACCTGAATGGGAATTATCATGTCCTACATTGATAATGAGAGAATAGTGAAATCCCAGTAATGGTGCACCTGTCTCCATGTTAACTATTCACATGTTGATATTTTTAATGAGATGAAACAATTGGGCTGAGAATTCAAGGAGTGAATGTCAGTGGAAAAACAAAACAAAAGAAAAAAATGGAATTGGGAGGAAAAATTAATATGATGATAGGAAGAGATGCAACAAAGGAGGAATAAATGGGGCCTAAGAAAAGTCAATTTTCGATCTTAAGGTTGGCAAAAAGAAAAGACTGCATTTCTCCCTTGATCTTTGTGCAATCCCTTTCCTGACATCTGTAAGAATTCTCTGTGGAAAGTATGTAATTTTAGTTTGTGTCACACTAAATGACATGCCTGTGACCTGAAGAGTGACATTCTCTAGTTATTCTTCAGTTCTGGCTTTCTTGTCTACACATCCCCATTGCTATAAAACTTATTTGGGTTCCAGTCAGAGCTGTGCCATCACTGTAGCCCATTTGGATTCTTCTAGAGATGCCAGTCCTCTGAAATGTCTTGGCAGGCAGAGCTGGTTGGGATTTGGTTTGATTTAATTTCACTTAAATTTAAAGAAGATGAATGCTAGCCCTTTAACTGATTCTAGGAAGTGTTTCCAGCAAACTGCAGTTACTTTTCAAGGCCAGGTTATAGAGGTAATCAGTACAGTACATCTTCTAAAAGATGCCACATTGGCTGAAATCCTCTCTGTCTCTGAGGAACATGCAGCAATGAAAATATTTTTAAACTGCTTCAACAACATGCCTTTATTGTGAACTGCTGGAAGAGATGGAAGCATCCTAGCCAGTGGGTGGAAACAGTGCCCTTCTAAGTCAAGAAGGTAGAGAGTCCAAGTTCAGTTTGATCCAGCAGTGATTGCTAATGCATCCAGACGCTCTGCTATAATATGAGATTTCACTTATTTTATCATTAAATCTTGTCTCCCATAAAAAAAAGCATGCAAGATGTCATTTATGCTGTATTTTTATAGCTTTTGGTGGCTTTTCCTGGTATTTGGAAGCCTAGACTGTCAGGTGTCCATAAAATGTCTAGTAGTCACATACAATAAATAACACATGGTGTCATGATGCACCAAACATACTGCACAAAAAACCATACCTGTGCAAAATAACTCTGTTCATGCATAATTTGTTCGTGCATTGGGACCACAGAGGCCCAAAAAACCATACGATCTCCCAAATCCTTAGCTAATGCAGAGTGGAAGGCTACTCCTTTAATTATTCCAAAACACTTTTTGTGCTGCTGTTTTGCAGCTGTTAGGTGTTGCTCGGTGCGCTGGATAGACAGACCACGGAACAATTCAGTTCCATTTTGAATTCAGTTCAGTTTTGAAATGTTTAATGTCAAGAAGAAACAAAAGTGTGTGTGGTCTGTTGACATATGCTGTACAGAAAATAGGAACCACTTACATCAAGGTGTAATTCATAACATTTAAACAAATTGACATGTTTTTAGGACTTTGCCATATGTTCCATGCATTCCAGAAAGGGTCCTGTCAGTCCCTCAGAGGTGTGACGTACATAGTTCGGGACGATTCTGGCTATCTTTCCTGTCAAGGCCCAAACACTGATTGCCATACGTTGGAGACAGAAGTACCTGAAAAATTAAACACACATACACTCTTTTCAAATCTATGTTCAAAAATATGTGACTTGCCCAACAGGTTTTTGAGAGGAAAGCTTGCCATCCTTACCATCTCCTCAATTCTACTTTATGTGGAGAATTCCTTTGATTCAAGGTTATTAATGTGACGTATAGACACCAGTGATAAAATATATGTGAGACTTATACTTTACTGTAACTAGAATTTGTTCAACCTAAAATGTATTACTTAGCCAGGAGAGGTAATACTTAATCACTAGTAACAATATAAATTCCCTTCCATGAAGATATAAGCTAATTTGGAACATAATGTTGTTCCTTCACATGTGGCATTTTCTTGCATGATCTAAAAATTTGTTTTGTTTCTTGGCGTTAACACAATTATTTCCCACTGAAAGCTGTGGAAGCATTTTTGTATGTCTTTCTTGAGAATATAGAATCATAGAATCATAGAATCGTTAAGGTTAGAAAGGACCTCTGAGATCATCGAGTCGAACCTGTAAGCCTAACTGCCTGGTCCACCTCTAAACCATGTCCCTAAGCACCACATTCACACATTTTTTGAACACTTCCAGGGACTGTGATTGTACCACTTCCCTGGGCAGTCTGTTCCAATGCCTAACCACTCTCCCCGTGAAGAAATTTTTCCTAATATCTAATCTAAATCTCCCCTGGCACAACTTGAGCCCATTTCCTCTTGTCCTATCACTTGTTACTCAGGAGAAGAGACCGACCCCCACCTCGCTACAGCCTTCTTTCAGATAGTTGTAGCGAGCAATAAGGTCTCCCCTCAGCCTTCTCTTCTCCAAGCTAAACAACCCCAGCTCCCTCAGCCACTCCTCATAAGACTTGTCCTCCAGACCCTTCACCAGCTTTGTTGCCCTTCTTTGGACACGCTCCAGCACCTCGATATCCTTCTTGTAGTGAGGGGCCCAAAACCGAACACAGTACTCAAGGTGCAGCCTCACCACTGCTGAGTACAGGGGCACTATCACCTCCCTGGTCCTGCTGGCCACACTATTCCTGATACAAGCCATGGTGCCATTGGCCTTCTTCACCACCTGAGCACACTGCTGGCTCATGGTCAGGTGGCTGTCAACTAACACCCCAGGTCCTTTTCTGCCGGGCAGCTTTCCAGCCACTCTTCACCAAGCCTGTAGCGTTGCCTGGGGTTGTTGTGACCCAAGTGCAGGACCTGGCACTGAGCCTTGTTGAATCTCATACAGTTGGCCTCGGCCCATCAATCCAGCCTGTCCAGGTCCCTCTGTAGAGCCCTCCTACCTTCAGGCAGATCAACACATCCACCCAACTTGGTGTCGTCTATTGGGGATTCTAAATTATATTTTCTTGTAAGAACAGTGCATGAAATAAAATGCAATGTAAGATGCCTTACTAGTTATCATCCTTTATTTTGGTCACATACAAAAGTATTCTACTATTACTAACCACTGCTGCCTCCCTGAACTTTGAACTTTTAAGAAACACTTGGATCAATAGCATCAAATGGGAAAAGTGCATACCTGTAAAAGTGTCAACCAGGCAGTGTTCTACTGCATGTTGAACAGGATCCAGGGGCCGAGTGCCAGTTGTGCTGTTTTAGACGACAAAACATTACCCGTGCTGGGCAGAGGTGCTTTGAGTTCTTGGCCTCAGGGTGATAGGTAAAGGGGAACGTCCATACAGATATACCTCTACTTTCTAAGAAGTGTAGATGAAACTTCTGAGAGTGCTGTTTTTCTGTTTTTGGTTGGTTGGTTGGTTGGTTGGTTGTTTTCTTTTTTTCTGTTATTGATTTCCCTCCCTTCACAGGAAAACTAACCAAAGTAATCATCATTAGAAACAGAGAGGATAAATGCAGCAGAAAGCATAAAT